>NC_056741.1:1234892195-1234909695 GCF_019279795.1 Protopterus annectens
TTTATACCCCTGACAACCTGACATCATGGAAGAAGGGACAGCAACCGACGCGGGACCCAAGACTTTGTTAATCAGGCAGACTGAGGGCTACTGCAAAGCAGATAACCCAAATGTAATGACTGCAACAGTGAATATTCTCAAACATCTACATTTGTGGTAAGTGTACACAACTGTACTTTACTTCATCTGTAGATTGTTTTTGAATTTTTTAACTCTTTCTGAAATATGTACCATTGTGCAGAAAAAAAGTTTCATTATTTATAATTGAAAACTTAGGGTCCTGTGATGAAAGATGTTTCTTAGATTAGGTGTCTCAAGGAAAATGAAATATTGCCCACTCAGCCTTAAGTGGGTTTAGTTATTCCCACTGGTGCAAAAGACAAAAATGATCTATGTAATCTATTTTGGTTTGAACACGTGTGTACCTTAAGCTGTACACTATGTGTCAAGGATTTCACCATCATGTTCTAAACAGCCAACATTATTTGTCACACTATTTCTGAATGTTCAGCTTTATATCTTTGGGAATTTTGAAAGTGAAATGACTCCAGACAGGCCTCAATCAAAAGCAAATGTATTCCATAACAGATGCATATATTATCCAACCAAATAGGCTGTGGCACTGTGGAGAAACATCTCTGGAAAAAAGTCATTTGGTAACCTCAACTGATCAAGACATCACGGGAGGTATGCAGATTAAAGGAAGCTTTACTCTGGGCATTGTATAGCCTAAAATGCTATTGTAGGAAAAGGTTTGACTGTGTTGGTTGTTTTAAGTTACAGCCTTTGGTGACTGCAAAAGATTTACTTTCATTTGAGGCAGGTTTAGAAATTGTCGGGCATTCTAAAAAATGTAGATTTTTAGAAACATAAATTTCATGAATTTTTGAATATGATATTTTAGAAAAGATGCAAGATACAACTCTAGAAATTTGCTTTTTGGCTAAGTACGTTGAGATGCAAAGTAGGTTTCAATAAAAAAAAACCTTCTAGTCCATTCTGTGCCATAGTTTGGGTCCCCACACGTCTTACATCATCATTCTACTGGTAATATGCATAACATTCTGCATTGTTCTTACTGTATTTAATTATTGCTTCCTGTGCATTTCTTAACTTGTACTTCACTTACATAATCTTTTTGGATCTTACGTATGTGCATTTCATGGGTCTGGGATTGTTCTTTGAAATTAATTTACGGAATAGAATGTATGCTTTGCAGCTAGGCTTAAAACATAAGATATATCTTTTGTATCTGAAAACTTGTTTTTTGTTTCACTTGATTTTGAATCACCCCGTTGCTGAATTACATTTTCAAGTGCTGAAATATAAATGGTATATATAATGTTATATATAAAAACACCTTATCGTTCTGCAGCGAAACCACAGTTAAGAATGCTAACTTTTAGTGAGCTTGAGATACATTGCAGATGTCACACACCATCAGTTTGGAAGCGTGTCTGTGTGTTAAATTTAAACCGTGGTAATCAGTTCACCTAATGTTTTCAAGGGAACCATTTTGATTCCTTTTAAAAAGCTGTGTCATTGCCACAGTCTCTCATATAATGCTATTGTTCTGAAATAAAAAAATAGCTTTAGGAAGACAAGTCCTACTTCAACAAGTTTCATTGGGAAAATGGTTAATATTACCAAATGTCTTCCATTCTAAGTAGCGCTAGTGCTAGGGCATAATCTGTGCCCAATTTTTGGCATGCATCTGTGATTCATACAAGTCCTTAACAAAAATGTGCCCTTGTGGTAGTCTTATTGAAGTGTTAAGTAATGGAGTATGTGTATGAGAGCATTTCACAGTAGTGTGAAACAGTTCATATTTGTTTAGGGTGTCCTTTTTGATTTCATTGGAGATGTCTTTTGAGTGTTTGGCACAAAATCTTATCTGAGGTAGCTCTTGAAGTGGTACTGTTATGAATCACTGTTGCAGTAGTAGTAACCCCTGAGATCTGCCGCAGAAGGACCGTTGTCCTACCTAGCTTCCAGAGATTTGTAGCTTTCCCCCCCGATTAGGCCAATACCCGTTTCCTTGAGATGTCATAATGTTCAGAGTATAAATGTGGCCTCTACCTGTGCCATCTTTAGTTATTTCTTGCTGCAGTTTTTGTCTCATCATTCATGATAGTATTATTAAATCCAAGAGTTTGGCCTTACATTTTGGAGGTGGAAGATTACATAGATGTGGACTGTATTTATTACCTTGTCTTGAGTATTGTTACTGTTGTATTGATGTTGCTAGGGTGCATGGGTTATGTCTGCCCCAGAAAAGGTTAAAAAGTGTGCGTTTGATAGGCAGAGTCCTTATAGAGACTTTCAAACTCAGTCTTCTGTTATGGAGTCTATTGTGATATTGCTTCATTGTGGCATTTGTGCCAGCTTCAGTAGGAAAACTCTTCCATGAGAAGAATTGACTCTCCAGTCTTGTATCAAAAGAGATGTAACATTTTGTTTTTCATTGCACTTTTAGTGGTATGTACTAATAATGTTCCAAGGTAGAAAAGAAATTAGGGCTCCCTGAAAATGTGACTGCTAAAAATATCACTGCCCACCAAGCATAAATAAATCTGTGTTCACTCCAAGGCACTACACCAAGGGGCAGCTCACTGAAGGCACTGAGGGGATTTTGTTATACACTGATGTAATGTCCTGTGTGATTTGTTCTTATGGAAACAGAATAACACAAAGTAATTATATGGGTCTTTGACTGAAAATGTACCAGTGTTAGGAAGACCCCCCCCCCCTTTAAGTACTTTAGGATAATGCTACTGTGGAGGAGTCCGGGGTAGAGAATGTGTATTTGAGATGTTATAAAGTTAAATCTTTGCTTGACTAATGCATTATATATCATGGAAGATGTAGACTTACTTTTCCTTTATGCTTTTACTTCTGTGCGTGCTGACCATCAAGCCTCCCCGTATGAGACTCAACCCATTGTGCCCCCCATACTGGAGACATAACCAGTACAACATGTAGCAAGCTGTACAAAGGAGTCCATTATCCAGGCAGCAATGAAAACTGTTTGCATCTCCGCTTGGATCAGTAGATGCCAGCAATGGGGATGTTTCTATTTAAGCCCCAACCCTATCCCATGTTGGTGAAGTGTGCACCTGCATCACCACAGGGACTACCAAAACGTCAGTATCTGAGCATACATGCTCCTTTAAATGCTCTTACAAGGACTACCTTCATTTGCTTATCTTTGGGTAACCTCTGCTAACATCCCTTCCAATACTTGCTCTTGTACAAATAGTTGAAATGTACTCCAAAATGTGTTGTTTACAGGCTACAGCTACTCCACTTTAAGTGACAGTATAACCTGAAAAACACCTAACATGCTTGAGAGAAACAGTGACAAGTACTTTTATAAAATACATATCTTATGGTTGTTTAGTTGTCTTTTCATCAATCTTGCAAGTGCAGTCTGTGTGCTGTTGGCCTTCTGTCTCATATTGCGCAACGCTTAAACTCTGAAAGCATATAATTTTTAATTAACTTTTAGGTCTGTTAGCGTATTAAGAAAAGTATTGCTGGGACTTCCAAGATGGCTGCACACTGAGTAACAGCTTGTTTCTAGCTCTCCCAGTGTGAAAACAGAAACTCTGGAGAGAAGGCCAGTAGACTTGTGTTTATGGGTAAATTTCAGTAACTGGCAAGGAAGTGCAAAGCCTGGATCCAGCAATAAAGAAATACAGAAGACCCGAAAAAAAAGCTACAAAAAGTGTGGAAGAGACACTGACTGGGGAAAATTCTGCAGCTGTTCAGCAAAAAGCAGTGCAACCTTCAGACATAACTTCCAATAACCTACAGGAGGATATAAGATAGCTGCGTTACAGACCTGGTTAACCTAAACAAAACACTGTTGGAGTATATCAATGCAAACAGCAAAAGGCTGGAAAAATGGGAAGAAGCTTTAAACAGATATTCAGATGAGATGATAAAGCTGCAAAAATCAGAGGTCGAAATGAGGAAAAGGGTGGCTGAATATGAGATTGCTCAGAAAGAGATGTTTCAAAAAATAATAGAATTAGAGGACAGTGCATGTAGGGAAAACCTGAGAATGTTAAGTTGTCAATCTCGCCT
This sequence comes from Protopterus annectens, assembly GCF_019279795.1. Classification (NCBI taxonomy): domain Eukaryota; kingdom Metazoa; phylum Chordata; order Ceratodontiformes; family Protopteridae; genus Protopterus; species Protopterus annectens. The sequence continues at coordinate 1,234,896,285 of NC_056741.1, forward strand.
TCATTCTTGCTTGATGGGTTCGGAGCCGATCCTCGGCTCCGACTCTCACTGCTTTAGCTCGAGAACTCCTTTTACCAGCTCGAGGCAGCCCCATATCCCATGATGCAAGGCGGTAAGTACCCAGATCTCGTTTGCCGCTTAGGAGGTCTTCTTTTACCAACACCTGGTAAGTTGTTGACATTTGTGATATTTAAGCCCCTTTTAGTCTAAAACTCCTTTATTGATAGTTTAAGTTTATTTTCTACCCTTTCTGACAGAAATTCCCTGTCACCTTTAATTTTTTGTTAGTCAATTTTCCCTATCCCATCCCCCCCCCTGTTAGGGTGTGTGTGTTGGTGTTTTATAGAATTACCCCTTGGTATTTTGTTTTAAGTTAAATTTGACTGGTGTGTGTGTGTGTTGTGTTTTTCGGCACCATGTCAAAGGAGAGGGTCTCAGGTTTTAAGAAGTGTGACTCGTGCTGTCAGAAGTTGTCTCTGACAGACGGTCACACTTCTTGCCTGTATTGTCTGGGCCCTCTTCACCTGCAGGACTCCTGTGCTATTTGTCACTCCTTCAGCCAGAGAGTCCTGCAGGAGAAGTTGATTCTTAGGGGCCTTCTTGCCGGAGGGCTCTCCGGCTAAGTCGGCTCCACCAAAATCAACAAAACCTGCCAAGGCCCAGGCTTCTGTATCTAAGCCTGCGGCCTCGGCTCCTTCGTACTGAGTCGAGATCGGCCGGCTGGAGCCGATTCTGGCTTGACAAAGCTTTGGCACCGATGGCTATCGGTGCATTGTCCACGCCGATGTCCAATCGGTTCCGACACCCATGTGGCACAGGCATCGTGTCGGCCCGATCGGCTCCAACACCGTTACTTTGGTGGCTGTATCGCCCGCTGGAGCCGATACATCGAGCTTCCTGTCGGCTCCGAGTCGGCTCCGACGGGATCTATAGTATCGGCTCCGATGGCTCATTCCAGGAAGAGGTCGAGGTCTCCTTCCTTGGAGCCGATACTTTCGGCCCGGCTTCACCTCTTCTATCGGAACGGAGCCATCGGAGCCGATCTTCAAGGTCATCCAGGTTGTCAGATCATGACCTAGAGAGTGGTCAGTAGATTACTCAAGTCACAGGTACTGGCCCAAATGTTACACAGCCCGTCTCAGCAGACGACTGTTGGTCCACACCCCGTTACAGTTCCTCCTTCAACTCTACCCCAGAGCTTGGAGTTGGAGTCTTCGGGCATGGTTACTGCTACGGCTGGAGGACGGATACCCCTTCTGTTCCTTCAGCCTCTACTCTTATCTCCTCTTGAGACCTTCCTTAGAGGGATTCGTGGTCGGGCTTCCATGGTCTCCTCCGAGGGGGTGAGTGGCATCGGACCCTTGTCCGAACCCGCTTTTCCCTTGGAGCCTCGGCCTTGGTGAGCTCGGCTCCGACATCTGCCTCGGAGACTTCCTTTCAGTGGTCCCTGAGTTCCTAGCTCTTGGAGCGGGTTCTCTCGGACCTGTCTGGGAGGGGAGCATTCGAGGTGATGAAGAGTGTACTGGCCACTGGTATCAGTCAGCAGTCTGTTCCCGTAGCTCCTCCCTCTATAGTACCTGTTGACATCTCTGCCACTTCTCTTGCTACAGGACCCAGAGATCCTCCGCCTCAGGTTTCCCCACTGGGAATTTCCCCTCTTCCGAGGATTCTCCTGATGTTTCGGGAGATCCTCCTAGGAAGAGGACTTGTAAGAGGAAGCATGTAGACCTCCTCCCCGAGTCTGTCACTTCGGATACTGACTTTGATGAGTCAGAGGGATCCCTAGATCCTCTGAGGATGTCTCCTTCTCAGACATCCTAGAACTTCTGAAACAGAGGGAAACTGGCCCACCAACAATCCCTCTGAGGATGAGTCAGTATACCTAGAGGCGTTTGGATCTCGGCCCTCCACCTCCTGGGTGTCTCCGCCTTCGACCCCTTATGCAGGTTATTGCACGAAGTGGGCAGCTCCTGACTCTGTAGAGCCAGTCCCTAGGAGGCCTTCTAAATTTATCACTGCCCCAGTGACAAACAATTCCTTACCAAGGGTGTCCCGCTGATGCCATGGTGGTGGCTGCGGCCACCAAAAGGAACTTGCAGATCCTTCCGTGCCGTCCATCCTCCTAATAAGGACTCTAGGACCATGGATAGGTACGGTGGCGGATGTTTTCCTCAGCGACCTTTGCTATGCGTTCGCTGAATTCCCTATGTCACTTCACCAGGCTCCAAAGGGATATCCTGGAGGAGCTGGGAGAAATAGTTCAGGATCCTACAGCTGCAGGAGCTCAAGATAAGATTGCTTCGCAGCTAGGAACCCTCAATTCCGTTAACTCCTCCATGCGGCTAATATCTTATGCTGCGGATGGAGCGAGTAGAGCCGCGAGCACAGGTGTGGCTCTTAGGCGCCAAGCCTGGATGCGGCTATGTGATTTTGCGGATCCCTTTAAGGCGCCCTTCACAAATTCTCCCTTTGATGGGTCAGCTTTGTTTGGCCCTCAGGTGAAGGAAACATTGACCAGGTGCGAGCAGGACGGCAAGACTCTTTCTGCTGTTGGAGTCCGTTTTCCACCCCTTCTAGGCCTTATCCCAAAGGACAGAAGGGAAGATGTGGTTCAGTAAATCCCAAGGAGTCACGCCGGATTCACGTGGTCAGTTTACCCCTAGAGGCAGAGGGGTAACAATAACAGACGCCCTAGAGGCAGAGGGGTCCGAACCAGGGAAACAGGGAGCCTCTCTCTGACAAGCCCTTTCAGCATCCCTGAGGTGTTGCCGGCTGTCCCTCCTTGGAGGCAGTCGGGGAAGATTATCACTGTACCCAGAAGCCTGGCATTCCCTCACTCAAGACAGATGGGTACAGTCGATCATATCCAAGGGTTACATAATTCCCTTCGAGGAAAGTCCTTTCCCCTCAAATTCCCTTCCAGATGTACCACCGGTCTAAGGGACATTGCAGAGTTAGAAATCAAAACTACTGCAAAAAGAGCCATTCAGCCAGTTACAATAGACCATTCAGAGCCGGAATCTACTCAAGGTTCTTTTGGTCCCCAAAAGGCGGGAGACTGGAGACCAATATTGGATCTCAGCAGACTCAACAAGTCTGTCAAGAAGACAAGATTCGAATGGTCACTCTTCAGTCAATTCTGCCCTTCTTACAGAAGGACAACTGGATGTGCTCAATAGATCTTCAGGATGCGTACTATCACATCAAAATTCACAGACTCCAGGAGATTTCTCCGCTTCCGGCTGGGGTCCAGTCACTTCAGTTCAGAGCCCTGCCCTTTGGTCTCACTACAGCCCCCAGAGTGTTCACCAAATGCATGGCAGTGGTTACGGCTCACCTGAGACGTCAAGGATTCCAGGTGTTTCCGTATCTCGACGACTGGCTCCTGTCAGCCACCACCAGGCATCAGCTTATACAAGCCAGGGATTACACAATAGGCCTTTGTTCTCATTTGGGCATCTCAATCAACTTCAAAAGTCATCCTTATCGCCCTGCCAGTCTATTACCTTCATAGGCGCAAACTTAAACACTGTTCGGATGTCAGCTACCCTTACAGAACAAAGAGTTTCAGACATTCAGACTCATGTCAGGATCATTCTGGCCAGCAAGAAAATACAGGCCAGAATGGTTCTGAAGGTATTAGGTCTCATGGCTGCGGCCATTACACTTCTTCCCTGGCTCGATTCTACATGCGCCTTCTTCAGTGGATGCTGTTCACACAGTGGTCATACCAGCAACTTCCAATGCGTCACCAGATTCTGGTGACACAAACATGCAAAGAACATCTTGCTTGGTGGATCACATCGTCTCAGGTTCACCAAGGCAGGTGCTTTGTACCTCCGTCCCCGATAGCCACTGTCACCACGGATGCCTCCCTGATCGGGTGGGGGGGTCATTATCAGGGCAGGATGGTTCATGGGACGTGGCAACCGTTCGAGTACCATCTGCACATAAATGTCCTGGAGATGAGAGCAGTGCTTTTAACGTTGCAAGCCCTCAACGACTTTCTTCCCGTAGGGACAATTGCAGTCCACACAGACAACATGTCTGTAGTTTGGTATATCAACAAACAGTAGTTTGGTATATCAACAAACAGGGCGGAACCAAGTCCTACCCCTTGTGTCGAGAAGCGCTCAGACTTTGGCAATGGGCGATCTCCTCTCATTGGTTTCTGGTAGCAACGCATATCCCTGGGAAAACCAACATTATAGCGGACAGATTGAGCAGAGCTATCCTCATGCCTCACGAGTGGTCTCTCAAGCAATCTATAGCGGAAGAGATTTTTCTGGAATGGGGTCGTCCATGTTGCGATCTTTTTGCTACTCCCCAAAACAGCAAATGTCCAGACTTCTTCAGCCTCTTCCCTCTATCAGGCCATCCCCCCAGAGACGCTCTGACCCAGGATTGGCCCCAGGAACTTCTTTATGCCTTCCCTCTGATCCCTCAGGTGATCCAGAAAGCTACCGTTTTGAGAGCCAAATTGATTCTCATTGCCCCTTACTGGCCTCGACAAGTTTGGTTCCCGTTCCTCCATCATCACCTTTGGTGCAGCCGGGCATCTGGACCCAGTGCCAGATCTACTGATTCACCAATCCGTCAGCTGCACCGGTCAATCCCTCTCTCAACCTCACAGCATGGTTGCTCCACTTTCTTCCTTAGCCAGGCTTCCTTTGATCTCTAACCCTGTTAGAGACATCATAGTAGCTTCACTAAAATCCTCTACCAGGAGGATTTACACAAGCAAATGGAAATGTTTCTCTTATTGGGCTAAGGCCCAAAATATTGATCCTTTTACTGCCCCTGTTCAGGCAGTTCTGGACTTCTTAGCAGAGATTTTTCATGCAGGCTCCTCTTCTTCCACAGTCAGAGTTCATTTGGCTGCTATTTCTAATTTTCATGTCGGGATAGCAGATCATAATATTATGTCCCATAGGCTCTGCAGGGCCTTCTTGAAAGGAATTTTCCTACTAAAGCCTCCAATCAAGAATCCTCCTCCTCAGTGGGATCTAAATTTAGTGCTGACATCCTTGATTCTTCCCCCCTTCGAGCCAGCTGTTTCTTGTTCCCTGAAATATCTTTCTTGGAAAACTTTATTCTTAGTGGCTATTACATCTGCCAGGAGGGTGTCTGAACTTCATGCTCTTCGGTTCGACCCCCTATTTGATTTTCACAAAGACAGAGTATCTTTGAGAACTAATCCATCCTTTTACCTAAAGTCGCTTCAAAGAACAATCTGAATCAATCCATTGATCTCCCTGTATTTTTCCTAACTATTCAGATAGAGCTGAACAAAAGCTACATTATCTTGACGTCCACCGTCAACTTAGATATTATTTGGACAGAACAAAAAGTTAGAAAATCTGATCAACTTTTTGTTTCCTATGCGGATAATAAAAAGGCCTTCCTGTTTCTAAAGTGACTTTGTCCAGATGGCTTTCTTCGGTCATCACTGAAATTTATACGCTCAGGGGAAAACAGCTGTGCTCAAAACCTAAAGCACATTCAACTAGGAGTTTAGCTACTTCTACAGCTTTTCAAGCTAGACTTCCTTTGGACACTATTTGTCGAGCGGCCACTTGGGCCACTCCTCACACTTTTGTTTCCCATTACAAATTGGACTTGGCCTCCAGGGACAGAGCCAGTTTTGGCTCTACAGTCCTCAAGAGTTTGTTCCATTGAGCCACCCAGGATAGAGGTGCTAGGGACGCTGTCCCATCAAGCAAGAATGGCGAGATTGACAACTTAACATTAAGAAGTTATGTACCTACCATAACGCTCCATGTTAGTTGTCTTCTCTGCCTTCTTGCCGCGACCCTCCCTCCTTCCCCTGGCCTGGACAGACCTTGTATAAGAAACTATTATACTAAAGACCATTCAGACCTGGTCCTTTTTCCATCTGTAAGTTTCTTCTTCCTTTGGGAAGTATTTTATGCTTGGTGTTATTGCCCTTTGTCAACAAACGAGATCTGGGTACTTACCGCCTTGCATCATGGGATATGGGGCTGCCTCGAGCTGGTAAAAGGAGTTCTCGAGCTAAAGCACGAGGATCGGCTCCGAACCCATCAAGCAAGAAAGAAGGCGAGAGAAGACAACTAACATGGAACGTTATGGTAGGTACATAACTTCTTATTTTCAGCTATACCAGAGAAGCTAGAAGGAACAGACTGCATTAATTTAATGAAAGCACAAATAAGCAAATGGAGTGGTATTCCACAGCAGGAGTTATTAGTTGAAAAGGCACATCATGTGTATGCTCCAAACCTAGCTATAAGAAAGCAGCCTAGACAATTTAATAGTAAAGATGCAATCCCACCAGCAGAAAGAGTTGATTTTGACAAAACTGTGGCAGAAAGACAAAATGATGAAAGTGGGAGTAGAGTGTTTGTGGAGAATGATTACTCACTGTACACCAGGCACACCAGGCAGAAGAGGAGTAAATTCATTCCACCATTCAGGGAATGTCAAGACATGGCTGTGCTGTATTCAGCTGACTGTAAAGTATTCTTCCTGGTGGGATAAAATCATTTTTTGATGAAGTGCATGTTAAGGAGGAAATACAAAAGTTTGTCCAACAAAACGTGAGCTGTGAAGCAGAAGGAGATTCTACTTCTTGTTCTTCTGGTTAGAAAGACCAGAGAGAGACTGTAAATGTGAAACATTTTCCAGTATTTTGACAGAAAATGTTGGAGGGAAAGAAGGGAGCATGAAAGTTGACTAGAAAAAGAGAGTATGTTGGAAATGAAGAAGAGACAGGATTTGGGCAATGGAGAAGAACAGTAATAAAACCAGTAGCTCAATGTGGGATTACAGTGCAATAGTTATATTTGTGAAATATGACAGAACAAGAATATCAGGAAATATTGGACTTTTTCAAAAGTTCTTGGATTTGTAGGGTACTGTAAAGTATATGCCCTACTTCGTTATTGTTCAGAAAAATGCTTTGGGGAGGGGAAGAGAGGGGAGAAAGCTCACTGTAAATAAAGAAAAACTTTTCTTTCCTTAATAGTACTGTATTTGTGGTGTATGGTTTTCTTTGCACATTATAAAGTGTAATGGGGATTGTGAACAGGTGCTGTTGTGTTTCTTTCTCTGCCCTCATCTCTCCCTCTTCTTGTACAGTTTTGAGAAATGTAGGCAATGTAATGTAAAAAGAAAGTGTGGTTAAAAAGGCATGACAAAGTTAAAACTGATGTGCTTTGTTTCATTTTTGGATGGGGAAATGACTGTATTAAGGACCTTAGTGTGTTGAGCAGATGGAAAGAGTACTTTGAGGGGCTGATGAATGAAGAGAATGAGAGGGAGAGAAGGTTGGATGATGTGCAGATAGTGAATCATGAAGTGCAGTGGATTAGCAAGGAGGAAGTAAGGATAGCTATGAAGAGGATGAAGAACGGAAAGGCTGTTGGTCCAGATGACATACCTGTGGAAGCATGGAGGTGTTTAGGTGAAATGGCAGTGGAGTTTTTAACTAGATTGTTTAATGAAATCTTGGAAAGTGAGAGGATGCCTGACGAATGGAAAAAAAGTGTTTTGGTACTGATTTTTAAGAATAAGGGTGATGTGCAGAGCTGTAGTAACTACAGAGGGATTAATTTGATCAGTCACAGCATGAAGTTATGGGAAAGAGTAGTGGAAGCTAGGTTAAGAAGGGAGGTGATGATTAGTGATCAGCAGTATAGTTTCATGCCAGGAAAGAGCACTACAGATGCAATGTTTGCTCTGAGAGTGTTGATGGAGAAGTACAGAGAAGGAGTTGCATTGTGTCTTTGTGGATTTAGAGAAAGCATATGACAGGGTGCCTAGAGAGGAGTTGTGGTATTGTATGAGGAAGTCAGGAGTGTCAGAGAAGTATGTAAGAGCAGTACAGGATATGTACGAGGGTAGTGTGACAGCGGTGAGGTCTGCGGTGAGAGTGACGGGTTTAAGGTGGAGGTGGGATTACATCAAGGATCAGCTCTGAGCCCTTTCTTATTTGCAATGGTGATGGACAGGTTGACAGACGAGGTCAGACAGGAGTCCCCGTGGACTATGATGTTTGCAGATGACATTGTGATATGTAGTGAGAGTAGGGAACAGGTGGAGGAGACCCTGGAGAGGTGAAGATATGCTCTATAGAGAAGAGGAATGAAGGTCAGCAGGACTAAGACAGAATATATGTGTGTGAATGAGAGGGAGGATAGAGGAATGGTGAAGATGCAGGGAGTAGAGGTGGCGAAGGTGGATGAGTTTAAATTCTTGGGATCAACAGTTCAGAGTAATGGTGAATGTGGAAGAGAGGTGAAGAAGAGAGTACAGGCAGGATGGAGTGGGTGGAGAAGTGTGTCAGGAGTGATTTGTGACAGATGAGTATCAGTAAGAGTGAAAGGGAAGGTCTACAAGAGGGTAGTGAGACCAGCTATGTTATATGGGTTGGAGACAGTGGCATTGACAAAAAGGCAGGAGTCAGAGCTTGACGTGGCATAATTGAAGATGTTAAGATTTGCACTGGGTGTGATGAGGATGGACAGGATTAGGAATAAGTATATTAGAGGGTCAGCCCAGGTTGGAAGGTTTGGAGACAAAGCCAGAGAGGCAAAATTGCGTTGGTTTGGACATGTGCTGAGGAGGGATGCAGAGTATATTGGGAAAATGATGCTAAGGATGAAGCTGCCAGGTAACAGGAAAAGAGGAAGGCCTAAGATAAGGTTTATGGATGTGGTGAGAAAGGACATGCAGGTGGCTGTGTGACAGAGCAAGATGCAGAAGACAGGAAGAAATGGAAACAGTTGATATGCTGTGGCGACCCCTAATGGGAGCAGCCGAAAGAAGAAGGACCTTAGCTTGATTATTTTTGAGAGAGTAAGTAAATGAAAAAGAATATTGAATATTATGAAGCTTATTTCTAGCAAAGGCATGTATACTTGGTAGCAGTTCTGCAGCTGGTTTTCATGTAAACAATCTGATAAAGAGAAATTGGTTGGCTGGTTCTCATGTCTCCATGGATGCAATCTGATAGAAACCCTTGAGACAGTCTGGTGGTAGGGAATTGGCTGAGAGAAAAAATAAAAAATAAAAGAGAAATTGTTTAGGAAATAGTATTCTCTGAAAGCAGTTGTGGGTATTCCAGCTGGTAGGGCTTTAAAGATGAGATAAAACCCATTAGACTTCAAGTATTCTCAGTTTTTAAATGTCGTGGGGATACTCATGTAAACAGGTGTTTTTTTTTTTCTTTTTCTCCCTTCTTTTCTCTTTTTCTTTGTTCAGTTTTAGGAAATGTAGGTACTGGAATGCAAAAAAAAAAAAAAAAAAAAAATGGGGGGAGGTCTGGTTAAGAGAGTGTGACAAAATAAAAATCAGTGCGTTTTTCCCATGCTTGCATAGGGAAATGACTGGGTTAAGACCCTAGGTGTTATCCAGTAACAAGTTTATTAGAAACCATGTAAATGAAAAAGAACATTGAATATTATAAGGCTTTTTCTGGTAAACAAGGTACCCTTAGCAGTTTTGTGTCTGGTTTGCATGTCACTAGAAGACAATTTGATAAAGAGAAATGGTTTGGAGAAAGTGTTTACTGAAAACATCCAAGTGTTTTTTCAGATGGGAGGGCTATAAAGATGGACAAAATCCAATAGCACTTACTAATAGCACAGGCTGTACCATGCATCTCAGCATGACTAACCTTTCTTTTTGGTTAACTCTAGCCTGTCAGTGTGGTATCAACTTAGAACTTTTGTTCTTATTAGGAACAAAAACTTCAGTATTTGAAAATGTACATAGTTTTGTGTTTTATTATTAAGGTAATAGGCTTTGGAGGGGGTTGTTTGTTCTGTTAGAGGGCTTTAAAAAAAAAGTTATGTAAGATGTGGCATAGGCTCAAATGGTTATGACAAGAAACAACTGTATAAAAGACCAACCTGCCAAACAGTATATGCATGCAACATAAAAGTTGGACATTTAACAAAAAAACACTTGTACATAAAAAGTGGTAATGACTATATAAGCAACTTATGTTTTCTGTAATGTCTTTCAATCTGAATGGTCTTGCAGATAAATGTAAAAAAGAAAGAGTAGTAAACTGTGTTAAAAATGTAGAGTGCAAATAGCTGTGCTGCAGGAGACACACACTTGGAACAAAATGAACATATGAATTTGACAAGGAAAGGTTTTCAGGATGGTTATTCAGTGGAACATCTGGGGCAAAGGAAAAGAGGAGTGCTTCTGGTAATTGCAAGAGGAGCTCCAACAGTGATAGAAGATGAAAAGATAATAATGGAAGATGTATAATACTAAGGGGCTACTGGCAAGGGAGGAAGATTACACTGGCTGCATTTACATTTCACTAAAACTAGTAATAGAGCTTAAGAAAATTCTGGGAGAAGTAATCGGTTCTCAGCAAGGAATATTACTTATTAATGGAGACTGGAATTTGGTTTGCAACAGTGAAGATGTGTCTGGGGGGGGGGGGGGAGCTAGAAGGGAAAATATAACAAAGGAGGATAGCTTTTTTGAAGAATTTTTTGAAAATGTTTGGCATGGAAGATGTGAATTCAGTACTAGGAGTTTGGAGTGAATTTGCTTATTATTCTCCAATATACAAAAACTGGCTAGGCTAGATAGAAATTATTGTATCTCACAGGAACATGTGCATTTAATTGAAGGTATTGGAACACACCCAGGAAGTATTTCATATCACGCACCGATAATAACTAAAACAAAAATGAGACCTTGGTGCTTTCCCACCTATCAACTGAAAAGAGAGTAATTTAAGGAATGAGTTTTGAAATTAATTCAGGAGCTATTAAAGAAGATAGAAATTTCTTCTGAAAATATAACTAGGGAGTGGGATAAAATTAAAGTGGAGTGTAAAACTAGGGTGGTAATAAAGGAAAGGGCACTATGACTAAGAAGTAACAAGAATTATTTAGAGGAACTGACAAATGTTATTGTAGAATAGGGGGATTCTGTCAGAGCAAGTAAAGGAGCAACTGAAGAATGCTAAACAGAAAATAAGGGATTACCTCGATAGTATGCCTGAGTTTAGAAAGATTGCTGTTAAGCAACTGTTAATTTTGATAATAATTGTAAAGCACAAAAACTTTTAGTACAGCGACTCAGGCAACAGAAAGTAGAAAGGGCTGTCACCAAGCCTATAACAAGTAAGATAACAGTTCCTGTAAAAATATTAGAAATATTTCAAAACTTTTATGGAACTTTGCATAAAGCAGATAAATATGGAAATCAAGAAAAGGTGCAAATGGAAATGTTTATGGAAGAATTAAATATGCCAAGGTTAGTGGTAGACGAGGCTCAGTTACTAACAGGATAGGAAGAAATTAGATAAAATGGCTAGATGTAACCAGCCTACAGGAAAGTCCACAGGAATAGATGGTATTCCTGTGGAAGTTTGGAAGCTAGGAGGGGAAAAAACTGATAAAGATCTGGAAGGTTTTAACAGTATTTTAAGAGGAGGAGAACTACCAGCATCCTGGAAAAAGGCTGTGGTAACGGTAATACCTAAAGAGGGTAAAGATCCATCTGCTCCAGCTTCATACAGGTCCATTTCAATACTAAACCATGATTATAAAATGTTTTTTCTGTAATTGCTAAAGGGATGGCAAAAGTGATACCAAAATTGATAGATGTGGATCAGTGTGGTTTTCTAGAAGGGAGGCCAAAATTTAACAATATTAAGAGACACTGATGATCCAGAGGGAAACAGAATGTAAGAAAATACCACTGTTATTGGTGGGTTTTGATGCAGAGAAAGGATTTTACAGAGTAGACTGGGACTTCATGAGCAGAGCAATGGAAGCAATTGCTTTCCCTGATACAATTGTAAGGGTGATTAGGAATATATATGAGAGATTGGAGGTGAAAATTAAAGTGGGTGGGGTCTTCTCTGATAACTTCTGCTTGAGTAGAGGAAACAGGCAGGGTTGTCCGGTTTCCTCTTTGTTGTTTGCATTATGTTTAGAACCATTGGCAAAGAAAATAAAAGACTAGGAAATTCAAGGAAATAATTGGTGTGATAGTCAGAAAAAGCTGCTTCTATTTGCAGATGATAGGGACATTACAGTGTTGTGGAACATTTTAAGACAATTTCAAATCTTCTCTGGTTACAAAATTAATGAAGCTAAAACAAAGGTAGTAACGATAAATTATGTACCCATACTCATATTCGTCCCACAATGTCCATATTTATGAGGAGATGACAAAATGAAGTATTTAGGAGTATGAGTTAGAAATGACTCTGTTGTGGCAGCTAAGGATATGTGGAAAGAGACTAAACAGAAGATAATGCAAAAATTGAAAAACTGGAAGCTTTGTTATATGGATATGGAGACTAAGATGCAAACAATTAAAATGTTTTTAGTCCCTTTAGTCTTGTTCACAGGTCAGGCATATTTTTGTCAACCAAAGGAGAAGCTGTAGATAGCAATTAAAAAGAGTTAAAGGATTTTTTTCTGGGAAGGGAAGACAGCAAGGAGACCAACACAGTTATGGCTTTTATACATAGCACAAGCAGAAAACTATAATTCAAAGTGGAAAGGAATGATGATGATATGGGGGGGGGGGGCACTCGAGAAATAAGGATTGATTGGGATTTTGGATGCAGATTTTTAAGGAGAACAACAAAAATTATACAGACTACTATATTCATAAAATAACAGAGGGGAGTATTCTAAGAAGTAATCCAGCACGAGAATGGCAGAATCTCTTTTTTCTCTGATAGGGATGACTTTGGTTAGGGACAGAGATAATAGGCAAGAGGAGGATGGAATTTATTGGAGAAAACTGGCAAAGGAACCAAGGTATTGTGTCAGATATCTAGAAAGGGGAAGGTAATAGAATGGAAAGAGACCAAGAATTTATTTGAACTGCAGATTAGAGAAATTAGTAGAGCATGTAAAATATTGCATGATAATTATAAGAATCAATCAGAGGAGCTTAGAAAGGATTAGGAAGAGAGACTGAATAAGAAATTGCCAAAGAGACAATGGAGGGATATATATATATATATATATATATATATATATATATATATATATATATATATATGGGTTCCCTACGGTAGAACGAAAGCTCGGAAGATCGACACTGCTGACATCACCGATGCCAGAAGACCGACGGAGCAGATAACCGACAACTCGGAATCCTGACAGCGAAAACACCGACATGGGAAACGTGTGAGCACGACTAGGTAAGTGTGCGATAGTGAGGGATTTAGGGTTAGGGTGCGTGTAAGGTAAGTGTGCGATAGTGCGGGACTTGAGGGTTAGGGGTGGATTAAGTGAGTTAGGGTTAGGATGCGGGTAAGGTAAGTGTGCGATAGTGACGGACCTTAGGGTTAGGGTTTGAGTTAAGGTTAGTGCATAGATCACTGTGTGTAAGGTGTAGTGTGGGTTTTTAGGTTGTTGATGTGCTTGTGTTG
>NC_056741.1:1234914695-1234929695 GCF_019279795.1 Protopterus annectens
AAGTATTCCCCTTCTCCCTCTTCGATTTCATCTAGGTCCTCCAGAAGCTGGTCTAAGGTGGATGTGTACAGGATGATGAGGTGATTTCTCAAGGCCCATTTCCAGATGGGGGGGTAGTCTCTGCTCCATCCCCTGTCAGATCCGTGAGCTACCTTGGCCATACCATCAGGACTCCTTCTCCAATCCGACCCTTTGTTCCCGTGTTACAGGATTCGGGATTGTTGTGTGTGTCGTGCTCAGGGCAGGTGAAGCTTCCTTCTTCAATGCCGAGGATGCCTTTGACTGGTCCTGTTCCAACTTTCTCGAAGCAGAGCAAATCTTGGAGCTGTGGTGTCAGTGCTGGGTCTGGGGGACTGGGGTCGGTTCCATCCTTCTCAGAGCCATCCCTTTCCCTAGGCACCTTGGCACTTGACAGTTCAGGTCTGATCCCTTCTGGGGGTCGTAGATCCAGGGTGAGTCCTGCATGTTTTCCCATGGTGGTTTTGGCTTCAGGGGAGACTGTGCTTCTCCTGGTCCTTCAGCTTTTCAGATGGTGGAGAACGTTTTCTCCTAACTTGGAGATGCAACAACATGTGTCCCTTTTTTCACCCATGTACTCTCGTTTGATCCAGGCTTTGATCCCATTTGTCCTGCCATACGTCTTCATGTCCTGAGTGGCCCCCAAGAACTCCCTGGTCATGAGGGATCCCCTTTTCTGACACTTCCCCAGAGTACCCAGCTGAGGAAGTCCCGTGAAAGAAGACGTGCAAAAGGAGGCATGTTGACTGCCCATTGGAGTCTTTAACTGAAGACACTGACTTCGATGAGGGGGAAGGCTCCCCCTCGATCCCCACCTGAAGATGTCACCTTTGGGGGCATATTCGAGATCCTGAAGCAGAAAGGTGGGTGGTCTGTCCAACCTCCTTCCTCTGAGGAGTCAGTTCTCTTGGAGGCATTCGGGACGGTCCCATCTACATCTTGGGTGACCTCCCAGGCGGATGCCCTGGTTGAGTTGGTGTACCACTGTTCATGGGAGGAACCGGACACCATTGAGCCCATACCCAAACGACCCGATAGGTTTCTGATACCCATACATATAGGAAACATTGGAGTAAGGGTCCAGTAGTGGATGCCATTGTGGTGGTGGCAATCACTAAGAAAGAGCTGGCAGAGAAAACTGCTCATGTCCAGCCACTTAAAAGGAGTCTAGAGCATTGGACAGGATCGGGAAGCACGTCTATGCCATGGCCACCTTTGAGCTGAGTTAGTTGAACTTACCTGGCTCATTTTACTTGGCTTCAGAGAGATCTGATCAAGGAACTCTTTGCTTCTCTGTTAGTCCATGCCTGCGGAGGAATTGAAGATTTCTCCAAAGCAGACCACCGTTTCATTCATCGCCAACTCATCCATGAGGTTAATCTTCTGTGTCATGGAGGGCACCTCACGAGCAGTTGTTGCAGGACTTTCCCTAAGCAGGCATGCCTGAGTGAGGCTATGTGATTTTGCAGAACCCTTTAAGGTATCATTCGTGAATGCCTCCTTCAGTGGCTCCTCTCTTTTAGGGTTGTCAGTTCGAGATACACTCACCTGCAGCAAAAAGGATGGGAAGACCCTTTCTGCTGGTGGAATCAAATTTTTTACCCATCAGAGGTCCTTTTCTAGGAACCAATGTGGAGGCAAGAAAATATGGTTTCACAAATCCCAAGGGCTTTTCCAGGACCTGCGCGTGGTACCCTCCTCTAGAGGCAAAGATGGACGGTTTGATAGTAGACGGCATCGTAGAGGCAGAGGGGGTCCACAGAACCAGGGCTTTAGGGAATTCTTTCCTGATGAGCCCTACCAGTGCTCCCCGACTATCCATCTCTGGAGGCATTCAGGGGCAGTCTAGCTTTGCATCCAAAAGCCCTGGACCAAGTTGACTCAAAACTGTTCGGTGCTAAGCATAATATTCAGAGGCTGTTGCATTCCATTCCCCCCCCCCCCACCACAAAATCCAGAAGCCTTCCTGGTGTGCCACCCAGTCAACGGGAGCAGGCAGCACAAGAAATTCAACCACTGTTGTTGAAAGGATTCATCCAAGAGGTCCCAAACGAACAGAGAGGGTTCAGAACCTACTCCCACTTCCTTTTGGTGCCAAAAAAGACAGGAGACCTAATACCTGTCTTGGATCTAAGCAAGTTGAGCATCTAAGTAAAGAAGTAGAGGTTCCAAATGGTTAAGGTTCAATCTATTCTGCCACTTTTGCACAGGGATGACTGGATGTGGTCAATAGGTCTCAAGGACGCATACTATCACATCAAAATAGACAGGTGGTCCAGGAGATATCTGCATTTCCGGCTGGGAGACAATCATTACCAATTCAGAGCACTGCCTTTTGGGCTCACTACAGCACCCCCCCCCCCGGGTGTTCGTCCAAACACATGGCAGTGGTAGCGACTCACTTGAGGCTCAGGGGATTCCAGGTGTTTCCATACTTGGACAATGGGCTCCTGAGCTCTCCCATGATGCATCGGCTAATCCAGGCCAGGGATTACTTAATATAGTTATCATATTTTTTGGGCATCATCATAGACATGAGCAAATCCAACCTGACTCTGGTACAGAACCTGGAATTTATAGGCACGCAGATAAACATAAGGGATCCGATAGCTTCTCTTCCTTCACACTGAGTAGCCATTCTGAGAAATCAGGTACAGGAGTTTTGTCCAATAAGGCCACCCATGCTCGATTGGTCCTAAAAACCCTAGGGTACATGTCAGCAGCAGTTCTGTTAGTTCCTCTTGCCAGATTCTTCATGCGGATTCTCCAGTGGACATTAATGATACAATGGTCCATCCGCTTTCAGATGCTGTCCCTTCACATCAGGTTGACTCCCATTAGCAAATGTCACCTCAGTTGGTGGATACAGTCAAACAATCTCATTCTAGGCAGACCATTCTTGAACAACCCCCCATAGCCACCATGATCACAGATGCTTCCCAGTTTGGGTGGGGACATTACAATGGGATGATGGTTCAAGACACGTGGTCCTCTGCCGTGACCAGGTTGCATATAAATGTCCTAGAGATGAGAGCAGTCCTCCTAATGTTGCAAGCCTTTCAGGACAATCTCCCTTTAGGGAGTGTTGCAGTACACAGAGACAATGTATGTGTTGTCTGGTACATTGACAAACGAGGAGGAACCCATTATGCAGGGAGGCCATGAGGGTGTGGAAGTGAACGATATCTTCAGACCACATTGTAGTTGCAATGCATATCCTGGGATAAACCAACAGTTTAGCGGACAGACTCAGCAGATTGCTCCTGGTTCTGCAAGAGTTGTCCCTCATTCAATTAGTGGTGGCCAAATCTTCAACCGTTGGGGTCAGCCTTGCTGTGACCTCTTTGCCTGTCCCTTCAACAACAAATGCAACAAGTTCACTCTGATCCCTCCTCTGGGGAAAAATCCCTGAGGGATGCTGTCGTCCACAACTGGCCCCCGGGTCTCCTGCATGCTTACCCCCCTCTTCCACTCATCCTGAAGTTTCTTCAAAAGGCAAGCAGGTCAAAGAGCTCAGTCATCCTCATTATCCTCTTCTGGCCTCAAAAGATTTGGTTCCCCTTCCTCTGGTCTCATCTGAAATATCCCCCTTGGGTACTGGAGCCAAGTCAGGGCCTCCTTTCTCATCCATCAGGGATGCAGTGTCCAAATCTTCGAGCCCTCAAATTGACCGCATAGTTCCTCCACTTCCAGTCCGAGTGAGACAGTCCAGGCTTAAGTCCCAGGTCCGAAACATTCTTCTAGCCTTGCAAAAGGCTTCCACCAAGAAAGTCTACACCAGTAAGTGGAAGAGATTAGTTGTTTGGGCCACAAGCAGAAACATTGATACTTTTTCAGCACCAGTTTCAGATGTTTTGTTATTCCTTAGCACTCTTTTCGAGGAAGGTTCTAGCTTTTCGGCTATCAAACTCCAAAATTAGCTGCTATTTCCAATTTTCATGCTGCAAGTCAGTCATGTTCTGTATTCACTTTTACATTGTGCAAGTCTTTCATGAAATGTGTTTTCTTATAAAGGCCTACAATTAAGGACCCATCTTCTCCGTGGGATCTCACTCTTGTGTTGCAGGCTTTGACCCAGGACCCTTCAAAGCAGTAGCAAGTTGTGACATGAAGTTTCTGTCATGGAAGACCGCCCTTTTGGTGGCTATAACTTCTGCTAAGAGTATTTCTGAACTTCAAGCCTTATCCTCCAAAACCTCCTTACATTATCATAAAGACAGACTGTCCTTATGCACCAACCCCTCCTTTATGCTCAAAGTAGCTGCAGAGAACAATATCAATCTATCCAATTGCCAGTTTTCTTTCCAAATTTCTCTAATAAAGGGAAGTATGTTCTCCATCTTCTAGATGTTCATAGACAACTTTGTTTTTGCTTGCACAGGACCAAACAACACAGGCAATCTGATCAGGTCTTTGTGGCTTTCTCATCTAATAGACTCTGACAAGGTGGTGTCTAAAATTACCTTGACAAAATGGATATCTGTCTGCATTTTGTACATTTACTCGTCCAAAGGATTGGAATTACCAAGACCTCCCAGGGCACATTCCACCAGAGCTATGGCTACTTTTACAGCTTTCTGTTCTAGAATTTCTACTGATGTTATTTGTGCAGCCGCGACATGATCTAACAGTCATACCTTTGCTATGGCTACTTCTATAGCTTTCTATTCTAGAATTTCTATTGATGTTATTTGTGCAGCAGCGACATGATCTAACAGTCATACCTTTGTGTCATACTGCAAGTTGGATATCATATCTAGGAGTAGGGCCTCCTTTGTTTCGATGGTGCTTTGGCATATGCTTCCACGAGGGCCATCCAAGATCTATGTATCTGGGGACTCTAACCCTGTCATGAGGCGGAATGAAGATGACAACATCAGATTAAAAGGTTACGTCTTACCATAACTTGACATCTGTGTTGTCTTCCTTCATTCCTCCTCACTTTCCCACCCAACCTTTTTTCCCCTGCCTCTTTTCTTCTAGAGGAACCTGGATTATGATAGGACTCCTATATCCCATGTCTGAGGCTCATCTGCTATTCCTTTGCTGTGTGGATGCTGGTATGGAATCGGCAAACTCGATCTGAGGTGCTTGGGTGGATGTAGTGCATTGTGAGTAAGAAGGAGGAGCTTGAGAGTCAGATCCAAGTCTGTAGAATGTGGCTGAGCTGGATCTGAGACCCTATCATGAGGAGAAATGAAGGAAGATAACACAGATGCCAAGTTATGGTAAGACATAACTTTTTATTTTAAGGGATACAATTTAAAATGGTTTACTTCAGCAATATCATAGTGCTCGTGGAATGAAAGACACAAATCAGTACTCGTTTCCATTTAGTCCTGATGTTTACTAAAAAAATTGTGTAACATGTTTTGCCTAAGGCTTTCAGAAAGAACACTCATTTGTTCAGTTTTTAGTAAAAGCATAGCAGGTTTTATTGAATTTAAACTTGGCTTACTTCAGCAAATGCTCAGTAAATGTTGCACAGTTCTTGCAGTTGAAAACATAGTTAAAATAGTACTTACCTACTTCTGTAGAAGTCCTGCTGTCTACTAGTTCCAGAAATTTCTGTCATGTGTAAATCACTTCCTTGGTTATTCCAAACTTCTGTCCCTAAGCAGAGGCCCAGGTTTCTTATTAATTAATTTATTTTTTTTTAAGTCAGGAAGGGAAGTTCCCTTTCCTTCCCGTTGCTCAACCAGGATATCATTGATTAATGAGAAACATCTCTTCTGCATGAATCTCAGATTAACATGACAGACTGCTATTAGTCAGTACATAGGAATTTCTTTTCTTCCTGGTTAAACATGCAGTTTATTAAATCCATCTGAGGACTAATTCTTCACTTCAAGAATTAAGAAAGTACTCTGAGCTGATGTCTTTTTATCTGTTTCTCAACTGTGGGTCTCTGACCCATCAGATCAGTTGTTGGTCATTCTAAAAAACTTTATGCTTCATAACTTGAGCTCCTCCTTTTACCCATAATCCCTCTCTTCTACTTAGTTACCTCAGATCTCATTTGCTGTTTTATCAATGAGACCTGTTCACTGCTGGCTCGAGTGTGGAATACTGAGATAAGTGAATTTGTTAGTTTTTCTTATCCACCTTTACACCTTTTTTCTTCTTGATCCTCCTCTAGTAACAACAACAGCAAAAAAGGTTTATGTATATCTATATAGTGTTAGATAACTTAGTAGTTCTTTAAAATGAAGTAGTTTTCTTTTCTACAGGGCCTTCTGCCCTTAGAGACTTTCTCGTTACTTTTTGGCATTTTTTTTCCATTACCATCGTTGAGTGTTTCTGTTTTTTACCCCAGGACATTCTTGTTACTATTCCTGGTAGTTTTTTTGTTTAGTACATCTCTCCTACAGGTATCTGTTTTTCAAGATGTCTGATAAAACTACCAGATTTAAGAAGTGTGCCTCTTGCAGGCACAAGATCCCTAATTCTGACAGCCATTCAGAATGTGTCTATTACTTTGGCCCTGGTCATCTCTACATGAAGTGTGACATTTGTGATAGTTTTAATAACCATGCCCTCGTTAAGAAAAGGAAGAAACTTATTTTGAAAAGACTTCTTCCTTCTACTTCTGGAGGCTCATCCACCTTCAAGAAATGTTTGGGAGAGGCTCAGGACAAACACAAGGAATCAAGAAAGTGATCCTCTGCTCTCCCCCTGCAAAGACTTCAGGCTCCACTCCACATGAGAAGACTCCTAAGATGTTAGATCCATCCACCTCCATGTCTCTGACTATGATGAAGTCCAAGACTTTGGATTCATCCTTCTGTTTGGATCCAACCAGACCTAAGCCATAGTCACCTCAGGTTCTTGCCAGGTTCTCCCAGAACCAGTAACATTGAGGCTTAACTTTCTACTTTTGCAGGACACTCCTCTTAAGAGTTTCCTGTCCACCTTCCACATCATTCTCCTTCAGCTCATCTAAGAGCTTATCTGAAGTGGATGTGGATAGTATGATGAGAAAGTTTCTCAGAACCCAGATATAGTTGGATGTCATTCTGTCTCCCATTGGAAATGTGAGCCTTACTACTACACAGACCCATCTTCTGACTCCTATTCTGATCTCTCCTGTGGTTTCAAAGATTTTGGACCCGACACTTCAGAGTATGTCTGTTGGATCAGAAGACTTGGCCCTCTTCAATGCCGACACCTTCTTTCACCCATATGGGTCTGACCCAGATGGATCTCGAAGCCATAGTATCAGCACTAGATCTGGGGGACTGGGTTTTACTCCAATGTTTTCAGGTCCATCCCTCCCCTTTGGAGCTTCGGAGTTGAATAGCTCTGCACCAACCTCTGCTTTGAGGCTGAAAACAGGAGGATCTGGTTTCCTTCTTCACAGGCTTCTTCAAATCCGGTATGGGCCAGGCTTAGCTTTTGAGATAGGGGAGAGAACTTTTTCTGCTTCTAGGGAAAATACATCCTCTTTCCCCCTCGGGTCCACCCCACACTCAACTGTCATCTTTGGAAGCTGGATTTTTTCATCCTGTCCCATTGGGACAGCTGATCCAGTCAAGCTTCAAGACTCTCCTCATTCAAGACTCAGTGGGTGCTCCAGAGTCCTCTCTGGATCCTCCCACTGAAGAGGCCCCTTTGAAGAAGACGTGTAAGAGGAGGCATCTAGACTCTCCACAAGAGTCATTAACCAAAGGCACTGACTTCGATGAAGGGGAATGTTCTTCCAGATCACCCCTTGAAGACATCTCATTCAGTGAAGTACTGGAACTTCTAAGACAGAAATGTGGCTGGTCATCTAGTCCCCCCTTCCCACGAGGAGTCAGTGTTTGTTTCTTGAGGCTTTCAGAACCAGCTCAGCTGTGACTTGGGTAGTGCCCCCCCCCCCCGTTAGAGGATAATATGGTAGACCTGATCTCCCACTAGGTCTGGAAGGATTTGGATGTTACAGGACCTATTCCCAACGCCCTGACAGGTACCTCAAAGCACCTAAGGATAGAGCTTATTGGAGCAAGGGTCCCCCAGTTGATTCTGTGGTGGTTGCAGCAGAACTAAGAGAGCTTGAAGAAGAAACTTTTTCTGTTTAGCCCCCTAACAGGAAATCTCTAGCTTTGGACAGATATGGAAAGCATATCTACATTTCAGTGACCTTCGCTATCAGGTCTCTGAATTATCTGGCATATGTGATAAAATTTCAGTGGGAATTGATCAGTTTTTTAATGCCCTTTCTGGGTCCGTGTCTGTGGTGGACAAAGACAGTTTCTTTGCAACTGGCCACCATTCAGTCCTTGTCCAATACTTCCATGAAGCTAATTTTGCATGCCTCAGGGGGAGCAGCCCAGTGCAGTGGGTTCAGGTATAACTGTCAGGAAGTACATCTGGATGCACCTTTGTGATTTTTGCAGAACCCTTGGGTTATCTTTCATCAGTGCTCCCTTTGATGGATCCACATTGTTTGGCCTCAAGGTAAAATAAACTCTCTCCAGGAGTGAAAAAGATGGGAAGATTGTGTCTGCGGTTGGAGTCTGTTTTTCTACTCCTCAAAAGATGATCTTCCAAAACCAAAGAAGTGGCAGAAAATTATGGTTCAGAAATTCACAAGGTTCTCCCCAGGCCTAATATGGAGTTAGATAATCTCACGATAGACGGGAGAACTCTAATAGAAGACGACACCCCCACAGAAGAGGTAACCTGGATCATCAAGGTTTCATAGGACCCTTCTCTGAGAAGTCTTTTCAACATACTCATTCAAGCCAGGAACTTATTGTTCCACCTATGTCTTCAACTAGGTATTACTATAAATTACAGCAAGTCACAGCTCTCCCCGAATTAATCCCTTTAGTTCATTGGTGCACATCATTATACCTGGTCATAAATAGCAACTGTACCATAGACAGAGTGGACACCTTATAAAAACAGCATTACATGTTCTTTCACTTTACCCCCCCCTACAAATTAATCTTGCAACTACTGGGGTTGATGGCAGTGTTATAGCTCTAGTACATTTAGCTCACTTTCATATGAGAGTGTTACACTGGATGTCAACAATGTAGTGGTCCATCAGACACCATCCACTGGTGGCATTCATTCATATCACAAGTGTGTGCAGACACATATAGCATAATGGATACACACACAAGAAGTGTTTCAGGGCCTCTCCTTTTCTTTGCATGTGCCCAATAGCACAGTAACCACAGATGCCTCCCAACTAGGGGGAGGGGGCATTATTTGGTAAGGACAGCCCAAGGCACATGGTCACAGACAGAGGCCATTCTACACACAGTATCCTAGAAATTAGAGCAGTCCTATTAGTGTTGCAGGCTTTTCAAGATGTTCTCCTTCTAGTTTGTTTGTTTGTGTCTTTCGGCTTTTCCCGGTTAGGGGTCGCTACAGCGGAACTCCGGTCCGCTAATGATTGGCAGTAGATTTTTATGTGCTGGCTTGCCGGGCCTAACGCACAACCTTCAATGAAGGAACACCCATTCACGCATATCGCCACACAGAAGACGCTGTAACTGAGAATCGAGCGGGCAACGTCTAACTGTGAGGCGACAACGGTACCGCAGCACCACCACCGCAGTATTTTAAGATGTTCTCCTTCTAGTAACGATTGATATTCAGGCAGACAGCACATCTGTGGTCTGATGCATCAACAAAAAGGGGGGGGTGACCCGATTCTATCCACTGTGCAGGGAGATGATGAGTGTGTGGCAATGGGCAATTTCTTCTGTCTGCTTTCTCTTGGCAATGCACATTCTAGGGGAAAAAACATATTAGTAGACAAATTGAGCAGGTCCATTTTACTTCCTGATGAGTGTCTCTCAATTACTCAGTAGCAGAAATAATATTTCTTCACTGGGGTCAACCATGCTGTGAGCCATTTGCTTCAGCTATCAACACCAAGTGCAGCAGGTACTTTGCCCCTATTCCCCCAGAAGGGGAGTCGCTGAGAGACTCTTTGGATTAGCCATCCGGTCTACTAATATGCCTCCCCTCCAACTCCTGTGATGCCAAAGTTTATTCAGAAAGCATTACGGCAGAAAAGCAAGGTTATTCTCATTGCCTCATTCTGGCCTTGCCAAGTGTGGTTTCTCTTCCTGTGGCCCCCTTCTAGTTCACCCTCTGTGGGTGCTGGATCCTGTTTAAGACCTTCTGTCTCACCCATCCAGCTTACCTCTCCTAAACATGAAATCCGTCAAGCTGACCTTATGGTTTCTCCTCTTCCAGTTATGGCTAGAAATTCCAGGCTTTCTTCCCGTGTTCGGCACATTCTTAATGTCATCCCAGAAGGCCTGTACCAGGAAGATTTACAAGAGCAAGAGGAAGAGATTTTCAGTATGGGCCCAACAAACATCAAGATCACTTTTCAGCACTGATTACAGCTGTTCTTGCATTTTTGGCTTTCATTTTCAATAATGGGGTTAATTATTTGACAGTTAGGGTACAACTAACTGCAGTATCAAATAAGAGTTCTCTCGCTTCCTTGAAGTTGTGCAAACCACTTCTTAAAGGCACTGTGCTGCTTTGGCCTCCTATTAAAGACCCTATTCTCCCTTAGGATCTTACACTTATCCTTCAAGCCTTGACTCAGCCCTACTTCGAGCCTCCATCCAGAGCAGAAGTAAATTTTTTATACAGAAAAGCACTTTTTGTGGCTGCCATTGCATTGGCTAGATGGGTATCAGAGCTCCATGCACTTTTCTTCCCAGCTACCTTATCTAATCTAAGAGAACTAACTCTTCCTTTCTGCCTAAAGTGTCTCAGAAGCTAACTTAACCAGACTATTAACCTGTCAGTTCTAATCCCAAGTTTTCCTAACAAAGGCGAATACATGCTCCATCTGTTGGATGTGCACAGACACCTCAGATTTTACATTCACAGAACCAAAGATCAAAGAAATGTCAGAACAGCTGCTTATTTCCTTTTCCAAATCTAAATTGGGGAAAAGCAGAGTCAAAAATAACCTTAGCCAGATGGTTCACTGATTGCATTGTGTTTGTTTACAAAACTAAAGGATTATCATTACACAAACATCCTAAAGCTTATTCTACCAGCTTTTAACTCCAAAGCTTCTATAGATGACATTTGTGCAGTTGGTACATGGCTCAATGGTCATACTTTCATATCTTATTACAAGTTAGACATTTTATCAAGGAAGAGAGCAGCTTTTGGTTCTGCTGTAATCTCTGGTATATCCTTCTTTAGGGACCACTCTAGCTGGGAACTCTGTCCCATTAGGTAAGGAATGGAGAAAGAAGACAGCATCAGACATTGTAGTTATGTACTCCCCTTAACTCTGCATCTGTGTTGTCTGTTTTTGTACTTCCCACCCACCAGTCCCCCATCCTTGTGCTTGTCTCCTGGTATTCCGTAAGGGATAGTCATTAATGGTCTTGCTGTGTGAGCTCCAAAACTGTCTGTTTCTTTAGTATTGCAGCTGCAGCTCTTTAGTAATACTTTGTCCTTTTTGCCTCAAAGTTTTAGTGGACGATATTTTGTATTTTTGTGGTTAACTGAATAGAGGTCAAACTCTATCTGAAGTAACTAATGAGAATAAGGGGATTATGGACAAGGGGGAGGAGCTTTAGCTACTGACCCTAAAGTCTATTAGAGTGGCTGAGGGCAAATCTGAGACCCATCAGTTGAGGAAGGACAAAAACAGACCACACAGATGCAGAGTTATGGTGAGTACATAACTTCATTTACTTCACTTCAACACTGAACTCCCAGTGAGCTTCATTCTTTCAGCTTGTGAGTATGTGTGTGGTACCCACATACTTTTCAGACTTCCAGTATGGAGAGGACCGAGTAAGCTGTGATCCAACCTCACTTTGCTGGCTATTAATTTCAAAAGTGATTTCAGAGAGTGATCCAGATAATAATATTCTCAACATTGCAAGAGTGTCAAACTGAAGTAGTGGATGGAGAAAAAGGGGAAGAAAGCAGATAAAGTAATTGGGTATCCCAGTTTGAATGGAATGAACGATAGTAAGTGAGAGAACAGACATCCCACATCAAGCCTTAGAAAAAGAGATTACAGTAATTATATTAAAAGACATCTTCCTGGAGGTTAGAAGGATTAATATTAAATTTGTACAATGTATACTGGACAATGATAATAAAGTGCAGGCTTTGTTGGAGATGATCAACACTCAGAAATAATATAGTCCTTAATAGAGGAAAATGAGGAGTTAAAAAATAGTGTGGCAGCCTTGGAGGCAAAGCTGGATATGGTAATAGCGGCTCTGGTTGATCAAGAGATTAGGGCCAGGAGAAAAGTATCAGACTGAATGAAGTCCCAGGAGGCTTGGAAGGCAGTAATTTTGAAGACATTAAGGAAAAAGATAGTGGAATGGACACATCTTGCAGGAAGAAGTCCCCCTAGAAAGAGTGTACCACACCTCACGGGGTCCCACTGTAAGATAGACAGACAAGAAGCAGTGCAAATAAAAGGTAGTGAAATATAGGATAATGTATCTCAATACCATTAAACTTTTCTTAGCATCTGGAACAAAGTCATTTAACATTTGAACTTCCCATCCAATTCCAGTGTGTCTCCATTGGAGCCCCCTGAGACACGTCCTGTGAAAGAGGACATTAAACGGAAGTACACAGACTCCTCTTCTGAGTCCAAAACTGAAGACATGGATTTATATGATGGAGAAGGATCCTGCCAAAGACATCACCTTTGGTCCTGGGTGGTCTCACCTCCTGATGCTTTAATAGACTCTGTTGCTCAGAAAGCTTGGAAGGAGCCTAACATGGCATAGTCCTTGCCTAAAAAAATGGACAGCATCTTGGTTGCCTCAAAGGATAGTAAACATTGGTCTAAAGGACCCCCTGTAGATGCCATGATGGTAGCAGCAGCCACAAAGAAGGATCTATCTGAGAAAAGTTCCTCTGTCCATCTCCATAATGGAGTCAAGGACATTGGACAGACTAGATAAATGGACGTATGCATCAGTAACCTTTGCACTTCCAGCACTGAACTATCTAGCACAACTGACGCATTTCCAAAGAGACTTGATTAAGGAGCTTTCCAAGTCTGTTTTGGTTAGCTTATGTTCAGATGCCCAAAAAATGGTGGATGCCAAAATGCCTGCCCTACAGTCTTTGTCAAATGTGGCCATGCAACTGTTACCAAATGCAGCTGATGACATATCAAAGGCAACTGGTGGAGGTTTTACTGTGTGTTGCCTTGCCTGGATGCAGCTATGTGATTTTGCAGAAAGCTTCAAAGTGTGCTTAATCAGTGACTCTTAAAACCGTTTCACCCTGTTTGAACCTAAGGTAAATGAAATGCTTACCAGGATTGAACAGGGCGGCAAGACTTTGACCGCCATGGGAATGCATTTTTCTATTCCACAAAGATCCTTTTCAAGGAATCAAAGAGGAAGTAGGAAAATATGGTTCAAAAATTCCTAGGGTTTTTACCAAGACAGTCCTGGAGAGAGAACTTCCAGTGGCAGCGATGATGGGAATTTGAACAGATGCCACCTGAGAGGCTGAAGTGGACTGCAGAACCAAGGTTTCCATGGTCCCTTCACTGAGAAACCTTACCAGCATCCCTGAACAGTGGCTTGAATGGTGTAATCTGGAGGGAGCTCATCTACGATTGCAGGGGATTTAAGTCTTCCCATACTTGGACAATTGGCTCCTGTTACCTCCAAGGATGTTCTATTGCAACACGAGACATTCCTTCTCAGTCTTAGCAATCCAGTTGGCAATAACAGTCAGCCACAAGAAGAGCAAACTGCCTCCCACGCAAAACATAGAAGTTATAGGATGCCAAGTAGACACAGTCCAGCAAATTGAAAAACTCTCCGTTGCAAGAATCCAGCCATTGAGATTCGTAGCTTCTCAAGTGATGCAACATCTGCGCCCACAGACAAGACTCATTCTCCATCTTTTAGGGCTGATGGCCTTTACTATTAAATTGGTCCGATTAGCAAGATACCACATGAGTCCTGCAGTGGACATTGGCCGTACAGTGGTCACAGAAATTTTACTCCCTTCACAACATCTGACTTAATTATGCAGAAACCAACACCGGTTGGTGGATTACATCTCCATCAGTAGTACAGGGTAGACCCTTTTGCCCACCTGCTGCCAGGGCCACAGTCACCACAGACTGCTCCCTTCTGGGGGGGGGGTGCATTTTGAAGGGACGTTGCCGTCAGTAGAGGACAAACATTACATCATTGTCTTGGAGATGAGAGCAGTCATCCTAGTGTTGCAGGCTTTTCAGGACCTCCAAAGGTGTGAGTACTGTGGTACATCAACTAGCAAGGTGAAACCCATTCATACCTTTCTTCCCAGGAGGCCATGTGAGTCTGGCAATGGGTGATGTATTTACACCACTTTTTAGTGGCAATGCATCTTCCTGGGGTGTCAAATATAGTAGCAGACAGGTTGAGCAGGAGTATCCTATTAACTCACAAGTAGTCTCAAACAGACTGGCAACAGAGATCTTCAGCCACTGAAGTTAACCTTGCTTCTGCCTTCTTGGTTCCTACCTGAGCATTAGAAGAGAGGGCACAACTCCTGCCTGTCCTCCAAGAAAATCGGAAAGTAGGACACTAGACTAAGGTACTAAAGGACAGTAGTAAGAGAATTGTGATGCATCCACTCACAAACTCCTAAAGGCATTAGCGGCTAGATTAAGACAATAGGAACCAAGGGGCATTTTTCAGATTCAAAGAATGCAGTGGAAAGGGCTGAAAATGAGTTCTGGAAGAAAATCGGGAGATTTGAAAAGATTACTCTGAGTGACTGCACATGAGTGAAGGAGGAGATGGGAGTGTGAAAGAGGCCATCCAAATGTTTATAGAGGGGTTATATCTCCCCAGATTACAAAAGAGAGAGGCAGCTTTACTAGAGAAGGAAATAGTGTAGGAGATTGAACAGATCATGGCAAAACAAGCCCCTAATAGGTCACCAGGATCTGATGGGATCCCTGAGGAGTTGGAGACTTACAGGGCAGTAAATAGTGCTGCTGTAAAAAAAAAA
>NC_056741.1:1234934695-1235122195 GCF_019279795.1 Protopterus annectens
AGTGGGCGTTCCTTCATTGAAGGTTGTGCATTAGGCCTGGCAAGCCAGCATGTCAAAATCTACTGCCAATCATTAGCGGACCGGAGTTCCGCTGTGGCGACCCCTAACCGGGAAAAGCCAAAAGAAACAAACAGTGTTACATTTCATTTCTCGGAGTTTGATTTAGGTGGCATTATTTGTTTGAAAGGCTGTATACCTGTTTTGTGTTTGCAGTAGGTAAATGTTTCATTCTTTTCTTAATTAGTTTGGATGGAATTTTTATATTTGGATGTAGATCTTTAGTTGGTAACAAAGGCAGAACAGTGGTAGTTTGTGGGTTGGGTAATATGGTAATGAATGATAGTGTGGGTATGATGGTGATAAACAATTATTGATTGATTTATTGATTGATTAACATTTGGCAACTGAGCAAGTGGTGGTCATTTGACCCCTTTTCAACAGTGACCTAAGCGTTACACAAGCAAAGTACTCCAAGACAGTAACAAAAATAAAAGTGCAGAGTAATGAATAGTGACAGAAAGTCAGAGTACATTTCATTAAGCAGCAGGCAAACAGTAGAATATAGAAGAGCAATAAAAATCATATTAATAAAAAGCAGGCAAACTAAAGTCTTGGAGGTTGGTAGAGAAAGTGAAATTACAAGTACGTAGTTTAAAAATTAACTGAGGAAATAGACTTGTAAGATAAAATGGCGAATGGTATAAAAAGGCAAAAATGTTAAAGTGAGTGTGTGTTGTAACAGTAATGGACATGCCTAAGAGAGATCTGAGGGACATGGTAAGGAAGGTGTGTTTGAGATTCAAATCTTGTGTAATTGTTGTGGCTGTGACCACGATATTAAGCATTGTCCTTGTGCCGAAAGGAGGTACTGCTAGCACAGGTAGCTGAAATTTTGTAAATAATTGCATGTCATTTGTGAATATCAAATTAATTTATATAAGATGCTTGTGTTACAAATGTATTAAAACTATATGTCAAACTGCTCTGTACAGATGTTTGTGTTGAAAAGATGCTTGTAAAGTGCTGTGTTTAAAATGTATCCACAGTGTGCCCCACTGGAAGAGAACGGAAATGTACAGGCACTGTTGCAACTGTTTAAATGTATATATTTTAACAGTGGAAACTGGAACTGGAATACTCAGTCTATCTATGAAATTAAATTACTTTATAGGCTACGCTATAAAGATCTATCACTGCAGCTAGAGACACAGCCTGCACTGGGAAGCCTTCTGTATTGTCTTTAGGGTGAATTAATTGCTGCTTTGGAAGCATGATGGAATGTAATTGTTTAATGACTTCTAGTATCTGCCAAAGATCTGAGCAAAAGCCCTTGTAAGAGTATTTGTACAGGTAGATGCTAAATAGTGCTAGCTTCAGCAATGGGGGGGTTGCATGAAAACTAGAAGTCAGGTGACCAGAAATGATGTTTTGCAAGTTATCCCAGCAGTAATATTTTAGGTATTATTTTGAGAAGTCTCTTAGTGAGACAGAGCATTCTGTCTTGGACCTGACAACAACAGCAGTAAGCAGTAAAAACAATTCACCACATCTGCCTTGCTCTAATGAAGTCTTTAGAGTATAGTAATTGTCTTAGATACAGTCAGGAATATAGTGAAGCTTAGTTTAGATATTATTTTTCTTTATTTAAGACTGTCATTCAGTGTTGTTTTAAATGTTTCCTGTGGTTTTGAACTGTGATGTCACTGTGAATATATATTTAGTATTGTCTTGTTCATTTATTATTTATTATTAAATATATTTAAACCTTTTAATTGTTGCTGATCTGTGTAGAGATATCTACGTTTTGAGTGTACTTGCATGTTTATTTGGTGACACTGTGGGCCACTCTATTAATATTACACAGTAAGATTGGACACCCTTTGTTAAGGGCCTTACAGTAGCTGGCAGAAGTGACTGGTGGCAGTGAAAACTACCTTATAGTCTGTGCAGAACGGGGCATAAGTAGTAAACCTGTGCCAGCCTTTCCCAGGTAGATGTGTGTGTGTGTGTGTGTGTGTGTGTGTGTGTGTGTGTGTGTGTGTGTGTGTAAATCAAACCTCAGAGTGTGTGTGTCAGCTACTTGGGCAGGTGCACAAAGCACTGGTTAGACAGAGAGATTGCTGGTGCTTGTGGCCTGGTCACTCAGGTGAGATCTCAACTCTATAGCTGTGCCAGTGAGCAGCCTTATTGGAGATCTGGAGAAAAGTAGAGAAACCAGCTCTGGACTGACTGTGGTCGCTGTGTGCTCTTAAAGGAAATTGTACTTGATCAGAGAACTACATCTGGAATTACTGTGTGTGTACCTGTTATCCTCTCAGTGAACGTCCCCAATGTTGCCAGTGGTGAGGATTGAAGCTCCTTGATTACTGGTTGGCAGTGCTAGGTCATCAGAGTCCTGTTTTGAGTCTTATTTGTATTGTCTCTGCTGGAAGCCAACTATTTTGCAAAGCTGCAATGAGATGCATCGTGGAGAAGAAACACGACATGAGGAAATTGAGTGTGTCTGGACATTTCTAGATTTAGAAAAAGTGTTCAACAAGGTCCCAAGAAGATTTGGGCAGTCTGTTGATTAAAAGGTAGAATTAGTGCACATTATGTTCAAGGGCCCAGTTATACTAGTACGAATAACATTCAGACTCATAGAGGGGTTCCCAGTGGAGTGGATGTGCATCCGGGTTCAACTCTGAGCCCACTACTGTTCATACTGGTGAAGACCTGCATTAACTAACATATCAGAGAGGACATATCATCAAAGCTACTGTACTTGGATGATTTGATGCTGCAAGCAGACTCTGAGTGGGACCTTCAGCAAATAAGTGACTAGAATGCAAAACAGAAGGCACATGAAATGAAATTGAGTAGAGACAAAGCGGTGTTCATGACAGCAAATGGGGGAATTCAAAAGAAGTGAATAACTGAGATAGAAGGGAAATAGTGAAACAGGTTAACAGTGTCTAGTATTTGGGAGGTTGGTTGAAGAGAAGACCCATGACAGTCACACCTGACTCTTAAAGAAGTTAGGAAAGTGGCAGTGAATTAAGAGACATGGCAACTGTTGACCCAACACCCTCAGCCTGTGCTGAAAAATAGAAAAAAAGGAATTCATGATGTTGATGTAAAATAAAGGAATACTACGTTCAAAAGAGGTAAAGGAGAATAAGCTTTTGTTGCTGCTTAAGTTGAAATACTTAGTATAATGAAGTCTGAAAATTAATCGGAACCAGTAAACCAACAATGCAAGTCAGACAGGTAGAAGGAAATACTGTTGCATGAAAGCTAGAAGGGCCTGTAGACCATTTTTTTTTTTGGTGAAGATACTTTTGAAAGATGGAAGTTAAAATCCACTGAAAAAAAAGATGTGTACATGTTAACATATTCAGGGCATGACATTAAGCAATTGGATCAAAAGCTACTAAAGAAATATGTAATAATCTGTACAAGATTATTTTTCAAATGGTAGCATTTAAAATATTGTATTTTCTAGTTTCCTCAGTTGTCTTGACTACTATGAAGCCAAGAATTGTAAACCAATTTACATCATACCTGTCAACCTCCTAGTGCAAGAAATCCAGCCAAAGTCTGACAAAATGGGGGGGGGGGGGCACAAAAACAGAGACAGATTTTAACTATTGTTCTTATAAACTTAGAGAATTGCTAGACTTAAAAGGGTCTGTGTTAACGTAACATTTTCTGAAGGATTTGAAGACTGAAATTTAAATGTATATCATTATTTATTGACTTCTGTCCTCAGATTATCCCAGTGATTTTCCAGAAAAACATAAATTTTATGAGGAACAGACCAAAAATATGAGGCAAAAATCTGGACATTCTGCAAACATCTTCTGGACAGTTGAGAGGTATAATTCACACTGAGAAAGTAAAAAGTGTGTTTAACAAGTCAGTCTTGATCTCTTTGCAAAACCCTAGCAGTTGTATCTGTTATAGTTGTGCTGATTTATTTACTTGCTTATGAAGGTTGCCATTAGAATGTTATAAACAAATACATTCTGATGCTGTGCAATTGATATATTCACCTAGGAAAATGCTAGTAGCTCTCATCAGTAAAATGGAATAGGAACTGAAGTAACTGGAAAAAATGTAGGTGTCCTTAAGAAGCATTTAGAGCCAGAAAAGAGGATAATAGTATGGTTGCTGTTCTAAAGCAACACAAGATGTGCATTTGTCTTGATCAGCAAGCCGTGAATAGTGATTAAATAAGAGTTTCACATACTGCTTACAGTTGTAGAAAAAGTTTCAACAATGCCAGATTATAAATTATTTTAGTATTAGGTGCAAATTGGGCATTGTGGCAGGTAAACAAAAACAAAGAAAGCTCCCAGTTGTTTACATTTACCAAGCCTTCAGGAGAATACAGATTTTTTTTAAGACTTTCATATGATATTTCATTAGCATCAGAGGTATTGCACAGAGCTGTTGCACAGGTAATTGAAGGATTGGAAAGTTTTTAAACTTAACTGATTATCTTTTATTGTGGGTCAGACACAGGGTGTGTATGGCAGGAATACATTGCAGTTGATGTTTAGAGTAAGACAGCATAATTTCATGGTAAATAAAAACAATTGTAAAGTATGAGTGAAAGGTTTGAAATATGTTGGGCAGTATGTCGATGTCAGAGGAGCTTAAGCCTGATACAGAAAGAACAGTTATGCAGTGCCAAATGCATAAAACAGGCATTAAGATGTTTCTAGGAAGCATGCAATATTTTGCAGAGTCTTTGCATGCTATGCTCAAAAATAACCATGCCTTTAAGAAAGGTGTAACCTGGAAATGCCCTTATGAACAGGAAAAGAGCTTTGAAATATCTGAGAAACTAGTTACAGATGCACCAGTGTTAAAATTCTATAATGTGGGGACTTCCAAAATGGTTGCACACTGATCAATATATTGATTTGACTTCTCATAATATAAGTTCATAGGTTATAGGTTCATTGGTAGGTATTAGGCTATCTGCTCGAGGGCATTTATAAGCCTAGCTCGAGTGTGTCAGCTTTCGCCGCCCCATTGATTAATTAACTGAGACTCTGTCAAGAAGAGCTAATGAAGTGATCCCAGGGGTGTATTTTCTGTTACCCATCCACTCGTCAAGGTTTCTCTTGAGTGTTAGTGAGGGGCTCTGCCTAATGTAGTTAGGAATTTTGTTCCAAAGAATGGGGGGTCTCTGTGACAGGAATCTATCCCTCCAGCATGTTCTATTTATTGTTGTGACGAGGTTTAGCTCACTAGAGCGAGTGGCTCGCAGTGACTTGGATTTCTTTAGGTGGAGCATGTCCATCAATTTTGAGTTGGACATGGCTTTGTACGTTAGGCAGAGATCACCTCTGAGTAAGCGATATGCCACTGAGTACAGCCGGAGTTTTTCCAGTCGGGCTGCATAGGACATATGTTTGAGGCCAGTAATCCTCTTGGTGAGGTACTTTTGTGGTCTTTCCGGCTGTTGGAAGTGTCTTGTGAGGTACATCCCAAATGGGGCATTGTACTCTATGATGGGTCTGATGAGTGACGAGTAGAGGGGGCACTATAACCTCTTTATTTCTAGATACGAACCCTTTAGTAATTAGATGGGCTACATAGAAAGATTTCCTAACTACTTGGGCAATATGATTGTCAAAGGACAGATTACTATCTTCCTGGGTCCCCAGATCTCATATTACCTCTTCTGTATTAAAGGGGCTGCCACCTATGTGGTAATTCATGGGTGTTTTGTTTTTCACAAACGGGATGACTATGCATTTTTTGGCATTTAGCTTGAGACCATGACTTTGATACCAGGTGTCTTGTCTCAGTAAGGCCCTTTTGGAGAATGTCCGTGTCAGCCGGAGAGTCAATTATGGCTCCCAGTTTGCAGTCATCGGCGAACTTGGTTAGACATAGTCCTCCTGTGTTTGCCTGTACTTCTGAGAAGTATATGCCGAACAGTAGGGGTCCCAGGACCGAGCCTTGTGGGTCACAACTTGTGATTGGTTTAGAGTCGGATCTGGAGCCCGCTATTACCATGTGAGTTCTGTCTGTAAACCAGTTGGCAACCCATTTCGTGACATAGGGGTTTATGTTCAGGCTGGTGAGTTGTTCTATAATTCCTGAGTGGGGAATGATATCAAAAGCCTTGGCAAGGTCAAGGTAGGCTGTGTGAACCACCTTCCCCTCATCTATGGCCTTGGTGACTGTCTCGAAGAAGTCAACCAGCTTTAGTAGGCATGATCTGCCCTTAACAAAGCCGAACTAGGTCGGGTTAAGTGTTTGGAGGTTCCCAATGTCTTTGTTATTGAGTTCCATGATGATGCGCTCCATAGCCTTGCAGACCAGGTTAGTCAGGCTTATGGGCGATAGTTACCAGGGTCAGTTGTGGCCCCTCCTTTGTGGTGCGGAATAACCATTGCTGTGCGCCATTCTATGGGCATGTAGCCTGTGGAGAGGCTGAGGTTGAACAGTGTGTTTAGGTGGGGGGTTAGTTCGTTCTGTAATTCGTACAAGATGCAGCCTGGGACACCATCTGGCCCCATTGACGCTGTGCTTTTGGCTTTTGAAAGGGCTGTTTTCACCTGTGCGTCTGTGATTTCTGGGACACTGTACTTTTCCGGTATTGTTCTGGGCCCTTTTGGGGGTGAAGTTTGCACTGAATCTATCTGCCAGGATGTTGGCAATATCAGTAGGTTCAGTATATTTTGTGCTATTTTGCACTAGCTCCAAGCATGTCTGTGAGTTGCCACTTAGATTCTTGACATAGCTAAAGAAAGCTTTGTGGTTATCTTTCGAATCCTTGGCTATTTTTCTTTCGAAGTTAGCCTTGGATGATTTTATGAGGGACCTTAGTTTCTTACTGATACTGATCAGGGATGTCTTTCCTTCTTGGGATTTGCTTTTTTTCTGAACTAGTTTCCTTCTCCTATTGTATAGCCTGTTTATGGCAGGGACCCACCAGACTGGTTTCCTTCTTTTAGGGGAGTGAGTGTTGGTTTTGCTAGGGATGGCATGATCCATGCATCCTTGTAGGTGCTCTCATAGAGTGCATTTGTAAAGGTTCCTGCATCTTGGACACTGTTATCTTTTAGCGTGGGGGCTGTGAAACTTACCACCTCTGTCTTAAGTAAGGGGAAGTTTGCTATAGAAAAGTTTTTCACTGTGGTTTCCTTGGTTGGGGTTGTGGTGTGGTGTGGATATCCAGAGTGATTAGTTTATGGTCTGATTTAACCAGTGACGGTTTGACCTCTGGTGCGGAACACCTGTCGCCCACGTTGGTGATGACCAGGTCCAGTATGTTTTCACCTCTGATCCAGGGCATTTGAGTTGATAAATTCCAGGAAGCGCTGGACCTGGGAGTTTGTACTTTAGTAGTTTTCCCAGTTAATGGTAGGGTAATTGAAATCACCCAATATCAGGGTGTTTGGTAGGACCTTCATGTTTTCCAGTGTCTCCAGAAAGGCAGAGTGGTGGTCCTGGGTCATGTAGGGTGATCTGTAGCAGGCCACAATTTGCATTGCAGATTTGCTCAATGTTAGTTGCACATGGATGATCTCAGAGGTATCATGCTGTGCCACTAACGTGGAGGTTTAGGTATCCTTGATGAATATGGATACACCCCATCCTTTTGTGCTTCAGTCCATGTTCTGTGGCCAAAATGTTTGGTATGAGTTGTAGCCCGGTAGTGCTGGGGTGCTCTGTGGAGCCTTGATCCAGGTTTCAGTTACTGCACAGATGTCAACGTTCTCCATACTAAGGAGTGCTTCGAGTGCATGCATTTTGAGATTTAAAACTCCTGGTGTCAAGTAGCTTAACCCTCATTTTTTTATTTGTGCTGTTTACGGAGGTGGGTTTGACTTTTGAGCCTTGCCTAAAAAAGGCACTCTGGGGGCAGCAAGAGCCTTGGCCAGTATTCGAAAGCCTAGGGATGACAGATGAAGCCATCTCTTGCGAAGCAACGAGGCTCGTCAAGCATGTCGTCCCAGGCTGACAGACACTGTATCCCCTTTGAATTACACCAGAAGCTTAGCCAGTTGTTGAAATTCATCATTTTTTCTTTATACTGCGGTATCATTCTTGGTGAAGGCAGGATGCTACTCAGGGTCAGGGTCATACCCACCTGCGCTAAATTATCAGAGAGCTCTTCCATGTCTCTTTTCATGTAGTCCAGGGAGGTGCATCTCAGGTCATTCACACCAACATGAACAATGACAGAGTCATATTTGTACTTCTTCTGGAGTGACCTGAATGCTTGTGTTATGTGGCGGATTTTGGCTCCCGACAGGCAGCTAACAGTAACCTTCTTCTTGTACAGCCTAGTGAGTGGGACGTCAGTGCGCCTGACTATAGAATCGCTCATTACTAGTGTGTTAGGTATGTTATTTTGCCTTAAGGGCTGTGATTGTGTGGCACACTGATTTTGTGTTTTACGTGTTGTCTGGTTTGTGACGGGAGGTCCAGGTTTTTTGGATGTCTGCTTTGGAGGTCTCTGATGCTTTTGCAGGTTTTTATTTAGAGCTTCCAAGTATGATTTTGTGTATTTATGTGTATTTTTTGCCTATGCTGGTTTAGTATGTCTATGTGAGGCTGGAGGTGTGGTGCAAGTTTTAACCTTCTCCTCATGACTGCCTGTTCCAGTCTTGGGTGGAGAGAGCTTAGCCTCCAATTTAGCTATATAATTGTATCTCTCGCATATGTTAATGTTTTGTGGTAGGAGGAGAGGGTTGTCTGTGTAGGCAGTTGTAACATTGCCTCAGAATACCCAGGTTCACCAGCTGGACTGGAGAGTATACCTGAAATTGCCCTTTGGTCATGCCTGAATAGTAGGGTGAGCTGCTTAGTCACTTGGTTGGTGAGGGGTAAATAATAAGCCTTGCCCTGCTGGGCAATCAAGTGTTGGGGTATATTAGTGCTTGCCATTAGGTCTGAGCAAGTGCTGGACTGTAGGATGCTTTTTAAGTGCTTAGGTTGAGAGTTAGACTACTTTCAAGGGGAAAAACTGAAGAGGAGACTTGGTGGAGCTGGGAATAAATTAGCCCTAGCTAACTGGCGCTGCCCAGACTTGCAAAACCGCACAAACGTGTTTTTTACAGCAGGGGAATGAAAGATATAGAAATTAGCCAAAAATGGCCTATAAACTACTAACTTCTGGGCTGGAACCACTCCTCCAGAGACAGATGGCTGCTCAAAGCTCCCTCTCTCACAGGTGAACAGAGAAACCTCCCTCTATCCAAGTAAGGTATGGGTAACTAAGAAACTTGTAACACAGCCCTGAATTCAGCACTAGCCTGAAAATGGGACTATACTAGCTTAGAAAGGTGGGAAACAAGGAAAAAGTTTTTTTGAAAAGATAAGGCAAAAACAGTAAAAATACACTTAAAACAGCTTTAGATGACTGCAAGCAATCAGAAAAGGCTTTTAAACAAATTACCCAATTAACCAGTAAAACAATCTCAAAACTGAGCCCTGTTCCTGTAGTCTTCAATAAGACAAGTTCTAACTGCACACTCCTGCCACTGGGGTGCAGGGGAACCTTCTCCAAAAAAGAAGGCCTAGATTAGTACTCAAGTTATATAAACAAAGCTAGATTCAGCAGGCCTGAATTTAGTTTATGCAATAGCAAACAAGGCACACCAATTTCAGTAAGAAACAGTTCAAATATGCAGGCACTATAAGCCTCTAACCAGAAATTCCCAACCCAGAAGGACAGAGTCCAGCCTTTCCTCCCAAAAGAGTGCAGACCACAAACCTTCTTAATGTAAAATGACTGGCCTGAAGCCCAAGTACTTCAACCAGAACTAATAGACTTTTAGAATGACAGACACTGAGCGTTCAATCAGCAGTTCCCAACTTAGAAGGATGTAAGCTACCTGTCCTGCCACAACAGTGCAGACCACAAACCTTCTTAATGTAAAACAACTGGTCTGAAGCCCAAGTGCTTAAACCAAAAGGCTTAGAATGATAGCTACACTTTAATCAGATTACTACCAAGCAGTAATAAATACAATTGAATACTTTTAAGAAGGCCTGGATTAGTGCTCAAGTTATACAAACAAAGCTAGATTCAGCAGGCCTAGATCTAGTGTATGCTACAGCAAACAAGGCACACCAATTTCAGTAAGAAATAGTTCAACTATGCAGGCACTATAAGCCTTTAACCA
The DNA here is from genome assembly GCF_019279795.1 of Protopterus annectens. NCBI lineage: Eukaryota > Metazoa > Chordata > Ceratodontiformes > Protopteridae > Protopterus > Protopterus annectens. The sequence goes on from NC_056741.1 coordinate 1,234,944,835, forward strand.
GAAATTCCCAGCTCAGAAGGGCAGAGTCCAGCCTCTCCTCCCACAACAGTGCATACCACAAACTTTCTTAATGTAAAGTAACTGGCCTGAAGCCCAAGTGCTTAAACCAGAACTAATAGACTTTTAGAATAACAGACACTGAGCCCTCAATTAGCACTTCCCAATTTAGGAGGCTGTAAGCTACCTGTCCTGCCACAACATTGCAGACCACAAACCTTCTTAATGTAAAACAACTGGTCTGAAGCCCAAGTGCTTAAACCAAAAGGCTTAGAATGATAGTTACACCAAGCAGTAATAAATACAACTGAGTAATTTTAAGATGGCGCAAAAGCAAAATAAAGTAGGAAGAAACACAAATACAGTGAAAGCAGATGAATAAAGTGCAATTTTTTTGAGTGAGCAAATGAGATGGGCCCAGGAGGAGTATCCCAATGCAAATTTATAAGAGGGGCCGGCAGTTTCAAAGCCACCAAGATTAACAGCAAAACAAAAGCAGGGAGGGTGGGTGGGGAACTAACTGAAAACAGACCCACAACTTCCAGCCAGATAGTATTCAGTGCAACACAAATAAATCAATTTAATCGCTGTATTATTTGAAAAAGTGCATATAAAGATTTACTGAAATTCACTTGTACGTCCAATTGATTGCAGTTAGGTCTTAGCAGGCCAAAGCTCAGAGTTTATGCAGAAAATATTCCAAAATGTACCGCGTATATACAGCAGAAACCGAATATCAGTGAAGTGGAACTTCCCCCACTTATCACTAGTATACAGGAATTCTAACTAGCACTAACTGAAAAAACAGAGCCACAACTTCCAGCTAGATAGTATTCAATGCACCACAAATATGCGATTTAAATGCTGTATTATTTGAAAAAGTGCATATAAAGATTTACTTAAATTCACTTGTATGTCCTGTTGATTGCAGGTAGGTCTTAGCCAGCCAAATCTCAGAGTTTAAGCAGAAAATCTAAAATGTACCTCTTATATAAGGCAGAAACCAAATATCAATGAAGTGAACTTCCCCCACTTATCACTGGCTATGCAGGAATTCTAACTAGCAATAAATTCTAACAAGCATTAACTGAAAAACAGAGCCACAACTTCCAGCTAGATAGTATTCAATGCAACACAAATAAATCAATTTAAATGCTGTATTATTTGAAAACGTGCAGATAAAGATTTACTTAAATTCACTTGTATGAATATATATGAACACAGACACTGAAAAAGGGAAAGTGAAACTGTCGGTCTGGGTAACATTTTGTTGCTAACTAGTAATTCCACTGCTTAGATGCCATCATGTATAAAATCTGGGAACCTGAGGGAAATCAACCAGGATAGGAGAAGAGAAAAATGTGTCAGAAAGACTCCTGTAGCTATTCAGCAAAAACAGTTCAAGTTTCAGCTTTCATACAGGAAATGGCTTTCAATAACTTAGAAGGAAAAAAACAATCCAGTGTATTCAAAGATGTTTAAAATAAATGAAACATTGAATGAATATTTAAATTTAAATAACACAAGACTGGAAAAAATAGACAAGACTTTAACTAGTTATTCAGTTGAACTGATAAAACTGCAAATGTGAAAGGATGAAATGTAGAAAAGGCTGACTGAGTATGAGACTTCTCAAAAAGAGCTGTTTCAAAAAAACATTAACATTAGAAGATGGAATCCACAGAGAGAACTTGGTATTTTCTTCCTTACTAGAGAAAAATGGAAAAGCGATACTGTTTTAATTTTATAAAGTACACATAACCAAACTGGACTGGTATTCCACAGCAGGATTTGTTAATTGAAAGGGCACATCATGTGTATGTTTCAAATCTGGTCATGAAGAAACTACCAAAACCTATGTTAATAAATATGTAATCATACTAGCAGAAAGAGTTGCACCTGACAAAATGTTGGCAGAAAGTTAAGAAATTGAGGTGTTTGTGGAAAGTTATTTTTCACTGTACTACAGTCAGAAAGAAGCATGTTTATTCCAGGAGTCATGGAATGTCAAAGGGCAAGTGTGAGATTCCAAAATACTGCATCCAGCTATCTTTGGAATATTTTTTTCTTGGAGGATCAAACACATTTTTTGATGCTTAAAAAACTAAAGATGAAATTTAAAAGTTGGAATGGGACACTGTTTCTCATTCTTCTGATAACAAAGCCCCGAGTGACAGGATTTGCACTGTAACAAGATAAAGGCTGGATAACAGCAAGTTAATATAATGTTTGATCCTGGGCTGCTGGAGTTGGGCTGAGAAGAATAATTATGTAGAATTATGATCATTTCCCATGTTTTACAGTGGTGTATGTCTAGATTAGTGTCTTTGGTTTAATCTATAGACATTTTTAAGCAAATAGGATTGAAAAATTAAAGCAAATGATAAAGAACATGGTAAGTTCATTGAATCTGAAAAGTTATTAGCTTGTTTTTTTCCATTTAGCAGATGCTCTGATTGAGAGATGACGTCTGTGGGTGCAGATGTCTGCACATTGTGTTTTTTGTGAAATTTACAAAGTATCTTTCATGCATTTGAAATGTTAAGCTATTTTTTTTCTCATTGCTGACTGCTTTTACTTGGCAACAAGTTGTCTGTGGGTACAGGCAGTTAATCATGAGAGCTCTGAACATTCTTTGCTGAAAGAATTGTAACATTTAAAGGTAATAGTTTGAAACTGAAATGTGAATAATAAGTAGTAGCCTCTCCCCATCAGCTTTAATACTTTAATGCATTTAATAGAACAATGTACAGTGGAGCCAAGTGTGCACTTTCTTAGTAATAAAAATGTTTACTGAAAGCACCCAAACTGTTGTTCATATATGTATCAGAAAATGGATGGAAAAAGATCAGATAGCAATCAGTTTAAGTGGGAGCACAGGCTGCAACATGTGCTTTAGCATGAGTAACCTTTACTTTAGTTTGGGTAATGCCTTTGATTGCAGCCATTGGTTTGGGTTAACGGCTCCAATCTGGAGGAGTATATTTCATTTCTTGATAATATACATAGTTTGGTGTGTTTGTTCCAAGTTAAAAGGGAAACGGGGAATTATGAAATTGTATTTATTTTTTGTGTTTTCATTGAAGCAAAGAAAAGTCTTGAAAATGTTGACATTGGTTCAAATGAAGATGAGAAAAAAAACTCATAGAAGATCAGCATGCCAAACATTAGTTTGTGTATGTAATTAAAGTTGGGAATACACATTCAAAAGAACTGTCATAATAAGAGAGAGTAAAAGCTTTCTATCATAATGGCTACCAGTTCTTACAAGTATAGACAAAAAGCAGGGAGTATTGGATAATATTGATAAATGCATGGTGCAAATAATGTAGTAGGAAACACATGGCTAGAAACCAGCATATGAATTTGACAAAGAAGGGACTTCAAGATGGGCATTCTGCAGAATTTCAGGGACAAAGGAAAAAGGGAGTACAATACTAACTGCTAGAGTGTCTCCATTAGTGATAGAAGAGGGGGAAAAGACTATAGTGGTAGATATGTGGTAGTAAGGGGCTGTTGGCAAGGGAGGAGAATTATACTGGTATGTGTTTATATTCCACCAAAACCTGCATTGATGGAGCTTAAGAATATATTGGGATAAATAATCAGCTTTCAGCAGGGAATATTATTTATGGGTGGGGACAAGAACTTGCATTGCAATCGTGAGGATGTAACCCAGGAACCTTGAATGAAAATATAACAATAGAGGGTAGATTTCTAAAGAAATGTATGAGAATATTTAGTATGGAAGATGTGAATTTAGTAGTAGAATCTCAGACAGAATTTGTATGCCCCAAGGTAAGGTAACTGGGTTAGACTGGGTGGAAATTCTGTTTCACAGGAGCATGTGTATTTAAATTAACGTTTTGACATATAATGGAGAAGGTAATACTGGATAAGGTATTGTCAGAACTGGATAGGTTGGGACTTGAAACCATATATCAGCATGCATATGTTGAAAATAGAGCTATTACCACCTGTAACATGATGTTCTATAACAATATAATAACAGCTATGAATGAAAAATTGTGCTGTGATGTGATTTATGTAGATTTAACTTCAGCATTTGACAGGGTCATACACAAAACACTGATCAATAAATTAGTACAACTAGGTATTGATGTACTGTTGATAAGATGGATAGCTGCTTGGCTTACAAGTAAGACATGGCAATTATCACACTCCAACTGGACAGGTGAAATCCTTGGTTACAATCAAGGTGTCCCACAGGGCTCTGTCCTAGGCCCTTACTTGTTTAGAGTGTACTTTCAGACCTTACTTTTTCATCTGAGGTGTTCTACAGTCTGTATGCTGACAACCTGAAATTGGGTAAACTGATTACAAGTGTTACAGATAAGGCATGTCTGCAAAATAATTTGACTAAATTGACCATTTGGCCACAGGAGAATACTTTGTTGGTAAATACATCAAAAACTAAGCATATGAGATTTGGGAGACATAAACTGAAAGGTGAATATTTAATACAGTGCACAGTGATTGAAACTGTAGAGGACTTGGGTATATGGGTAGATTCAGCTATGAGTTTTTCTAATCATATCAACCAATTGGCTAATGATAGTTATAGAACTATAGGTTGTATAAAAAGATTTAGAAAGTCTAGGAAATCGAACATAATGAAGTCATTGTTTGTTAGTTATATTAGACCCAAACGTGAGTATGGAATAACAGTATGGAAACCCTATAGGAAAACAGGCATGAATAAACTTGAAAGAGTACAGCAGAAATATACCAAGGGCATCCATGGATGTGAAAATCTAAGTTATTATGAAAGATTAAAATATCTAAACTTGTACAGTGTCTCTTCTTATTCAGGTATATAGGACATTTAGGGACAACTACCTCTGGGAATGTTTAGGGTTATCAAAAAGTACTAGACAATCATCAGATAACCTAAGTAGATGATTCTGTAGGAATGAGAAGTGTACTAATTGGTTCTCTGACAGAGTAGCTGATGCTTGGAACAGACTACCAAATTACGTTACATAATTCAAAGGTTTATGCCCTTTCTTCAAGTTTGTGTGACTCTGGAGTTAGTATATTTAACTATGGAGGGGGGGGGTTGCGAGCAGAGCCCCCCATGTAAAACATTTTTAGTTTTACTTTTGTTAATTGCAAATGTTACCTATTGATTTACATTTGCAATTATTTTTTATGATGTTTTTGTGGCAGTTTATGGTAATCGATTTGTGAGTTTGTTTGATGTTTTGTGTTTCAATCAAACTTACCAGTAATTATTCATTACCAACTTTGAGGAGATTGCCCTATGGAGCATGGACAAAATTATGTGAGTTGGGTCCAGGTTTGCTGAGACAGCATAGAAAATGGGGTAGATATGTTATAAAATGTAGGTTCGATGAGGTAATTGCAGCCTGGAATTTAGCAACTTTGGAATCCATAAATAGCAGACATGTGTGGTTAAGAATCCGTCCACTTCCTAATGATGTACGTTCAGCTGCTTAATATACCCATGGACAAAGCTCTCCTTTTTGACCCTCCCACCCAATTAATTAAAAAAAAAAATGGAAGAAAAAAGTAAAGTAAAACAGCCGAGACAGGAAGGCAAATCTTCTGTCCTCATTTCGAGGTACAGTAGAAATTATCTTTCAAAACATTGGACTTTCTTATTAAACCAGCAATCAGCAGGACTAAGAACAGAGCTGTAGTAAAACCAGAAAAAGCAAGGAGGGAAAAGGATAAGTTATAGAAGCCTGCTGCCAATTCATCCACATGGTTCTCAAATCTGTCATGACAACAATGGTATCCCTTTGCCCCTTATCTCTCAACTACTATTACTGCACATATACCCTTCGTCATGACTTGATGGGAATAGGCTGACTCTTTTCTTAACCTTTGTCACTGTAAGTTACAAAACAGGATTCAAGATATTCCCACTTTCATGAGAATGCCCCTATTTCCAGAAGACCAGCTGAGCTGTCCTTGCCCCTACTTATGCCCTTTCTTGCCCAGGGACAGTTGAAAGCATCCTACTGGAAGCGAACTGCAGTTCGTATCTGATCACCAAGAAAAACTAACCATTTGAGACAGTATATTTTCACAAAGTTCCTGAAGTTCAGAATGCATAGCCTGCAGTCCACCCTTTTCTTGTTAATGCCCAGAAACCTTAAAATCACTCTGGATCTCGAGGAAACCTTAAAATCACTCTGGATCTCGAGTAAACCCACTTACATGTACCATTTTGCTAAAAAACACAAGAAATTTCCCTGATTCACAACATGAAATTGCCGGGTCTGTGTTTGTGCATCGAATACAGATTACAGTGAATGCCTTATAATTGAACGTGAAATAGTGACACTTTAATGTATCAAAAATGGTTAACATCGTAAAATAATTTGAGTGGCCATAATTGGCCAACAACCAGGAAGTAACACAATACATAAGGTAAGTGAAGGAAGCCATTTTGTAAAATTTGCCCTATCCCCCACTGTAGTGCAACCCTGGAGTTGGTATGTATAGTTAGGGGAGTGTTGGGTGCGCAACACCCTGCCTTGGTTGATTACTTTTGCGATGTTGGCCAACCATGGCCATTATTTTATGATGTTAAGTGTTTTTGGCACTTTAAAGTTTCGCTGTTTCACGTTTGATTATGAGGTGCTCGCAGTAATCCATATTTGATGAGCGAACATAGACCTGAAATTACTTCTTTGTTTACTGCCTTACCTTTTGCACTTTCTACTCTTCTTTGGGTCTTTACAGAAGTTTTGGTCTCCCACGGAAGTGGTGCTGCGGTAGCGTTGTCACCTCACAGCAAGACGTTGTCCCGCTCGATTCTCAGCTAGAGCGTCTTCTGTGTGGAGGCATGTGTGAATGGGCATGCCTTCGCTGAAGGTTGTGCATCAGGGCTGGTAACTCGGCACGTAAAAATCCACTACGAAACATTAGCGGACCGGAGTTCCGCTGTGGCGACCCCTAACCGGGATAAGCCAAAAGACACAACAACAACAGAATTTTGGTCTCTTTAGATGGTTTTTGTGCTGGAGGGAAGCCTTCTAGCTTATCAGTGGGAGTGGTAAGCACTAGGTAGCCTATCTACCACAAGATCCAGGTACAGATTCTTAGTTTTAGCACTTGAATTTGCTTATTTGTGCTAAGCACTTGTTCAGAACTTGTTGTTAGCACTAAATAAGTTACAAATTACTACAGCACTCAACCTTCTTTATCTAGAGGAAAATAGTTTTTGTACTTACTTTCCTCACTTGCTTAGAGAAAAACAGCTGTTATACTCACTTTCCTCACTTGTCTAGAGGAAAGTAGTTTTTTATTCAGGCATGTCCAAGGGTCAGCTCCCAGTGTTCTCTCCTGTCTATCTGATGAATCTGGGCAACTTGGGGCAATGTAGCATTTGCCTCATGTACACAGACAGCCCTCTCCTCCTAGCACCCAACACCGCAACCTGTGAGAGATGCACTTATCTAGCCAAACTGGAGGTAAAGCTCTCTCCAACCAAGACTGAACTTGACAGTTAAGAGGAGAAGGTAAACACTTGCACCACACCATACTCATCACATAGTCCCACTAAACCTACACCACCAAAATCCACACATAGAAATACAAAAACATTCGCAGAGGCTCTCAGTAATCTGCTCAAGCAAGAGAGACCTCCACCCCCCAACACAACCCAAATGACACATAGCCCACAGACTCATTGTGCCAATAAACCACAGCCCATAAGGCAAAACAACGTACCCAACACACTAGTCATAGGTAACTCTGTAGTCGGGCACACTGATGTCCCACTCACCAGGCAAAACAAGGAGAAGGTTACTGTCAGCTGCCTGTCGGGTGCCAGGATCCGCCACATAACCCATGCACTCAGGTCACTCCACAACAAGTACAAATATGACTCTGTCATTGTCCATGTTGGTGTGAATGACCTGAGATGCACCTCCCTGGACTACATGAAGAGAGACATGGAAGAGCTCTCCGATCTTGTAGCCCAGGCAGTTATGACCCTAGCCCTGACTAGCATCCTGCCATTGCCCAGAATGATACCGCAAGTACAAGGACAAAATGATTGACTTCAACAATTGTCTAAGCTTCTGATGTCATTCTAAGGGGATCCAGTATCTGTCTGCCTGGGACAACATGGTCGACAGACCACAATGCTTTGCCAGAGATGGCATGCACCTGTCACCTCTGGGATTCTGGATACTGGCTAAGGGTCTTGCTGCACCTATAGTGCCTTCTTTAGGCAAGGTTCAAATGACAAATTCACCACCTTAACAGGAACAGGCAAGCAAAAACTGAGGGTAATGCTACTCAATGCTAGAAGTCTAAATCTCAGTGCACTCACTCGAGGCACTCCTTAAAATGGAGAACATCTATATCTGTGCAGTGACAGAGAGCTGGTTTAAGACTCTGGAGAGCACCCCTGCATTACCAGGCTATAACTCATGCCACATCTTACCTGGACCAGAACACCAAAGGCGATGGTGTGTCCATATTCATTAAGGATATCCACACCTACACACTAGTTGCGCAACATAATGCATCCGAGATTATCCAAGTGCAACTAACTCTGGGCAAAATTGCAATCTAAATTGTAGCTTGATACAGATCCCCCACCATGCCCCAGGATTCCCACTCCTCTTTTATTGATATATTGGAAAATATTAGGGTTCAACCAAACACCCTAATAATGGGCGATTTCAACTACCCCACCATTAATTGGGAAAACCACTCATGCACCAACTCCTTCGCTCACTGCTTTCTGGAATTCATAAATTCCAAGGTCCTGGATCAACTTATCCACACCCCCACCAGGGGCAACAATATCCTGGACCTAGTCATTACCAATATGAGTGACCGGTGTTCCACACCTGAAGTCAACTCCTCATTGGTCAGAGCCGACCATAAGCTAATCACCCTAAATATCCACATCCTGCCCCCAACCACCATTAAGGAAACCACAGTAAAAAATTTCTCCAAAGCCAACTTCATGCTTCTTAAGACAAAACTGGTGAACATGCAGATGGACAATACAGTTACGACTGCTGAGTCCTACACAAATGCACTCTGTAAGCACTTGCATGAGTGCATGGATCGTGCTATCCCAAACAGAACCAAAATGCTATACTCCAAGAAAAGGAAGCCAATCTGGTGGTCCCCTTCCATAATCAAACTCTACAACAGAAGGAAGAAACTGTTGCAAAAGAGACTAAAATCCTATGAGTGGAGGAGCTCTCTGGTCAGTCTCAGTAAGAAGCTGAGATCACTTATAAGATCCTTCAAAGCTAGCTACAAAAACAAAATTGCCACTGATTCTAAGGGAACCACAAAGCATTCTATAGCTATGTCAAGAATCTCAATGGCAACACCCAGATCTGCTCTGAATTACAGCACAATGGCACGAAAATTACAGAACCAACGGATAATGCCAACATCCTGGCAGATAGGTTCAGTGCTAACTTTACACCCTTCTCACTCCCTAAAGGGACCATATCTATACAGGAAGAATGCAGAGTCCCTGTAATCACATCTATGCAGGTAAAAGCTGCACACACTAAAACCAAAAACACAGCATCCATGGTACCGGACAACATCCCAGGCTGCGTTTTACACGAACTTCAGAACGACCTGGCTCCCCACTTAAGCACCATGTTCAATCATAGTCTCACATCAGGCTTTGTGCCCACTGAATGGCACACAGCAACAATTATCCCACTCCACAGAGGGGGAGCCACCACTGATCCTGGGAACTATCGCCCTATTAGCCTGACGAGCCTGGTCTGCAAGGCCATGGAACGTATCATCATGGAACTCATAAACAAAGACATTGGTAACCTCCAAACTCTGGACCCACTCAGTTTGGGTTTGTGAAAGGCAGGTCATGCCTTCCGAACCTGATCGACTTCTTTGAGGCAGTCAGCAAAGCCATAGACAAGGGTAAGGTGGTTCACACAGCCTGTCTTGACCTCGCCAAGGCTTTCACCACCATCCCCCATTCTGGAATTATAGCTAAACTCACTAAACTAGGTATAAATCCCTACGTAACAAGATTGGTTGCCAACTGGCTCACTGACAGAATCCACACTGTAAAATTTGCAGACTCCAAATCTGACTTCAAACCAGTGACAAGTAGAGTACCACAGGGTTCAGTCCTGGGACCTCTCCTGTTTGGTATCTACTTCTCTGAAGTACAGGCTAACACAGAAGGCCCCTGGCTAATGAAGTTCGCAGATGACTGCAAACTAGGAGCCATAGTAGAGTCCCCAAATGATGTGGACATCCTACAGAAGGGCCTCACTGAGACAGATGCCTGGTGTCAGAGGCATGGCCTCAAGCTCAGTGCCAAAAAGTGCATTGTCATCCCCTTTGGTAAAAACTCTGTACCCATGAACTATCACATAAACAGCAGTCCTTAACGCTGAATGTGTGATAAGAGACCTTGGGACCCAGGTGGATTGTAGTCTCTCCTTTGGTAATCACATCTCCACAGTAGTCAGGAAATCCTTCTATGTGGCACACCTCATCACAAAAGGGTTCTCATCCAAGAAAAAAAGAGGTCATTGTTCCTCTCTACTTGGCACACATTAGACCCATTATAGTGTACAGCGCCCCTTTTGCAATGTACCTCCCAAGACATCTGCAGCAGCTGGAAAGGCCACAGAAGTACCTCACAAAGAGGATTACTGGCCTCAAACAAATGCCCTACATTAACCGTCTCAAAAAACTCCAGCTTTACTCTGTAGCATATCGCCTACTCTGAAGAGATCTCTGCCTAACATATAAAGCTATGTTAAACCCAGAGCTGTTGGACATGCTACACCTAAAGAAATCCCAATCCCTCCGAGCTACACGCTGTAGAGACCAAAACATTGTCACCACAATAAACAGGACATGCTGGAGGGATAGATTCCTGTCCCAGAGACTTCCTATACTCTGGAGCTAGCTACCCATCTATGCTAAGCAAAGTTCCTCATTAGCACTCTTAAAGAAAAATCTTGAGTGGATGGCAAATAGGAAATGCACCCCGGGGATCACTTCTGTTGCTCTGCTCGACAGGGGCACAGGAAAATAACTTTCTCGGGTGGCATAAGCCAGGGAATCTTGTTGGCTAGGCTTACTTAGGCCAATAGCCTAGTACCTACCTATGAATGTATAAGGAGTTGAGGACATTCATATTTACCCCCTTCCTGGATGTCTGTCTTCTACAAGCCCAATTCAGGGAGGAATTACAGAAGAAGTTCAAGTACATCCTTCAGAACATGGGGTTCTCTCTGAATCTACCCAGCTCCATCCTAATACCCAGCATATCCAAATTCTTTCTGAGGTCATTACTGTATATGACCTTGAACAGAGGTCTTCCTACATCCCCAAAAAAGTCTAATTTCTTTGGGATGTTCTCCTTAAGTTAGAGGACAGCTCAGTACAGGCGAGATCTTAAGCTACTTAGATTACATGGCTCAACTTCATAGTTAATATGCAAAAAATAGTTGAAGAACCTATAGGAACAACATTCATACTGTCTAGAGAGTGGACATCCAGTCGTGTCATGCATATTGTGTTTGCTTGGTGGGCTTCCCAGTTCCAGGACAATGTAGGGATGACCTTTTCATCCTTGTCTCCACAATCAAGCCATAAATACTGAGACATTTTATATTGCATAGTGGCTCTAGCTGAAAAATGACTGGACCAAAAAATAAAGGAAGTAGCACATTACCATCAAGCAGATGTTCACAGTGATAAAACTGTGAAGTCATTCAGACAGATTTGGAAACCAGGAGCCTTGCACCTTACCACAGACTACACAGTCATGTATTTCATAAATAAACAACAGGAGTACAGTCCTTGCATTTTGCAGATTTGTCATGCAAGCCTGGGAATCAGCTTTGTAATCGGGGAGTAGTTTCAGGGCCTTGTTAATTCCTTCAGAATTCAGTGGCATAGTGAGACACCCACATTAGACTGTTTACTTAAAACAAATGGCATCTAAAGAAAGCTGTCTTTGCCAGGTTAATAGCAAATTGGGGGTACCGGAAATAGATGTGTATCTCCAGACAACTATGAATTAGCCAACTTCTGCACAAGACTGCCATGCAAAAAGCATAGCAGGTGGATACTTAGTATCGTAGAACAACCTTTTTCTGTGTGTACCCCCAAACTCCTGTACTACCTAAAATTGCTTAAGTTAAGTGTAGAAGGGCTTGGCTTGATTCTCCTGGCTCCATAATGAGTAAAGCAACTTTGGTTGTCACTCCTAACACAGCTGAGGAAGGAACTACCTAATAATCTGTCTCTGCCCGTGGTAATGGACTTGTTGAACCTGTAGTCAGAATCCCTGTTGCACCCAAGCCTCCAGCAGTAAAGCTAGGACAAATTTAAAGTTCCTTTCAAGCACATTTTTATCCAGAGGATATGCTTGATATTGTGAAGTGTAAGGTAGGAAACCAAACATAGACAAGTCATAATCTGGCAAAGAGGAGGAAATTCACTATTTGGTGTAGCAAAAGTGGGCTACCCCTCTGTACTTTCTTGTCAAATCTTTTTTGCATCAGGGCTTTCATTCTTTATAAAATGTTTTTCAGCCAATTTATCATACCATCCTCTGGATCCACCACTTGTAAGCTACATGCTGGTAAAATGATTCCTGATAGGAGTCTATATCTATGTTCACCAAGCAGGGCTACCCCCCACCACACCCCTTAAATTCTTGTCATGGAAGACAGCTCTTCTGGTAGTCACTTCTTTGGTCAGAAAAATTTCTGAGTTGCAGACCTTAATGTGCACAGAGCAGTATGCAGTCTTTTAGCAATATAGTGTTAGCTTAAAGACCATCCCTTTTTTTCATGCCAAATATGGTCTTTCAGATCTCCTATAGCCAGTGTATTTAGCTGCCTTTCCCACTCTCCCCCCAAAAAACACACTAAAAATAAGGACAAGAGAGTCCTAAACTTATCATATGTGTATACAGCATCTCAGGTGTTAAGCAAATCAAATCCATTAGGCAGGCAGAGCAGCTCTTTGCCTTTTTTCCTTGGGGAATTAGGGCAGGTTACTCACTGAGAAGATTGTTTCTAAGTATCTGGCTACATATATAGTGTTCTTTTCTGTAAAGCTTGGAAAAACCTTACAGACACTGGCACATTCAGCTTAGGGTACTGTCACCTCAGCAACCTCTTTCAGGAATGTCTCTACCTTCAACATCTGACAAGCAGCCATATGCTCATCTGTTCACATCTTTTCCAAACATTAAAAGCTGGACATCCAATCCAGAAGTGGTACAAAATGCAGCATGACCATTCCACAGGGTCTTCTGTAGACTTCCACGTCCATGAATGAACACTGCTTTGTTAATCTTTCTATATGTCACGAGTGCTACTGCACCACAATCCATTTGAGAACATAGTGCAATTGTGTAAGTGCACTCACTGTACCAGTAGATGTTTGAGCTGTTGTATTATTTAAAACCTCTTTCCTCTTAGTCTCTCTCTTTTTTTCCTGTATTTCTGCATTGCTGCACAGTAACAGGTATCAGGGAGATGTTAATTCTCCTATCCCCTTTAGCCTGAGACACGCAGGAAAGGAATTGTGTGCCACTGCTTAGCATGAAATTGTGTGTGTGTGTGTGTGTGTGTGTGTGTGTGTGTGTGTGTGTGTGTGTGTGTGTGTATGTATATATATATATATATATATATATATATATATATGTAGGTGTTTGTTCCCTCTTCTATGAGAATATCACCGTTACTTCACTGATTGGGGAGGGGGGAAGGGAAGGTGGCCCAATCTGACAGTGTTTTTCATCCGGGAAACAGCTTTACATCATAGTGCATGGGAGGGGTCACCAATGCCATAGTGTCCACAGAGCTTTGGGAGTCTGCCCAGTCATGTCAGCATTGCCTGTGGCCTGATGTTCTTCGTGTTTCATTGTTGCAGTCATTACATTTGGGTAATCCTGCTGGCAGGTTGCCCTCAGCCGGCCTGAATTCCAAAGTCTTGGGTCCTGCGTCGGCTGCTGTCACCCCTTCCCTGACATCAGGTCGTCAGGGGTATAAAAGAAGCAGCCGATGCCATTTTCTTCAGTCTTTCTTGCCGCGCGGTGCCCGATCAGAAGCAGTTCGCAAGTGCCAGTCGTCCGACTCCTGAAATTTTTGTGTTTGAGTTTCAGAACCGAAGTCTTCAATAAAGCCAAGTACCCCTTTCAGGAAACCTTTTTCTTGCTCCAGACAGATATCAGAAAAAGTTAATAATTGTATTACTTGTGGAAAGCAAATACCTCATAAGGATTTTCATTCTTACTGTATTCCTTGCCTAGGCCCTGATCACAACATTTCTAGTTGTTGGTTTTGTGCTAGATTTAACCAACACACTATTAAGCGTCGGTATAATTTTGCTTTAAAGTATTTTGGTAGCCGGTTTAATTATCCTAAAATGTTGTTGGATAGCCATCCAACTAACGGAGTTTACCAAAAACACAAAGAAAAGGACAGAGAAAAACAACCGAGGCCGAAAACCGACAACGAAGCTTCTCCTAAGCCAGTCGCCGGTTCGCCGGTACTCAGTGAGGCGCTTTCGCAGCCCCTGACACCCACTACTTTAGAGTCGCAGGCCGGTACCGACTCCCACGTGGGGTCGGCCATGCTGCTGGATACTCCAAAGTACTGGAGCCTCGGATGCTAATCCCTCAGATGGGTCCGGAGCCGCTGAGCAGGTACCGGCTTCTGAGGGTGTATTCAGACCACAGCATCTTTACATTAAAACAACTTCAGCTTCAAAGACAAAGACTAAAGCAGCTTCTAAAGCAAAGAAACAAACTCATGAGCCACGTGTACAGGCCTCTATGCCCAAAAAACAGATGATCAAGATGGCTGAAGACCTGATTACCTTGATCAGGGGTTCCCATCCCCCTCCTGATAAGAGGCCTAGGCAAGACACTGACTATGAATCTTCAGATCAGGTTTCTATTTCTTCTGATTCCTCTTCTGATCAGGGATATTCTTTACCCCCCTATGAGGATTCTGATGTTGAAGAATCAATACCTTCAGCATCCCCTCCTGAGGATTATTCCTTTGGGAAACCTTGCATACCATGAGGGAGCATTTCCACTGGGAAAGCCAAGATTTTTCAGAATATAAAAAGAGGCTCAGGGATTTCCTTTTACTACCACAGCACAGGCCTCTAGCCATTCCCTCTGTATTAGACATTGTAGATAATGTGTTTCCAGAGTCTAGTTTGACCCCTGATTCCTTACCTGCAGCTCCTGTTAAGCCTGACCGATATTACAGGGTTCCTGACTCTCACAATTTTTTTTTAAAAACCCTGCTGCTGACCCAGAAACTATTTCACAGGATCTCAAGGGAGTTAAGGCCTCTACAGCAAAAAACCCAACCCCCTCAGACAGAGATTCAAGGGCACAGGATAGATGGGGAAAAAGGTTTACACATCAGCAACTTTGGCTATAAGGGCCTTAAACTGTCAGTTTCATATGCTCAAGTATCAGCAACATCTCATGGAATTGCTTAAACAAAAATGATGTTAAATTCTGAATGTGCTGAAAACAAGGAAATGTAGGATTTATTGCATTCAGCTGAACAAGTTGGAAAACGTACTTTGCGATGTGATTTTGATTCTTTGGAGGCTTCCTGCAGGGCTGCAGTTACGGGTTCTGTAATTAGGAGGCATGCTTGGTTAAAGGAACAAAAACTGCCTGATCATGTTAAAGTTAAGTTACTAGATGCACCTTTACAGCATAATACTTTGTTTGGTGCTAAGGCAGAAGAGGTGTTAAAGAAAATGGAAGACAAAGCTAAGTCTATGCAAACTGTTAAAGATTTTTTACAAGTATAGCCACCTAGGTGTAGTAGACACTGGCCTACAAAAAATTGGTCCTTTCCTGTGTCAGACAGACCTCAAAGGGGCAGATCCAGACGCCTAAGGGGCAGATCCCAGGCGCAAGGTTCTTATAGGTCAAAACAACGGGGTGCTTCTACCTCCAAAGCTGGGGAAGATAAAGCACAAAATACAGAAAGCAGTCCCAATGACTTTCCCCTGCCTGCACCAAGCACTTATCTTCTGGCAGCACCCTTAGGGGGAAAATTAGCACTTTTTGCTCAAAATTGGCACATTATAACCCAGGACAAATGGGTTCTAAATATAGTGTCATAAGGCTACAAATTCCATTTCCATACTCTACTTCCATACTGTTCAATGTCTCGACTTGATAAAGCCTGGAATATACCAGGCGAAAGCGCTTGTCTTATTGGTTTTTTCGAATATACCAGGCGAAAAGCTTTGTCTTATTGGTTTTTTATCGTTTTGATATCTTCAAAATAAACTGCTTTTTATTACGCTGGTTGGATTATTGTTTCAGTTGGTGGTCATTGACTATCGTTTTACTCCATTTCCATACTCTGCCAAAGGCAAACGGCTGGCCACATCTGCCAAAAAATCAATGGGCAGAGGCACAAAAACAAGTTTCATCCCCCATGGACATGGGGGCCATTCAGCAAGTACCAGAACAAGAGCGAGGACAAGGATTTTACTCTTGTTCTTGGTACCCAGAAAGGACAAGGCCTGGAGACCGATACTGGACCTATCTATTCTGAACACATTCCTGGATATTCCAAAATTCAAAATGTTGACTTTGCAGCAGCTTCTGCCCATGTTGGGCAAGAATGCTTGGCTTGTGATTTAGACCTAAAAGAGGCATACCTGCATGTTCCAATCAGACAGTTGTGCAGAAGATACCTCAGATTCAAGGCTAGTTCAATGCATTACCAATTCTCTGCACTGCCCTTTGGCTTATCTACTGTGCCCAGGGTCTTTACAAAGTGCCTGGCACCAGTAGGACGACTGTCTAATTCAAGCAGAGAACAAGGACATTCTTCTTCAACATCTGGCATTTGTGAAAAGACTTCGAACATGCCTAGGGTACACTACGAAAAGAAATCAAAACTACTACCCTTTCAAGAGATAACATTCCTGGGTGCAGGCTTGAATACAACTGCCCAGATGGTTTATCTCACGCCAGACAAACAAAGGCAACTGACTACCTATTTCACAATGTTGGCAACAAAGGCCCAGTTATCTGCAAGAAAAATTCTGCAGGCTTTTGGCTTCATGGCATCCTGCATCCTACTAATTCCATATGCAAGACTGCATATGAGGAAACTTTAATGGTACCTGAAAAGTGTTTGGACTCAACATTGCCACAGCCTGGAAACAATGAATGTTAATCGTGTTTCACTGTTGCAGTCATTACACCTGGGTTATCCTGCTGGCAGTCGGCCCGAGTTCCAAAGTCTTGGTCCGGCATCAGTTGCTGTCACCTCTTCCCTGACGTCAGTGCACCAGGGGTATAAAAGTTGCAACCAACGCCATTTTCTTCAGTCTTTCTTGCCGCGCGGTGCCCGAAGCAAAAGCAGTCCGCAAGTGCCGGTCGGCTGACTCCTGAGATTTTCAAATTGAATTTCAGAACTGAAGTCTTCAATAAAGCTAAGTACCCCATTGGGGAAACTTTTTCTTGCTCCAGATTGATGTCAGTAAAAGTTAATAATTGTATTTCTTGTGGGAAGCAAATACCTCATAAGGACTTTCACTCTTACTGCATTCCTTCCCTAGGCCCTGACCACAACGTTACTAGTTGTCGGTTTTGTGCTAGATTCAATAAACGCACTATTAAACGTCGGTTTGATTTTGCTTTACATTATTTTGGATGAAGATTTAATTATATAATGCTGTCGGAACAACCGACGACCGGAATGTATAAAAAACACAAAGACAAAGAAAAAGACAGGCATCCGAGGTCCAAAACCGACGACGAAGCCTCTTCTAGGCCAGTCGCCAGTTCTCAGTGAGGGGCTTTCGCAGCCCCTGACACCCGCTACCTCAGAGCCACAGGCCCTAACCGACAGCCACGTGGAGACACCGAGGCCTGTGAAAACTCAAGGTATTGGGCCTACGGAATCTATACCCTCAGATGGGTCCGGAGCCGCTGAGCAGGCACCGGCTTCTGAGGGTGTTTTTAGGGCTTCACAGCTTACAATTAAGGTAAAGCAAAGTCAAAAACTCCATTAAAGACAAGGAAACAAGTGCAGCATTCTCCAGAGCAGTCATCCATGCCAAAGAAACAGATGCTTAAAATGGCCGAAGACCTTATTACTTTAATCAGGGGCTCCCATCCCCCTCCTGACAAAAGGCCTAGGCAAGACACTGATTATGATTCCTCTGATCAGGTTTCCATTTCCTCTGATTCTTCTTCTGATCAGGGCTATTCTCTCCCTCCCTATGAGGACTCTGATGCTGAAGAGTCCATTCCTTCAGCCTCACCGCCTGAGGGATTATTCCTTTGGGGAAACCCTGCACACCATGAGGGAGCATTTCCATTGGGAGAGCCAGGATTACTCAGAATCCAAGAAAAGGCTCAGATATTTCCTTTTATTGCCTCAGCACAGGCCCCTGGCTATCCCTCCTGTGCTTGATATTGTAGATGATGTTTTTTCTGAATCCAGTCTGTCTCCAGATTCTTTACCCCCTGCTCCAGTAAAGCCAGACAGGTACTACAGGGTCCCTGACTCTCATAAATTTCTTTATAAAAACCCTGCTGCAGACCCAGAAACAATTTCTCAGGGTCCTAAAGGGGTTAAAGCTTCCACTGCCAAAAATCCTGTCCCCTCAGATAGGGATTCCAGAGCTCTGGACTGATGGGGGAAAAAAGTTTGCACCTCTGCTACTTTAGCTGTAAGAGCTTTAAACTGTCAGTTTCACATGCTTAAATATCAACAGTATCTCATGTCATTGTTAAAGCAGAAAACTCTTACAAATATAGAAAGTCCTGACAGTAAAGAAATGCAGGATTTATTGCATGCAGTTGAACAAGTGGGAAAGCATACTCTGCAATGTGGTTTTGATTCATTAGCGGCTTCTTGTAGAGCCACAGTTACAGGCTCAGTAATTTGAAGACTTGCTTGGTTTAAAGAACAACGTTTACCTGACCATGTTAAAGTACAATTATTGGATGCTGCACTACAGCATGATACTTTGTTTGGTGTTAAGGCAGAAGAGGTGTTAAAGAAAATGGAGGACAAAGCAAAGTCAATGCAAATGGTGAAAGATTTCTTACAGGTTCAACCACCTAGATTTAGCAGAAACTGGCCTTCAGAAAATTGGTCCTTTCCATTGTCAGACAGGCCACAAAGAGGCAGATCTCAGCCCCAAGGCTCCTACAGACCTAAACAATGGGGTGCTTCAGCCCCCAAAGGAGGAGAAGACAAATCACAACCTTATAGGAAACAGTCACAATGACTTCCCTCTGCAAATGCCAAGCTGTTACCAGTTGACAGCACCCCTAGGGGGAAAGCTAGTACTTTTCTCAAAAAATTGGCACATGATCACCCAAGACCAATGGGTACTGAATATAGTTTCTCAGGGGTACAGGTTCCACTTCCACACGCTTCCAAAACCAAAAGGTATGCCAAACCTGCCACAAAACCAATGGGCAGAGGCACAAAAACAGATTGCTGCTCTTATGGATATGGGAGCTATTCAAAAAGTTCCACAAGAAGAACAGGGGCAAGGATTTTACTCAAGACTTTTCTTAGTACCCAGAAAAGACCAAGCCTGGAGACCAATACTGGACCTGTCAATACTGAATACTTACTTGGATGTTCCAAAATTCAAAATGTTAACACTTCAACAACTTCTGCCCATGCTGGGCAAGGGGGCTTGGCTAGTTACTTTGGATCTGAAGGAGGCATACCTGCACGTCCCAATCAGACAATCGTGCAGAAGATACCTCAGATTTATAGCAGGCTCGATGCATTACCAATTCTCTGCACTGCCCTTTGGCTTATCTACTGCACCCAGGGTCTTCACAAAATGCCTGGCACCAGTAATTGCATTTTGCAGACAAAAAGAAATTCAAATTTATCCCTACTTGGACGACTGCCTTATTTAAGCAGAGAGCAAGGACATTCTTCTAAAGCACCTGGCGTTTGTAAAAAGATTGCTAATTTGCCTAGGGTACACAGTAAACGAAAAGAAATCAAAACTAGTGCCCTCTCAAGAGATAATATTCCTGGGTGCAAGCTTAAATACAACTGCCCAGATGGCTTATCTCACAGCAGACAAACAAAGGCAACTGACACATTATTTTCAAATGATGGCAACAAAGACCCAGCTCCCTGCAAGAAAAATTCTGCAGGCCCTGGGTTTCATGGCATCCTGCATTCTAATTCCATATGCAAAACTGCATATGAGGAAACTACAATGGTATCTAAAACGTGTTTGGACTCAGCATTGTCACAGCCTAGAGACAATCATAACCTTGATTCCCTGCCTACAACAGGAGTTTCGATGGTGGTCCCGGGCCTGTCACCACAACAAGGGACAGCATTTCACCTTACCTACAGCCAGGCAGACAATAACAACGGATGCATCGCATTATGCCTGGGGAGCACTTATGGCAGGAAAATGTATTCAGGGCACGTGGCCCAAGGAGCAAGTGCATCTTCACATCAATCAAAAAGAGATGCTGGCTGTACAGAATGCCCTGACAGCCTTCAAGGACCTAATACATCCAGGACAACTACTAATAAAGACGGACAATACTACAGTTATGTGGTACATAAACAAGCAAGGGGGCACACACTCCTACCCGCTATGCAGACAAGCCATGACTTTGTGGAACACAGCACTGACCTACCAGGTACATCTGCAAGCACAATTCCTGCCAGGAACAAAAAATACACTGGCAGACGAACTAAGCAGAAATCTCATGGATCCTCACGAATGGAAGCTAAATCCACAAGTGTTCAACATGATAACAAGGAAATGGGGACGCCCAGACATAGATCTTTTTGCCTCCCCTCACAATTGCCAAATACAGAAATTTTGCACAAGGACTTATCACTCTCAAGCATGGAAAGTGGATGCTCTATCATTCAGCTGGAAAAACCTGACCGTCTATGCCTTCCCTCCGATGCCTCTTCTCACCAAGGTGCTTCTAAAAGTCAGACAAGAGAGGCCAAAAATGATACTGATTGCACCAGACTGGCCACACCAGCACTGGTACCCAATCCTAAAAACTTTGTCCCAAGGCCCACCTTGGCCTCTACCTCAAATCCCTCATCTTCTGACACAGCAAAACAATCAGATTCTGCACAGTCAACTCAGAACCTTAAACCTGGCAGCATGGCAGATAATGTAGCCACTCAGACTGCACCTCTCTCTAAAGCTGTTATGGATGTAATTTTGGAAGCCAGGAGGCCCAGCACTAGGAAATCTTATGCAGAAAAATTGAAGAGATTCTGTGCTTGGAACCAGGCACAAGGGCTCGACCCACTGGTCCCTAATATACCTCAGATTTTGCAATACCTGACTGAGATGTTGGACAAAGGCCTATCTTTTTCATCTATTAAAATCCATGCCTCTGCCATTTCAGCTCATTACAATACAGATCCTCCTATTTTTTCACATCCTCTACTACGACAGTACCTCAGAGGAGCAAAGAATATAAGACCCCGTAGGAGAGCACCAGTACCTACTTGGGACCTCAACTTTGTTTTAGAGAAACTAACACTGCCTCCATTTGAACCAGCCAGCACAGCTGATCCAAAATTCTTGTCATGGAAAACTGCTCTGCTCCTAGCAATAACTTCAGCAAGAAGAGTCTCAGAGTTACAGGCATTGATGGCTGTGGAACCTTTCCTCATTTTTCATCAGGACAGGGTTTCTCTTAGGACAAACCCAACATTCATGCCAAAAGTGGTCTCCAATGTGGCCTTAAACCAAACCATTCATTTACCTACTTTCTACCCAAATCCCCAGAATAAAGGGGAGAGACTTCTGCATGCTTTGGATATACACAGGCAGCTACAATTTTACTTGGACAAAACAAAAGCTTTCAGAAAAACTGAGCAACTGTTTGTAGCTTATGCTGCAGGATCACAAGGAAAGCCTATTACAAAGCAGACAATCTCCAAATGGATAGGACACTGCATCCGCTTCTGCTATGCACAACATGGCAAATCTGTGCCTAAGGGCATTAGGCCTCATTCTACCAGAGCAGCAGCCACTTCAGCAGCTTTCCTCAGAGGGGTACCAACCAAAGACATATTAGAAGCTGCAACCTGGAGCTCAGTGCACACTTTTACCAAGCACTACCACCTACCACTCTACTCCAAATCCAGAGCAGGCTTTGCCACTGCAGTTCTGCAGGGCTTGTTAGCCTCGCCAAATCCAATCTAGACCCAGCCACCCAACCTCAGCTTTGGGATTCTACCCAAGTGTAATGACTGCAACAGTGAAACACAATGAACATAATACAGTTGTGTACCTACCATAAATGTAGATGTTTGAGTGTATTCACTGTTACAGTCCAGGTTACCCACCCTTCATCCCCCTCTTTGCTGGGACTATTCTGTACTTCTCAACTCTATACAACCTATGTGGTGTATTTGCTTGTAGATGAAGGAAATGTTTATAGTATTTTATGCATGGTTGTTTGGCATATTTATATCTTTTCAGCCTTCCTATCTGGGGGCACCTGACATCTGGGGCAAGAAAAACTGAAGAAAATGGCGTCTGTTGCAACTTTTATACCCCTAGCGCACTTACGTCAGGGAAGAAGCGACAGCAACTGACGCCGGACCAAGACTTTGGAACTTGGGCCGACTGCGGGTCGCCTGCCAGCAGGATAACCCAAGAGTAATGACTGCAACAGTGAATACACTCGAACATCTACATTTATGGTAGGTACACAACTGTACTTTACTCTCATTCCCTGACTGCAACAGGAGTTTTGATGGCGGGCAAAGGCTTGTCACCAGAACAAGGAACAACCATTCACATTACCCCCAGCCAGGCAGACACTAACAATGGATGCATCAGATTATGCCTGGGGAGCCCACATAGCAAGAAGATGCATTCAGGGCACATGAACCTCAAACCAAATGCATCTACATATCAATCAAAAAGAGATGCTAGCTGTTAAAAATGCCCTGACAGTCTTCAAGGACCTACTTCATCTGGGACAACTACTGATCAAGACAGACAACACTACGGTCATGTGGTATATAAACAAGCAGGGGGGGCACATATTCTTACCCCCTTTGCAGACTAGCCATGACATTGTGGGACACAGCTTTGACTTACCAAGTACATTTGCAGGTACAATTCCTGCCAGGAAAGGGAAATACTCTGGCAGACGAACTAAGCAGAAACCTCATGGATCCCCACGAGTGGCAGCTGGATCCACAAGTCTTCAGCATGATAACAAGGAAATGGGGATGCCCGGGCATAGATCTGTTTGCCTCCCCTCACAACTACCAACTAAAAAGATTCTGCACAAGGACTTATCACAGACAAGCATGGAAAGTGCACGCTCTATCTTTCAGCTGGAAAAACCTGTCAGTATAGGCCTTTCCCCCACTGCCTTTCCTCCCCAAGGTACTCCTAAAGGTCAGACGAGAAACCAAAGATGATACTGATTGCCCCAGACTGGCCCTGCCAGTACTGGTATCCAATCCTAAGGAATTTGTCTCGTCTCTATGCAGATTTAAACCTGGCAGCATGGCAGATAATGTAGTCATACAAAAAACACCTCTCAGCAAAGCTGTGATGGACGTCATTCTGGAAGCCAGAAGGCCTAGTACTAGAAAGTCTTATGCTGGAAAATGGAAGAGATTCTGTGCTTGGAACCAGGCACAATGAAGTGATACAACTGTACCAAATATCTCTCAGATTTTGCAATACTTAACTGAGATGCTGGACAAAGGCCTATCCTTTTCATCAATTAAACTTCATGCCTCTGCCATTTCGGCTCATTACAATACAGAGCCACCAATTTTTTCTCATCCTTTATAAAGCAGTACCTCAGAGGAGCCAAAAATTTAAGGCCTCCAAGGAGATCACTAATACCTGCATGGGACCTCAACTATGTCTTGGAAAAGCTCACCCTGCCTCCTTTTGAGCCAGCTGCTACTGTTGATATAAGTTTTTATCTTGGAAAACAGCTCTGCTCCTAGCAATTACTTCTGCAAGACGAGTTTCAGAGCTACAGGCGCTCATGGCTGTGGAACCTTTTATAATATTTTACCCAGACAGGGTCTCACTGAGAACAAGCCCAACATTTATGCCTAAAGTGGTGTCCAGTGTGGCTCTTAACCAAACTATTCATCTGCCAACCTTTTATCCAAATCCACAGAACAAGGGGGAGAGAATTCTGTACTCTTTGGACGTACACAGACAGCTTAGATTCTACTTGGACAGAACCAAAGCTTTCAGGAAGACAGATCAATTACTCATGACATATGCTGCATGATCACAAGGAAAGGCTATCTCAAAGCAGACTATTTCTAAGTGGATAGGCCACTGCATTCGTTTATGCTATTTACACCATGGCAAGCCAGTGCCTAAGGGCATTAGGCCACAATCCACCAGAGTTGCAGCCACTTCAGCAGCCTTTCTAGGGGAGTACCAACCTGAGACATTTTAGAGGTGGCTACTTGGAGTTCAGTGCACACCTATACAAAGCATTATTATCTGCCACTCTACTCTAAATCCAGGGCAGGCTTTGCCACTGCAGTTCTGCAGGGCCTCCTAGCCGCTCCTAATGCTGTTTAGCTCCAGCCTCCCAACCGTAGCTTTGGGACTCTACCCAAATGTAATGACTGCAGCAATGAAACACTAAGAACATAGTACAGTTGTGTACACTTACATAAATGTAGATGTTCGAGTGTATTCACTGTTGCAGTCCAAGTTACCCACCCGCCATCCCCCTTTTTTCTATGGATCTTATCTTTCCTTCTCTGATTTATACAACCTATGTGGTGTATTTGCTTATAGATGCAGGTAAAATTTATATTGGTGCAGTCACTGATAATATTTATATATATATATATATATATATATATATATATATATATATATATATATATATATATATATATATATAAAGTTTGGCTACCTTTTAGGGGGCACCTGACATCTGGGGCAAGAAAAACTGAAGAAAATGGCGTCTGCTGCTTCTTTTATACCCCTGATGACCTGGCGTCAGGGAAGGGGTGACAGCGGCCGACGCAGGACCCAAGACTTTGGAATTCAGGCTGGCTGAGGGCAACCTGCCAGCAGGATTACCCAAATGTAATGACTGCAACAGTGAATACACTTGAACATCTACATTTATGGTAAGTGTACACAACTGTACTTTCTCATATATTATTACTGTTACTGCAGTAACAATCCTTCCTGGACTTCTCTTATGGCAAATGTACTCATGTAACTGTGGTATCTCCTGTTTAGTCAGCTTTCTTAAAAAGGCAGAAGAGTTGTGAGATTATTTGGTATTCAGTAAAGTATTATGTCATTGGGCACATGCTAATAAGAAGGGTAGTGGATGTCGGTGAGGTACCCAAGAAAGGGTGTAGATGTCACTGTGGTGTTGGTTGCCTGGCAGCAGGAGTAATGTACAGGTCTAAGCAAGAGCACATTTCTTACGACAAGTTGTGATGCAGGTAAAACACAGAGGATATCACTTGTGTCTGGTATTAAGCTGAATTGGCAACATTCTGTAATTTGCAGTTGGCACTTAGTTCCATTTTGTTCGAGGCTTGATAAATCAAGGTAAGATGCTGCCAATAGTATTTTTACCTGCTTGTTTTTCACTTTGATTCTTCATGTTTTTTTTAAAGGGTCTTTTTGTGCATGCTTTTCTTTTGGATTATTTACCAAGATGTTTGTAATTTATACTTTTCGTTTGATTTGCCCTTTTTTAAATGTATCCTGTTCTTTTTCCCCTTCTTACCTTATTTGTTTCCTTGTAATTCTCTTCCTGGGTAATCTGAATTGTCAAACCACCTGTTCTACCTCATTTTTTCCTGTTTCATATAATTCTCTTTTTCATATAATTTTTGTGAGCTTTGATTTTAATTTTCTTTCTATTTGTTGGTGTTTTCTGTACAACAATTGTTTTTCCTTGCATGCTGTTTTTTAAAATTATGCGTTCATTTGGTGCATTTTGCTATTTTGCCATCGGTAACCATTATATATGGTTTGTAACTTTTAAATTGTGCTTTTTGGTTTGTTTCACTCATATTCAATGCACTTTGATTTTCTTTCAATTTCATAATGTGTAATATCTGTTTGTTTATTTTATTGTATTTCTTTTTTTCTGGTAAATAATTGAATGCATACTTCATTATTTTTTTGTGCAATATTTTCGTTCTGTAAATTCATTTAACTTTTTTTCTGTTTACATTTTCGAAATCTGCTTGGTATCTGCCCCTTCCCCTTTTACCCTTGTCTGTCTCTTTGCTGTGGATTCTTGTGCTTGGTGGCTTTGTTGTTTTTGTTCCGTGTGTTTCTCTACCAGAGCCCATGGTGAAGAATGGGAAACCCCCAACATCCCACAGCATGCAATCCTTCCTCCACCAGTATGCCGGCAGTTTCCAAAAGCCACCCCTGCGCCGGCCTCGCAGTGTGGTAGGCAGAAGCCTCAGCTCTTACCTGAACAGAAGCAGCAGACTGGGTAACTATCTCTTTCTCGTTACTTTCATCTGTTTAGTGTTGACTTTGTGCATATTGTCTTTTACATTCAAAAACAATTTGTGTCACTGCAGATGTACATGTTACATTTTAGTTATTTACTTAATGGAAATAAGAATTGGGAAAGTTATACTTTGCTGCAACTTGTTCCTCAAAAGATCCTTATGTTTAATGACTGAAAAACAAAAGACAGTGGACAGCCACTGCAGCCATGTGCTTACTGATAATCTAAAATGATAGGTAAACAGCTTGCATTACAAATGTTTCTGTGTTTGCAAATATTGCATATTTAGCATTCTGTAAATATTTGCCAGGGAAGATGGGTGCTTTTTTTTTTTACAATCAAAAATGTAGGACTTTGCAAGAACAGTTTTTCATAAAGCCATATCTTTGGAATTGTATTGGTATACAGAATACTTTAAAACTATGTTAGCCATATGCTGTGAGTCAGCATCTGTTTAACCCGGGTCAGGTACTCTTTCCTTTGGGTTTTCCTATGAATTACTGAAAATATAATATGATTGTGGCACATTCAAGGCTGTGCTGAACAATGTTTAGGTAGTTTTTAAAATTATGTTTTTGATGGTTTCTATCTGTCTAATTTTATCTAATCGGTCTTATCTGTTTGTTCCTTTCACATACATTTTTTCTTCAGAGCTGGGATCAGTTTGAAAAGTGAGGCATGGAGACGAACTAGGGGAGGGAAGAGAAAATTTTGATATAAATTCTTTGTATTTTCATTGAGTGTAGGTGTTAAAACTCCTCCCAGCAAAATTGTTTTTGCATTGTGTGTGTATTTCTTGCTGAAGCTGGTGGAACTTTACTGTTTTGTTTGGACATCCCAGACATGAAGTGTGGAGTACCAAACTGTTGGGGTTTATATACTGCATTAACTGTTACCTGCAGCACAACTGCCATTATTGTTTTCTCTTGTATCTTTATAAAGAAAGAGCTGCTTACAATGTGTAAAAAAATAAATAAATAAAAAAAAAAAAATCTTGTTTAAAATTCTGATCCTTGCATGTGCATGAAGACTGCACTTGGTGCTATTATGTTTGTCTGTAAAAAGGAGAACTTTTTTTATAGTTGACTGTGAACTTCTGTGAAGTAGGCATTATAATTCACTGACTTTATGCAAATCTGTGCCACTGTCTGTGCAGTCCTCTATAATAATTCACTGGCTGCAGTGTTCTTACCATGCGGGTAATTGTAGCATCTCAACCAGTTGTTGTAATTAAATTAACTTAGTTGTTATTTGTCTGTCGGCTTTTCCCAGTTAGGGGTCGCCACAGCAGAACTCCGGTCCGCTAATGATTGGCAGTAGGTTTTTATGGTGCCGAGTTGCCAGCTCGACGCCCAACCTTCAACGAAGGCACACCCATTCACGCATGTCTTTTGGAATGCCACTCTACCGTGGGGAGGATATGCAGACTTCACACAGAAGGCACTCGCCGCACTCCAGCCGAGAATCGAATGGGAGAACCTCTTCCTGTGAGGCAACAACGCTACTGCTGAACCACCGCTGATATATGCTTGCATTTTCAAAGCATTTAAATCTGGCCAAATCATGGGCATCTGCAGTAAATGTACCTTGGGGAGGGCAAAATTTTCTGAGAAGTACCAAATTAATGGTCATTTATCAAAACCAGGAGTATTAATAGGAAAGAGAAGTAAGTTGGTGAAGCTCATGAATGTTACTGGTGATCATTTTTGCTAATAGAAACCAGTTGGGCACCCAGACTCTCTGGCATAGTCATTTTAAAGCACATTTCCAACCTTTTGATGTACTTCTCATCACTTGATTTCTGATGAACATTTTAAGGGGAGGTCAGTCACTTTTATCCACAAACCTGCCCCATGCTTTCCTGTTTCTTGTTCCATTTCTTGATTATAAAGTGGAACTTGTATTTGCAATAAGCCTATTGGTAAGTGATGCATGTCGGTCAACTGCCCTAACATATTTCTTGCTTAAGGCCTTTAGAAAGAACACTCACGCTTATTTTTTTCAGTATAAAGAGCAGGTTTTATAGAGTACAATTTAAAATGGTTTACTTTAGCAAATGATAAAACTCAGTTAATCTCACAGTGCTCGTGCAATGAAAAACTAATAAGAGTATTCTCGTTTTCATTTAGTCCTGCTGTTCACCAGTAATTGTGTAAAATGCTTAGCTCTTGTTTGGCATCTACTTGTCTGAAGTACAGGCCAGCACTGAGGGACTCTGGCTAACAAAGTTTGCAGATGACTGCAAACTGGGAGCCATTATTGAATCCCCAAATGATGTGGATATTCTACAAAAGGGCCTTACAGAAACAGATGCTTGGTGCCAGAGCCATGGGCTCAAGCTTAATGCCAAGAAATGTATAGTTATCCCCTTTGGGAAAAAACATGTACCCGTGAATTACCACATAGGTGGCAGTACACTAAACACCGAAAGTGTGATGAGAGACAAAGGGACACAGGTGGACAGTGGTCTCACCTTCGATAACCACATCGTCACAACAGTCAGGAATTCCTTCTATGTGGCACACCTCATCACTAAGGGCTTTTCATCCAGTAAAAAGGAGGTTATTGTCCCACTGTACTCATCCCTCATTAGACCCATTATAGAGTACAACACCCCATTTGGTATGTACCTCACAAGACATCTGCAACAGCTGGAAATGTCGCAGAAATACCTTACTAAATGAATCACAGGCCTAAAGCAGATGCCTTATGCTGACCATCTAAAAAAACTCCAGCTATAGTCTGTGGCATATCGTCTGTTCAGAGGCGATCTCTGCTTAACTTATAAGGCCATGTCAAACCCTGAGCTGTTGGACATGCTCCACTTAAAGAAATCCCAATCCCTCAGAGCCACACGCTCCAGGGATCTAAACCTTGTCATCACAATGAACAAAACATGCTGGAGGGATAGGTTCCTGACCCAGGGACTCCCCATACTGTGGAATAGACTGCCCATACATATCAAGCAGTGCTCCCCCTTGCCCCTCTTTAAAAGGAACCTTGACGATTGGATGGGAGATCGGAAATTCACCCTGGGGATCATGTCAGTCGACCTGCTACACAGGCGTCCAGGGAAGTAAATATTGTGGGAAGAAATATCCAGGGAATTGTTATGGCTAGGCTTGTATAGGCCCTAGGGCCAATAGCCTAGTACCAACCTATGAACCTAAGGCTTTCAGAAAGAGAACTCATTTGTTCAGCTTTTAGTAAAATCATAGCAGGTTTTATTGAACTTAAACATAGCTTATTTCTGTAAATGATATAGGTTAGTAAATGTTGCACAATTCTTGTAGCTGAAAACACAATTAAAATAGTACTTGCCTACTTTCATACAGTTCTGCTGTCTACTAGTCCCAGAAATTTCTGTGTTATACCAGACTTTTGTCCCTTAAGCAGAGGTCCAGATTTCTTATTTTTGTTTTTAAGCAGGAAGGGAGTTCCTTTCCCTCACCCTTGCTAGACCAGGATATCCTTCACTTAACAAGAAGCTTTTGTCCTGCATGGATCTTAACATGACACACTGCTCTCAGTTAGCATTAAGGATTTAAACTCACATTTCGTAAGTCTGTTACATCCATCTCAGGACTCTGAATTCTCTTCACTTCAAGAATGAAGAAAATATCTGTTTGCTTCACTTCAGCACTGATCTCCCACTGAGCTCCATTCTTACTCTCTCTCAGCTTGTGAGTATTGGTGTGTTAGCCATATACTCTTCAGACTTCTGATATGGAGAGGACAGAGTAAGTTGTGATCCATCCTCACTTTGCTGGCTATTAATTTCAAAAGTGAATTCAGGGAGTGATCCAGATAATATTACCAAGAGGTGAAACTAACATATTCCAACCATTGCGAGAGTGTCAAGCTGAAGTAGTGCATCAAGAAAAATAAGAAAATGGGAAGAAAGTGGATAAAATAATTGGGTATCCCTGCGTAACAGAATGAATGGCAGTAAGTGAGAGGACAGACACAGTGGTGACCATCCCACCTAAAGCCTTAGAAAAGAAGATTACAGGAGATTGCATTAAAAGACATCCTCCTCAAGGTTAGGAAGATTAATATTAAATTTGTGCAGTATATACAGGACAGTGATAATAATATGCAAGTGAAGTTGGAGATGATCAGTGAACACTGATATAATACAGTCCTTCATACAGGAACATGAGGAGTTAAATATAGGAGTGACAGCTTTGCAAACAATGCCGGATGTAGTAATTGCAACCCTGGTAGATCAAGAGATTAGAGCCAGGAGAAAAATATCAGACTGAACAGGATACCAGAAGGCTTGGAGGACAATAATTGTAAGGACTTTTTAAGGAAAAAAGATAGCAGAATGGACACATCTTGCAGAAAGAAGAAATCTCTCTAGAAAGAGTGCACCACACCTCATGGGCCCCAGCTTGAAACAGAGAAGTCATTGCCCTATCATAGTAATGAGTTTTGCCACATGCTGCCTAAAGGAGAAAGTCCTGTGTTTGCTTGGAAACCTGGCAACAGACTTAACTGTGGGGAAGCATTTATCTTTATAGACTTAACTTTTCTGCCCAGATAAGGTGCTGCAGAATGGCACTTATCTCAGTCCGGAAACAATGCAAAATAAAGGTAGTGAAATATAATATATCCTACTACCGTTAAACTTTTCTTAGCATCAGGAACAAAATCATTTGACAACCCAGAAGATACCTTGAAGGAGACTGAAAGGTTCATTCAGTGGAGATGTGAACAATGAGACCCCGTGTTCAGATGAATAGAGTGTGCCCAGATTTGAGAAGGAGTGGGTAAAAGAAATGTTTGCATTATTTAAAAAGCATAAAACCTTGACTGACAGAGCAGACATAATTCATTGTCTCAGGATGGAAATAGGGGCTAAGCAACACTTCGAATATCAGCTTTTAGTATGCTAATTGAACCTTGTTTAATTCCCATTCAGATATGAAACCGAACTGGGGGACTGTAAGGAGATGGAATTACTGTCTATATGCAATTGCTAATTTAACTGCATTGTTTATAAATCCAAGTGATTGGATTGGTGCCAGATTGCAATGTTGTATTCTGTAACAAACATTCTAGCCTAGTAACAAGTGTTAGCTCCCTTTGCTACATCGTATCATATAATTATTTTTGTATGTGTACTCAACAAACACTTGAACCTATTGTTTTACTAATACTGCTGTGCTGTTGTCTTTCTTCTTCTCCTGATTTCTCATTACTTTGGCTCTCTTTCTTTCTTGCTGTCCTTGTAAATCTCAACCCAATCTTCCTCCACCTTTCTCTCCCCATTTTTCTATTGTCCATCTGTCTATACTTGTATGCGCTTTTTTTCTTCCAAAATTCTTTTCCTCTGATCATATTGTGTTAATCTATACTCCTTGCTTTTTTTTCTCCATTTCATTCCTAACTGTTTCTCCCTTGTTTTCTTTTTTTACAGCTTGCTCTGGTCCATTTTACTTGTTCTTCAAAGGTACTACCCCATCCTACTTTAACATTGCCGAGCCACCAAGCCCCATAAGGAAAGACCTCAGGGGACTACCATTCATTTGTCTCCTTCCAGTGCTTTAAAAGAACTATCCTTCTCAAGGGCAATAGCAAGTATATTGTTTTAACTACTTAATCTGTTTAAGGAATATCTCAGCTGATCCGCGGCATGCACGTTAGCCTTACTGTGGTCTTCTTTCCAAATCTCCCAACCCGGTTCTGCTTCTTCCTTTGCCTGTTTCTTTAAAGTGTTTATTGCTGTTGCTATATACCCTCTTTCCACACCTTTTTCTCTCTTTACATTACACGCGTATCGGTCTCTGCGCCCCATTCTTAGTGTTTTCCTCATTTCAGTATTTCCAACAGTCTATTTTCCCCACCCTCCATATCACTATTTCTGCTTACTTAGCAGCCCCAGCATTCTCTGTCTGCCTTTCTGAGTACTTTTGTCCATTTCAATTTGGTCTAGATAGTCCCAGAGCTTTGGGATACTGCATAACACCATATTTGCACTTACCTCTGTGCTCGTCATCAGCTTAAAATTCATTTATAGTGCCTGTGTTGCTGATTGGTTTCTTGGGCACCCCCATCTCCTCCTCCTTGGTTCTACATGCTCCGTTTACCCTCCAGGCTCACTCCACTCCCCTACCCTGTCCCCAATTCCTACCCACCCCCAGTGCATCTACACTTATACCCCCCATTGCCACTCCCACTCCACTTTCACCCAATCATTACTGTCCCCACCCACTGACTTAACTTCCCCTTCCCTACCCACCCCATATCATTAACCTCCCCAGTCCATTTTCCATCTGTCATTCCTGTTACCACTGGACTCCTTCTAGCTAACAATACAAACCAATCCAGTCCATAGTCTGTCCCTATTCCACCCTTCTAAACACCCATAAACTATCATGCTCACCAGGCCTACACTAACTCCTCTACCCTTAATAGTGCTTCCTTTCTTCCGCTCTTGCCTTCGCTATCTCACCAGTCTCCCTAATATATCTCACTGCCCCCTACTTTCATGCAACCACTGTATACCCCCAACAAATAGTAGTCCCTACTACCTACATTTCTCCCCATCTCTGTAACTACAGTTCATCCGAAAACTTATTTCTGTCAACAGAAACATTGTTTCCATTCCTCACTATCCAAACCCTACTTACCTCCACAACCTCCACTCTTAAATTAAGCAATTTAAACACCTTTTTCCCCACCTCCTTCAACTTACCTGTACCCTTCTTTATGGTGACATATATCCCAACCCTGGACCCACATCTAGTCACCTTAGTAACTCACCCTCACCTTCCTCATGCCACAAATCTCTCTTCTTTGCTGCATTAAATGCTCAAAGTTTATGCAACAAGATACCCAACTTCCATGCCTGGCTCCGTCACAATCACCCTGCCGTTCTCTCCATCTCTGAAACTTGGTTAAAACCACATATAAAAACTATGAAATCACTCCTCCCAACTAAACTATCATAAGAAATGACAGAACCCATAAGAAAGGTGGAGGGGTAGCTCTTCTCTTTTCTTCCTCCCTATCTGAGCTAACTCTAGCCTTCCTAAAGATTAATAACCACAAAAACGTATGCCTAGCAGCCCTATTTATCCCACCAGGTGACAACATCCCTATTCTAGAGGCAGTCCTGCCCTGGTTCTCATCTAACATTCACAAAGAAACTATAATCCTAGGAAACATCAATATTAACTGGACTACTATACAATCTCCCACAACCTGCCAAAATATTAATGTATACAAAAGAAATTTTCAAAAGTTCAACTCAAGGTGTTATCTAAAGGCTTTTCTGTTTTACCAACAAACAGAGCTTCTCTTGTGGACACCTTGTTGGACTTTAAACTGTTTATATGAAAATTAAATTTGAAATATATTTTACATGATGTTGAAACTATAGGACATAGATTTGGAAACAGTGGTACATACAATCCTGGGTTAACACATGCTTAAGATGTTTTTTCTTCATTAGTTGAAACAGAATTGTACGATATGTTGAATGATTACAACAAATGGTCCAAATGTCAGTACTGTAATTTAAGTATAGGGGAAATTATTGCATTAAAACAATTAGCCAATTATAACAACATGAGATACATGAAGGCGGATAAAGGACGGGGGTATAGTTATTATGAATTACAGCACTTATTGTAATATATGCAGCAAGTATTAGATGACATTACCAGCTATAAGAAAGTGTCCCAAGACTTTGTTGGACTTAATTATAAAAAAGTAGATTTTAGTTTATTAGACCTTTTACATCAAGGTTATATCGACTTCAAGACATTTGAATTTTGTACAGTAGAGGAACCCCAACTTGGACATTTATTTGGTGTTCCCAAAATTCACAAAAACCCTGTCCACCCTCCTTTTAGGCCTATTGTATCAGCACCCCATAGCAAAACAGGAAAAATATCAGCTTATTTAGATCACATATTCAATCCTGTAGTGCAGAAAAGCAAATACTATTTGAAAGACTCATGGCTTTTCTTGAAAGAATTAAAAAAATGATAGGTTTACAGGTAATGAAAGTTTCATAATCACCTTGGACATTACTTCTTTATATACATCTGTTGAACAGAAAGATGAAATTGACTTTGTTAGACTATATCTTAGCAAGTATTGTAAACATTGGAAAATAGATATTCCTATTATCTGTCAGTTAATTGACTTAGTATTTAAAAACAATTTTTTTTCCTTTGATCAACAAGTCTTTCAGCAAATTAGTGGCGTAGTGATGGGGACACCAGTGGCCCCCACTTTCGCTAATTTGGTCCTTTGCTGGTGGGAAGAAGAATATCTGACCAAAATGCCACAATTTTCACATGTTAAATTCTACAAATGATATATTGGTGGCTTGTTTTTTGTTTGTGGTGGTAACTCAAACCAACTTCATGACTTTTGACAGAAATTAACAGTAGAGTTTCGTTGCTTAATTTCACGGTAGGAGAAGTAGGCAACATAGTACACTTTTTGGATAGTAAAGTGGAGATTAACACTACAGAAAAAAGTTTTTCAAGTAATATTTGCAAGAAAGATACCTTTACTAATATTTACATTTCAACAGTTACCACCCCACTTATATGAAACTTAATGTTTTTAGGGGACAAGTCATCAGACTTTGTAGGATAGTTAGTGACAACAATTTATTTACTGAGGAGAACAAAATCATAAAACTATTTGAGGAAAGAGGGCATCCTAGTTTTAAGTTACGCAGTATAGTTGACGAAGTTAATCAACACAGATACAAAAATTTTTTTCCTATTATTAAATATGGGTTTACTTGTAAAAAATCTACAGTGGAACAGGATTTTGGGTGCGCCTTTCCAGTTCCTATTAGCGTACAGAGTAAAGAAATAAAGCACGTTATTCACAATAATTGGAAGATAATACTTGGTAATCAAGAATTATATAGAATTATTGGTGATAGACCCAAGTTTATAAACAAGAAGACAAGAAATTTTAAACAGTTTTTGGAAAATTTGCCTGGTGATGTTAAGAACAGTAATATCATAACTAAATTAGGAACTTTTCCTTGCAATAACTGTTCTTCATGTAGATTTATTCTACCTTTAAGTACTTATTTTTTTGAACGCAGTAAATTTTTATTTACAGCTAAAGGTAGATACTCCTGTACCACAAGGATTAGTATACACAGCTGTATGTTCTACATGTAAGTGCTTTTACATGGGTAAAACCATTCGGAGATTATCAAGCAGGATCAGAGAACACGTAGCAGCTATTAAGAAAGATTTAAATAATGATTTAGCTAGACATTCTATTGTGTCAGGATTTGAAAAAATTCCAATTTATGATAGTTGAGAAAGTGAATACAGTTAAATTTACTGGTAGATTTAATGCTTATCTTGAAGTATTGGAATTCAAATGACAAATTATTTTAAAAGCTGACGTAATACCAGGCATTAATGAAAATATTTCCATAAAATGCCTTTTAAAATTTAAAAACAATTGAAGATAATTTTCATTTTATTACAATCATTTTTTTTAGATATATACATTTTTATTGTTAAAATTGATGATTATTTATATATGTAAATAGGTATTTTTGGTTTGATATGACCTATATGTTTAAATGCATAATTGAGCTAGTTGTGACTTCATGATAGACTTAGTATGAGTGGTTAATTGTTAATAATATTTATTGGTGTAAGTGGAATGAATGTATTGTTTCTGAAGAAGTTCTACATTAAAGGAACAAAAGCGCTAAGGACATTGTCTCTGGGTCGTACTTTGCTTTTGGTTTTATTAGTGTATACAATTTCACCCAATTAATTAACTAGTCTACTAGACCCTCTAAAGGCAACTACTCCAGTAGCATTCTGGACTGGATACCAGTTTTTCATCCTCACTTTATCTCTGATAGTGGTACTTCACCCGACTCCCTCAGCAAACATTTCCCAGCTTTTGCTCATCACTCACCCTCCCCACTTCATCTATGCCATAACTACATCTCTACTCGATCACTAAAAAATGTCAACCCTCAAATCTTCTCTGACTCACTAAACACACTAACGGGAACCCCCTAAAAACCATCCCCCTCGACAACGCTGTTATTTACTTTAATACTACTTTTACCAACCTGCTAAACAGTTTTGCCCCATGTAGAACTAAAAGAGTTAAATGCAACACTGTCCCTTGGATAACCAAGGAAACAATAACCATCATGCATCTCCAAGACAAATCATGGAAAACAATACCAGAAATACAAAACTCCCGTCTCCCTGACTGCATATAAGCAACTTCGTAACAAAGTCAAAAAACAAATTGCCACTGACCGCAAATCCTACTACTCTGTACTGCAAAACAACCACAAAACTAATCCTAAGAAGTTCTGGAGTAGTATCTTTTCCCTCCTGTACTTTGGTAAAAAAGACAACCCCTGCCCTGTCCCAAACTCCTCTGATCACTCTTTGGCTAATCAGTTCAACTCCTTCTTCATCGACTCAATAGCCAAACTCATCTCATCCTTTCCAAATAAAGCTCCAATTTCATCCCCATCCACCACTCCTAATTTAACTTTCTCTAGCACCGAGACCACTCAGCCCCCCACTTTAACTACTCAACACCCCCTTTTTACTACTAAACTATTCCTATCTCCACCATAAAAAAACTCCTACAAAAGCTCAAACCAAACTCAACTGCCCCAAATGACCTTCCATCTAATTTTCTTAAACTAGCTGCTGATGGCATCGCTTTACCTATTTCAATCCTAATAAGTCTTTCAATTCAAGAATTGTACATACCCCTACTCTGGAAAAAAGCCTTTATTATTCCTCTTCACAAAGGGGGCAACAACACACATATCTCTAATGTCCGATCAATAACTATCTTATCCCCCATCTCTAAAATTCTTAAAATGTATTCACCTACACCTCTTTCCCTACCTCATAGACAATCAGCTGCTAACCCTCACACAACATGGATTCAGCCCTGGACACAGCACCACCACTGCTCTCCTTTCCTTTCTAGAAACTGTCAACCAGGCATGGGACTCTGGTAATTTTGTATCGACTCTGCTTCTCGGCTTATCTAAGGCTTTTATCACCATTTCTCACAATCATCTCTTGTCCAAACTCTCTCATCTCAATCTGTCAAACCCCACTGTTAACTGTTTTTCCAGTTACCTCTCTGATAGGCAACAAGCCGTCAGGTGGAAAAACTGCACTTCCTCTTTCCTTAATACTCTGGCATTCCACAAAGTTCTATACTAGGCCCATTACTATTTAATATCTTTATAAATTATTTCCATCAGTGTATCCCTAATGCTAAACTTGTCCAATATGCCAACGACACTACAGTCATTTGCTCTGTCAAATCCCTCCCCACATTCATAGAATTAACTCAAAAAGTCTTCTCTTCTACTGAGTACTGGATGCTCAATAATCACCTATCTCTTAATGCAGCTAAATCAAAATCATGCTATTCACCCCTTCCAAATGTACCAAAATTGACCAGAATGCTTTCCCTATAACTAGTCAAAACAACACTTCCATTGAAGTTGTCCCCATGCAAAGCTACTAGGAGTTATAATTGATGAGTAATTCAAATTTGATATTCACCTACAAACTAACATAAAAAACTCACCAAAAATTAGGTATGCTTTATCACCACAGTCATTTATCTTTCTTCGCAACCAAGCATATATCCTCTCTTATCACCTACTTTATTCCCTCCCTCCTGTGTGGAGCCCCTTTCCTTACTAATGTTCAGTCCTCATCTTCGTGCTATAACAAAATTGCCAAGCTTGCTACCAGCTCCAAATTCTCCTCTCACCGTTGTGATGTCCTCCATACCTTAAACTGGCTAGAACTGTCTAATCATCTCTCCTACATCCAACTATCCCATGCATATAAACTCATCTTTAGACTTGCTCTCTGTCCCTCCCTCACCTCTAGTCTCAAAATGCACCAGGCTGATCGACTACTCAGGTCCAGCAATCAGAATCTGCTAGAAGTGTACAAACCCACACGTACTCCAGGTAAATTTCTATTATCCTTCCCCCTAGCATGGCACTGGAATTTCCTTTCACCACACAATCGTACCACCAACAACCACTCCTCCTTTAAGACCTTGCTCCATTCCCATCTCTCTTCTCACTGGGAATGCTCTTGCTCTCACCTCACCTGACTCCCATTTATCTTACCCTTACTACCCTACTCTGTCCTCTCAACTCATTCCAATACACATTTCCCCACTGCTCTTATCTTCCTCTCACTTTCCTGTGTTATTCATTCCCTAATATCTCATGCTTACTAAAAACCTTAATCTACTAACCCGGTGTATCTCACTACTCTTTAATACTGTAGTACAGGTCAGGCAGCAACAAACCTCAAATGTTTATATTTTGCTTAAAAACTTGTTATTGTTGATACTGCCTTAAAGGGTCCGATACGAGTTGATACTCTATATTTTTTTTGTTTTACCCAAGTTAGTTTTTTTCCCTATTTATTATATGTCATTTTTTTGCATACTGTTATTTCCTTGAAGCTATGTTATATCTTGTATACTTGTTAATTGTACAATTGTTTATATGTATAATGGAGCTTTTCTCCCCAGGCCTCCATTGAAAATGGGCTCTTTTTAGCCCAATGAACTTTGCCATTAAACAAAATGTAAATAAATAAATAAATTATGAGGGGTGGGGGAGGTGGAAGTCACTATGTACTGGAAAAAGAAAAGTAGAACTAACCTTGTGTGCATGTCTGGGTTTCTTTACTTGTGATCTGAGTTAGAGTAATTAAAGGAAAATGCTATACAGTGAGAAGAAAGAAAGCTAATTAATCAATGGGGGAGTGGCGCATACCAAATTAAGGGAAGACCAATATAAATGTATTATATTGAGTATTTCATTTGTGGGTCTGAGAATACAAGGTGGAAAATCTTAAGAAGATTCTATAGCTGTAAAGAATTTATCTAAAGGGAGAAATATAAGATCTGTCTGATTATTTAACAAGAATGTAGAGTCCAAGAATCGTAGTCTAAGGAGGCGACCAGAGACAGAAATAGAAGGGGTAAATTTTTAAAAAATAATGAAGCTTGTACAAGGGAAAAAAAAGGAGAGCACAGGAAAACCTGACTCACATGAGTGATGCAGACAATAGAGGAATGTGATCAGAAAGATGATGAAGGGCAGAGGAAAAGAAGTGCCTGAAAGAAAATTACTTGTTGATCTGGTGGAATGAGAGGGAGGAGCTAAAATTCCTCTTAGATGTGGAATTTTTGACTAGTCTTCTTTGTTTTGTGAGAGGTGAAAGAGTCAGTAAAGTCTCTCCGGTTAGGGTTTTAAACTCTCGCCTTGGAAGTGGAAATTATCTCTATATAGAACATGTGTATAGTTAATAGGGGAGATGATTGCATGGTACAGGAGATTAGAATGGAACGGGTACTATGTAGCATGGAAAGCAGGAGAACGAAAACAACAGAAGCAACTTATGCTGTAATACATTTTCTTAGCACTAATGTCTGGGGAAAACCAATGACCAAGTACTAAGGGAACAGTGAAATAGGATAGGACAGCCATGAAGCCAATGAAGTAGCCCGCCCTATGTGTAAAGAAACACAAGGATCGCAATACTCAGAATTAAATTTCTTGTCCTGGAACCTTTAACAGATTATCACATCTAGTGAAGAGTGACAGACTACTAGGGAATACAAAGGAGGAGGCAATGAGAGTTGTAGCCTTACAAGAGACACACTTGTCCTCAGAAGAGAATGAAAAGCTTGTAAGGAAAGAATATGAGATCCAAGTTAGTTGAGCATGGAGGGGTGATGTGTCTATAAGACAAAACCTTGTAATTGACTGTTGAAAACATGTTATTGGACCCACAAGGTTGCAGGAGTGAAGGAGTACCTTAATGGGGTTAAACTAACCTTAATCTCTACTTATATTCCTCCAAAAATGAAGCAACTGAAGCTTGAAGAGATGATTAATGCAGGGAGTATATGACATTGCATGTCTTGCACTCGCTTGTTTATTTGCAGTGGCATCGGTTTTCTCTTTTGTATCTCATTCTTTTTTTATTGTACAATTCCTCAAATGATGTTTCCTTAAATCTTCTGCTGTAGAAACCAACCAAATTCTTATGTACACCAGATTTGATTCCCTTGTAACTTTAGATATTGATTGGTCAATCCCTTTGTTAGGACAAAATTTATCCCCAGTGCCTTTGACTGTATTACTCTTCTATCCTGGTATCTTTCCTAACTCCTTTACCATTTCAAATAAACTTGGGCTATCCATTTGGAGTCTCCCCAAATTTAGCAGCACATCATCTGCAAAAAGGGGCCACTTTCAGCTGTGTCCACTCAGTCATATCCTTGTTTTGATGAATCCCTAATGGACATTTCTAGGGCTCTAAATACATTGCACACAACACTGTGGGACAACAGACAGCCCTGTTCCCCTGTGTTAAACTTAACCGTTTAAACATAATTTCTCACATTTTCACCTGGGTCTTGAGCCCTGTTAAATCTCTCATGAAAAAGTAATAATACCTCTTGAAATATAATTTCTTCCATTATCTCAAACAGATACCTGTATTTGACTGTGTCAGATGTTTTTTGTGCCATACTGATTCATCATGGCTCATACTTCCCTTTCTTTGAGCATCTTGAGCAAATATTAAAGCTCTGTTGAGGTTATTGGACATTGTGTTGCTACCTACAAACACTGATATTAGCCCTGGGATCACTGTAGCGAGTCTGTCGGTTAGGAATTGTAAGTACTTTATACT
Organism: Protopterus annectens; assembly: GCF_019279795.1. Lineage (NCBI taxonomy): Eukaryota > Metazoa > Chordata > Ceratodontiformes > Protopteridae > Protopterus > Protopterus annectens. The sequence continues at coordinate 1,234,986,103 of NC_056741.1, forward strand.
CATGATTCAAGATTATCATCTTATATTAGAAAAGGAGAAAGGATTTCTTTGCTTCCTTTAAGATCATTGTGATCACATAATTTCTCCCTGATTTGTGCATATTGTAGATCACCAAAATCTCGTTTACCTGTTGCAACCAAATTAATATTTTCTCATCTCTTAACTTCCAAACTTACTAGTAGGTATTCAGTCAGTTTTGGATACTTTTCCTACAGCTTGCTTTTTAACAGCTTTCCTCTGTTCTTCCATTCTTATGCAGCTATAATTGGCTGCTTTTCCTGTACACTGAAATGTGGTGCTGTGAGCTGGTATAGGTATCCCCACTAGTGAATGTCCTGCTCACTTGTCAGTTTGGTACAGTTCTTCATAGTATTTCTTATGAACTTGGATAATTTCTCTGGTTTCCCGCACATTCTTACTTGGCTGTTTTCCCTGCATACTAAAAATAGCCTTCTTGATCATAGGTAATCTTAGCTTTGTGACCGATGGTCCACAGCTCCGGGTTTGCATAATAAATTCCTTTTTATTGCAGCTTCTGCAGACATAACATGCTGATTTAAGTTGGTCCTGTCTGTACATTGGAAATGGATGGAGTGGTCACTGTGTAGGCACCTTATGCACAGCAACAATGAGGTCTTTGGCTAGCTTGAGCTCCTTTCCATACCAGTATTACAATTACTCCTACTACTACTTTTGGGTGGTGTTCTTGATGTCCTTCATGGATGCATCTGCAGTCATAACAAATGGGTTGTCCTGTCGTCAGGCAGCCCTTTTCCAAAGTCTGGGTCCGCTTCTGATGTCCACCTCACCCACCCGCGTCATCTCTGCTGGTCTTTCCTCAGTCTTTCTTGCCGGTCGGTCAGATCCAGAGATTACTACTGGGACTCTTTCTTGCCTCAGCCGATGTCAGAAAAAGTCAATAACTGTTTAACTTGTGGGAAACAAATACCTCATAAAGATTTCCACTCTTACTGTCTGCCTTGCTTAGGCCCAGACCAGCAGCCTGTTCGGCTGTGCTTCCTTCAACCGGCGAGAGCGGCAGGGTCGGTCGGAGTGATTTTTTTTTTTTTTTTCAGATTTTGTTTACATTATGCCGCCTGATCCTCCGACTACCCAAATTGTTAAAAACGCGAAGAAAAAGACCGACACTGCTGTCCCCAGCGGTTCGGCCGAAACCGCACGCAGCAAGCATGAGTGGTGTTTCCGGTTTTCGAACAAAAAACCCAAAATCTCTTCAGCATCAATCCATGACTACTACTGAGGCTCCTGCTACCTTAGTTGAATCGGCCTCAGAAATTTTGCCTACAACTGTGGTTCCTAGTGATTTATCAGACACCATCCCTTTGGATGTCTCTACCCCAGCACGTGGTGCTGCTAGGCCTCCTGCAGCCATGTCTATTAAGGCCTTTGCCAGGGCTAAAGCAGCCAAATCTGTTAAATCAGTGCCTGTTAAGCCCCCCTCACACAGGCCCACTTCAAGTTCACAAATGCTTACTCTGGCAGAAGATTTAATATCCTTAATTAGGGATCCCAATCTCACCCAGACAGGGGCCTCCCCCAGAAAGAGACCTAGAGCAGAGCCCCGAGCCAGTGTCCCTCTGATGATTCTAGCCCAGATGACTCAGATATTACAGACCAGCCAGAGGCTCCTTTTTCTACTTATGAAGATTCCGATGCTGAAGAATCCATTCCAGCTGCCTCTCCACCAGAGGAATTTTCCTTTGGGGAAACCTTACATGCCATGAGAGAACAATTCCAATGGCAGGGACAAGACTTCTCAGATTCAAGAAAAAGGCTTAGGACTTTTCTGCACTTACCTCCTGTACTGCCTGTTGTGGATGATGCATTTAATGATGTTTGCACTGCTCCTGATTCTTTACCTCCAGCCCCTGCCAAACCAGATAGATTTTACAGGGTGCCAGACACTCATCACCACCTATACAAGGCCCCACTTGCAGATCCCGAAACTATATCCCAGGGGCCTAAGGCAGTAGCCTCGACCACAGCAAAAAAACCTATTCCTTCTGAAAGGGAATCCAGGTCCTTGGAGAGATGGGGGAAAAAAGTTTACACCTCTGCTACTCTCTCAGCTAGAGCTTTAAACTGTCAGTTTCATATGATCCAATACCAAGAGTTTATGCTTGATCAGTTAACTAAAAACTGTCCTCTGATGAATCCTTAGATAAGAAATATGTATTAGAAATGGTGAATAACATCCAACAGGTTAGTAACCATTCCTTAAAATGTGGCTATGATGCACTGGAGGCTTCATTTAGATCAGCCATGACTGGCACAGTGATAAGAAGGCATGCATGGTTGAAAGAACAGGTCTTACGGATCATGTTAAAAGCAAAGCTGTTAGATGCTCCTATGGATAAGGCCAGTCTATTTGGTACACCTGCCCAGAAAGTATGAAGAAAAATGGAAGAAAAGGCAAAATCTGTACAAACAGTTAAAGATTTCTTACAGGTTCAAACTGCAGACTCCACAAAATCCCAAAGGGGCAGACGAATAGGCGCTCTAGAGGCAGAAATCAATCCAGAGGAGGTGCCTACAGAGGACGACAGTGGCAAGGCAATAACCGAGGCACAGACACAACCACTGCCACTGCAACAGGACAATCACAGTGACTTGGCTCTGACACACCAGGGAGCAAATAGCAGCACCTTTAGGCGGAAAGTTAAAAATTGGCACTATATCACAAAGACAAGTGGATTTTGCAAACCATAGACCAAGGCTACGGTTCCACTTCCACACCTTACCAGTAAAGAGGAATGCCAAACCTACCTCCAAATCAAAAAATAGAAGCTCTACAGCAGATAGCAATTAACAAAGATGAGAGCTGTGGAAAGAGTACCAATAACAGAACAGGGCAAAGGATTCTACTCCAGACTCTTCCTAGTACCAAGAAAAGAGAAAAGTTGGAGACCTATTCTCTTAAACACATACATCATTGTCCCAAAATTCAAAATGCTCACCCTACAGCAACTTCTTCCCATGCTGGGCAAGGAGTGTTGGCTGGTAACTCTAGATCTCAAGGAGGCATACCTGCACGTCCCCATTCGACCAAATTGCAGAAGATACCTCAGATTTCTTGCAGGATCAGAGCATTATCAATTCTCAGCATTGCCCTTTGGCTTATCTACCAGAGTATTCACAAAATGCCTGGCATCAGTAATCGCTCACTGCAGACTACAGGGAATCCAAATTTATCCATACCTGGACGACTGCCTGTTACAAGCGGACAACAAAAGCAAGCTGACAACAGATTTACAAAGGGTCATTTACTTGCTACAAGCCCTGGGATACACAGTCAATTTACAAAAGTCAAGGCTGATACCATCCCAAACAAGAACATTCTTGACACAGTAAAACAAATGGCATTCCTAACTGCAGAAAAACAAAAGAACTCCCTCTTTACTTCTTGGCATTAACAAAGCAGAACAAACTAACAGCAAGAAAAGTTCTGCAGGCCTTGGGCTTCATGGCATCATGCATAATCTTGGTCCCACATGCCAGACTGCATATGAGAAAGCTACAGTGGTACCTAAAGAATTTATGGTCTCAGCACAGGCACAGCTTAGAAACAGAAATCCCACTAATCCCATGCCTAAAACAGGAGTTCCTATGGTGGGCTCAAGCATGCCAGTCAAACCCAGGCTTACCCTTCCACAACTTTCGAGCAAGCCAAACCATCACAACGGACACCTCAGACCTAGGATACATGCTGGACAAATGCATACAAGGATTGTGGACTCAAGACCAGCTGCACCTGCACATAAACCAAAATGAAATGCTGGCAGTAAAACTGGCAATCCAAAATTCAGACCATTCCTCAAAGAAGGCCATTTGATGATAAGGACAGACAAACACCACAGTCATGTGGTACATCAACAAACAGGGAGGCACTCATTCATACCCCTATGCAGAATGACTTTGGACCTTTGGAATCTGGCTCTCAGCTACAACATCCAGTTACAGGCAATATTTGTGCCGAAAAGAGAACACCCTAGCAGACATGTTAAGCAGAACCACCTCGGATGCTCACGAATGGATGCTACACCCGACATCTTCAAGGCCATCACAAAGAAATGGGGAATGCCACAAATAGATCTATTCGCATTCCACTCAATCACCAGCTCAAAAATTCTGCACAAGGACATTCCACCCACTTGCATGGAAGGTGGACTCTCTGTCCTTCAGCTGGAAAGGCCTGACAGCATATGCATTTCACCTCTTCCCTTGATGCACAAGGTACTACTGAAAATCAAAGAGGAGGATAATCCTGATAGCTCGAATTGGCCAAGACAACACTGGTACCCATTGCTGAGGAGCATGTCTATGTGGTCAATACCCTGATGCCTTTGGTGTTAACTCAGAACAACTACAACATCATGCATCCAAACCCAAAACCTTGCAACTGACTGCCTGGAACATCACATAGCAGCAACTAACCCAGACCTTTCCCAAAGGGTTAAAGACATTATCCTTGAAGCCCGCAGACCTTCAACAAGAAGGAACTATGCAGGAAAATGGAAAAGGTTTGTCATTTGGAGTACTGAAAGAGGAAAAGATGTTCTACATACAGGCCTGTCCTATTCCTCCATCAAGATTCATGCATCAGCTATTTCAGCAGAATACAGCTTGATCCACCTGTCTTTTGCATCCTCTACTCAGGCAGTTCCTCAGAGGGATCAAGAATGAAACCACCATTACCAGCATGGGACTTGAACTTTGTGCTAGAAAAGTTGACACTCCCTCGTTTGAACCAGCAGCAACAGCAGATCTGCAACACCTGTCATGGAAAATGCTTTCCTACTGGCAATTACCTCAGCAAGGAGGGTTTGAACTACAGGCCTTAATGGCAGTGCAACCCTTCCTAATCTTCCATCAAGATAGGGTGTCCATGAGAACTAATCCTACATTTATGCCTAAGGTGGTATCCAGAGTGTCTTTAAACCAGGCAATCCACCTACCTACCTTCTTTCCCAATCCACAGAACAGGGGAAGACTGCTGCAAACCTTGGATGTCCTGGACAGAACCAAAGTAACAGAAAAACTGACCAGCTTTTAGTAGCCTATGCAACAGGAAGGGAAGGAAACAGACAATCTCAAATGGATAGGAAATTGCATAAGATTCGGAAAACCAATTCCACAGAACATAAGACCTCATTCTACAAGGGCTACAGCCACTACCACAGCTTTCTTCATCCTAACTACACATAATTTTTCTTCCTCCACCCCTAGTTTGGCTTGCAGATGCATCCATGAAGGACATAGTACAGTTTTGTACCTACCATAAATGTAGATGTCCGAACTGGATAGCATCTGCAGTCAGTATTTGTTTGTATATATGTACATACATGCTTATTTTTGTGTTTGCCTTCTACTTTTTGGAAACATTGGCATTTATCCAAAATTTAGCCTTCCAAGAGGGCAACTGGCATGACAACCCATTTGTTATGACTGCAGATGCTATCCAGTTCGGACATCTACATTTATGGTAGGTACAAAACTGTACTTTTTCACTACTCCTAGGTACCTCCTGTAGATCTCATTGACACCACCCCATCAAATGCTTCCTAGAAGGAGTGAATCAGAGAGGGTTTTTTTGTTTTGGTTCAGATTAGTGCCCAATTATTTCAAAACGTTCTGATGTAGTCACATTTAATTATACTTTACAAGTACTGGCATTTCTGTACTCCCTTTTGTACCTTTTACATCTGACAGTTTCCTTACTATTCCCCTCTCATTTCCCTCCCCGTCCCTTTGTGTATTTCTAAAATTTCTTTCTTCTAATTTTCTTCAAGTTCATTTACAAGTGAAGCTGATGGTTATTGTAGCTTGCATTGTTTCTGTATTGTTTACAAGCATAAATTCATAGATTCATATGTGCTTACTATGCTATTGACCGTGAGGATCTTTAGAAGCCTAGCCCTGTATTTCCGTGAAGCTTTAGTCCTTGTAATTAAAGTATGAATAACCCAGAGCTGGGCATAGCATTTGTTAAGTACCCCATCCATAAGGGACAAAGGTGATAAACCAAGGGTGAATCTGAGTTTTCTTATCCATTTGAGTAGAGTAAATGGCATACTTTGAGTCCATACCCAGAAAATCTTATACAGTGCTGCAGACACCCAAGGATAGGCCATCCTGAAGTAAGGGACCACTTGTGGACTTCATTGTGGGGGTCCGCAGCCATGAAATGAGAGGCTCCAGAAGATGCCCAGGCTAGCCACTCCCTAAACAAAGATTCTGGGATGATGAATAGATTAGGAAAGTGCTTCTGTGTGTCACTTACCTTCTCCATCAGGGCCATGAATGAATTGGCACAATTGGTAATGTTTAATAGAGAACCATCAGATAAGACATTGAAGCAGCTGCCCACTGGAGATGTCCATAAACAGTTTGAGACCAAGGTGGCAACTTATAAATTCTATTACATCAGTGTTCATGTGTCTCCAGCATAATGCAGCTTATGGATTAGCTCATTCAGTAGGTTGAGGTTTCACAATGAGACCTTAGTTCTGCACTGAGATTGACTGATTTCATAGAACACTTTAATGTGGCCTTTATAACTGCTTCTTTTATTAAAACCTCACTCTGAGTGAGAGGGAAAGATACACATAACTATTGGAGTCAGATTCTCAGCTTCCCAAAGATACTTTCAGGTAATCCAAAAGTATCTTGGAACTTTTCATTTCAGAAGTCTCCACCGCAGCAGCAGTTTGACGGGAGCACTTGTGGTAGAGGGAACTTCTCTAACATCTGCTATCCAAGTGACAGAGGTCAACCACATCGGCAGGCATTCTGCAGCCACTCTCCAGGGTCTCCAGGCAGTACGAGTCCTAAACAGCTGCCTGAGTCTCCTACTCTGGAGGTAGTTTGAGAGGATTCCTTTTCCTGCATTCACTTGTATGGCAGGCCCTCACACATGACAGCTGGATCAGAAGGGTCAAATCCAGAGGCTATACTGTGCCATTACCATTAAAAGTGCTTGCTGTTCTCCAATGTTACCACCCTCTCAGAGAAAGGAGACTCTGCAGAAGTTACAAAACCTTCTATTAAAAAGAGCCATCCTTGAGGTCCCACCAGACCAGAGAGGATTCAGGTTTTACTCAAAATTCTTCTTGGTGTCACAAAAGACTTGGGAATTCAGATTGATTCTAGACCACAGCAGTCTGAATCAGCATGTAAAGATAGAATCCATTTTGGATGGTCATGGTGCAGTCCATCCTACCTTGTTTGCAAGTAAGAGGTAGTATGTGGCCTTTGGATCTCCAGGGCACTTACCTGCACCTCAAAATAGGCAAATCATCCAGGAGATTACTTTGACTTTTGGGTGGGAGCCAGCCATAACCATTTCCATTTCAGAGCCTTATCCTTTGGTCTTACCACAGCCCATGGGCTATTTACCTAGTGCATGCCTCCAGTCACCACTTACATGTGACTGTTGGAGATAACAAATATTCCTTTGTCTGGATACCTAGCTCATCACTGCACCCACAATGGGGAAAATAATCCTCACAAGACAGTACTTATTTGAGCTGTGCTTATCCTTTTGGGGGGGGGATCACTATAAATCTAACAATGCCCCAAATTACACTATCCCAGCATTTCACATTTATAGACTGTCAGTGACACTGAGACAACTGCTCATCAGACATAGTTCCAGCAGTAGTTCAAGTTGTAACAAATCTGTGCCACAATTCAAAACTAGATGTAGCCACAATTCTCAGGATTTTTGGCCTTGTGGCAGCTACTGTACATATATGCCAGATTCTACATGAGAGTTCAGCATTGCTCACTAAAAGTGCAGTGATGTCACGAAACGCAAAACGTAGTGAAAATGATAAAGATTTAAGTCATGCTTGAAATACCTGTTTTGATAGACACATCCAGAAAAACCTTACTGCAGCACAACCATTTGTCCAAACCCTTCCGAGAGCCACTCTAACCATGTAAGTGTCCTCTCTGGGGTAGAGAGGATTTCTTAAACAGGACAGTTCAAGGGATTTGAACAACATTACAGACTCAATTCCACATAAGTGTCTTGGAGATGAGAGCAGTCTTCCTTGCATTGCAGTCATTTCAAGACTTACTCCCCAAAGTGCCACATCCTTCCATTCGGACAACATTGCGGTGGTATAGTACATCATCAAGCAAGGTGGAACTCAGTCATGCCGCCTTGGCTGGTAAGCTATGCAAATTTGGTAATGAGCCATATATTCATGTCACTTTCTAATAGAACTGCACATCCCAATGATATTCAGCATGACTGAAGACAAGCTGAACAGACACATATTCTTCTATATGAATGGTCTCTCAATAAGTCAGCTGCCCTAAAGATTTTATATAGATGAGGAAGCCTTGTTGCAATCTCTTTGCTTCACTTCCAAATACTGCATCTTCTTTTCCATCATTCATCAAGAGGGGATATCTAAGGGTGGCACAGTGGTGCAGCAGTTAGCATTGTTACCTCATAGCACGAGGTTCTTCTGTTTGATTCTTGGCTGGGGTGTCTTTTATGCGGAGTCTGCATGTCCTCTCTGTGTTTGCATGGGTTTCCTACAAGTGCACCAGTTCATTCCACATTCCCAAGACATACTGCAGGTGGATTGGCCACTCTAAATTGGCCTTAGGGTTTGTGTGGGTGTGTGTATGTCTACCTTCTGTGGAAGGGTATGTGCTGGGCTGGCAACTTGACATGGTAAAACTCTATAAAACTCTACTGCCACTCGTTCTGTGGACCAATGATCTGCTGTGGCGACCCCCTACCAGGAGCAGATGAAAGGATAAGAAGAAATAAAACAAGAAGGGACATCTCTCAGGAGGAGATGCAGTCACTCAACGTTAACCCCTCAGTCTGCTCTGTGCCTCTCCCCCCATTTCCATACATTCCAAGATCTTTGAAGAAAGCCAAGATAAGCTAAGACAAGGCGAGTCTCACAAGCCCCATTCTGACCCTGCCAGATTTGCTTTTCCCCTGCTTTAGCCTCATCTAAGAAGTAAACCTCTTCTTCTTCCACAGCACCTTTTCCTATAGTCACACCTATCCAGCAAACGTCAAATAAGCACCCAGTCTCTATGATTAACTGCTTGGTTTCACCACTTCCAGTGATGACTAGGTATCCCAGGCCATGCAACTACAAATGGCATCTCACTGATAACCAGGGATCCCAGGCTCCCATCCCAGGCCATACAGCTATAAATGGTATCTCAAAAACCTCCAGTCAGGCAGATTTACAGAACTAAATGGTCAAAGCTCTCTGTATGGATAAACAAGGAATACACCCCTTTTCAGTTTAACAGTGTCAGTGGGTGCAACAGGTAGCACACTCATCTTTGGTGCAGAGGGCTGTGGGTTATTTTTCCACTCCAGGTAAATGGATTACTGACACTACAGTGCAGCATAAGGGGAGTGATGTACTCCTGAGTGTGTTATCCTTCGGATGAGACATTAAGCAATGATACCATCTGCTAGAGCTGGTGGTAGCTCAGGTGTATGTAAATGTTCCCAAGGCACCTATTGAAAAGAGTAGGGGTACGTTCCCTGATGCCCTGGCCAAAATTTCCTAGTAGTATAAATACCATTTTAGGTCTCCCCTGACAAGAGGCCACTGTAGTGCCAGACTTTGATAGCAAAAAGCTCACTGAAATGTTAAATGTGCTAGCTGTGCATATAAGTGGTCATATTTCAATGTCAGTGAGGCAGTTTATAGAAAAAAAAATCAGGGAATTCTATTAGGATGTTTGGGTCAGAATACCATCAAGAATGCCATTCAATCCCTGAGGATTTAAGTACTCCTCTGTCCCGCTTTACATGCCAGCGCAGTGTCTCTTTTAGTAGATGGAGCATACACCTCATCATATGTTCAGTAACAGAATTGTTTCCTTGTCTGGTAACACTGTGTGTGTGTGTGTGTGTGTGTGTGTGTGTGTGTGTGTGTGTGTGTGTGTGTATGTGTATGTGTGTATATTTTACTTTGATGCAATGATAAAATTAAGACATATTCTGAATACGGGCAGCATTATTTCATACTAAACCAACTTGATCCTCCAGAATTCTATCAAATCCATTTATTTATGTACCAAGTGAGTGGTCTGGTCTGTTTTGACCCTTTTCAGCCATGATCTGGGCTCAAAAAAGGAAATTGCATCTATAGAGATATAGACTTGAGTAAATGTATCAAAAATACTGGGTTAAGAGAAAATATGAGCTATTAAAGTAGAATGTGACAAGATGTTTTACAAATATGTACGCATATGCACTTAAGGTTTCTGTTTATATGCATAAATTATTAGATCTGAAGTAGTTAACTTCATTTGTGCATCAACCTATGGGTTATCGGATCCGAGACGGCAGTTTCCAACAGTTGAGATCCAAGCTCCTCCCCCTACCCATAATCCCCTGTCATCCCTCCCTGACCTCAGATCTAGTTTGCCGCGGTTACACCAGCAGCAGCGATCCAACTTCTCGGGCTAGCATATTTTTCTTTCTGTGAAAATCTTTTTTGGGTAGCTAAAGTTGTGTGTGAATTTGTTTGAGTGTGTGTTTTTCTGATCGTTAGTGTACCCTTTTTTGTATTACCCCCTCCCCCCCCCCAGTTTCGTGAGAGCGTTAGGGTGTGTGTGGTTTTGGGGCTTAGTGAGTGTGTTTTTAGTTTACTATGGCAGAGGCTCCCAAAACATTTTTTTCTAAATGTACCGAGTATGGCCATAAGCTCTCCCCAGCGGATGGCCACACTCGGTGCATTTTATGCCTTGGGGTTGAACACCTGTCATCCGGCTGCGCTATTTGTGCAGTGTTCAACCCCAGGCCTCTCAAGGACTGGAGGTTGAAGCTGATTCTGGCGGGACTTCTGCCCCCGGACTCTGCTCCGTCCTCCGGTCCCCCCGTGGCTCCTGCTGCGGCAGCGCCTACTGCTACTTCCCTTCCCTTGGCCGGGACTCAACCTCCCACCTCGGGCCAAGAGGATAGGGAAGCTAGATGTGAGAAGCGCAAGGAGAAGCATCACAAGCGGCGGGCTGAAGCCTCTGCATCGGCCCCGCCAGCCAAGCGGGCTTCTCCCTCCGAGCCTTCTCCTTCTCGGCTCCGTTCACCCTCCTTCTCGCCGGGGCCGGAGGAGGAGGAGGCCCGGTCACCTTTGAGGTCATCGAGGCGGCACTCCTGTCCCGCCTCAGTGGCCTCCTCTAGGTCCACTAGAAGTTTAACTGATGCAGACTTGGACCGGATGATGTAAAGGTTCCTCCAGGCCCAACTGCAGATGGGAGTGCTCCTGCCTCGACCCCATGTTTTGTCCCGATTGCTCCTTCCCTGACCCGCTTCCTGGGTTTGGGGTCTTCGGAGCCGACTAGCGTTGGAGCCGGGGGACTGTCGACGCCGACAGAGTCGATTGCTTCGGCGCCGATGGCGCCCTCGAGTCGGGTCCCTTTTCTGCGGATCCGAGCTCTCGGAGCTGAGAGCTGAGCTTCGGATCCGAGACGGTTAGCATGCCTTTGGCTCCGTCCAGGTCAGAGCATGCTGCCCTTTTGGATTCGATCACCTCGGCGCCAGCTCCGATCCGCACGTCTGATCCGAGGGAGGGTCTGCTCTCGGATCCTAGGGAGAGCAGCTCTCCTTTGGCCTTCGATGTGGTGGAGAGGGTTCGGTCGAGGGACTCCAGGCCCCCGGCCCTAGCTACGGCTCCACCCTGCACTCCCTCTCAGACGGGCCCGACATCCGTCACCCGGCCCCAGGGACAGCCTGCTCTTATGTCCCAGATCATTCCTCTGTTGGAACAGGATGTGGTTGGTGAGGCCTCCTCGGACAGCCCCCCCCGAGGAAGTCCCTCACAAACACAAGTGCAAAAGGAGGCACTTGGACTCCCCTGAGTCCTTGACAGAGGACACGGACTTGGAGGGAAGGGGAAGGCTCCCCAAGATCACCCCCCAAAGACGTCTCATTTGGAGACATCATGGAGATGCTTAGGATTAGAGGGGGGTTGTCTGCCCCAAAGCCTACCTTGGACGAGTCCGTATTTCTGGAGGCGTTTGAAGCAGGCCCGTATACCTCTTGGGTGTCCCCTCCAGCCGACCCCCTGGTAGACCTGATCACTACCAGGGTATGGAAGGAGCCGGACACTGTGGAGCCCGTTCCCAAGAGGCCGGACAGAATTCTTAGCCCCCCCTCGGACAGGTCACATTGGAGTAAGAGGTCCCCTGTAGATGCCATGTTGGTGGCGGCTGCCACTGTCCATCCTCCTGACAAGGAGTTTCGGGTGATGGACCGCTTGGGGAAGCGGGTGTTTGCTTCAGCCACCTTCTCGGTAAGGTCGCTGAACTATATGGCACACGTAATACAACTCCAGCGGGACCTTATCAAAGGGTATGCTGGGTCACCCCCAGTGTCCACGTCGGCAGAGGATAAACAAGTTTACTCTACCTGAATGGCCACTCTCAGGTCTATTTCCAATACCTCTATGCGGCTACTATCCCATGCTACGGAGGGAGTCGCTAGAGCTAGCGGAGCGGGCGTCGTTCTAAGGCGACAGGCGTGACTCCGCCACTGTGATTTCGCAGAACCCTTTAAGGTGTCATTTGCTAATGCCCCATTTGATGGTTCTGCCCTCTTTGGCAAGACCGTTTGCAGCACCTTGGTCCAGAGCGGGAAAGACGGGAAGACCCTGTCTGCCGTCAGAGTCTGCTTCTCTTCTCCCCAGAGGTTCTTCTCCAAGAACCAAAAGGGGCAGAAGAAGATGTGATTCCGGAAGTCTCAGCAGTCCCGTTTCTCTCAGGACCCCCCGTCCTTCAGGGGCAGAGGATGACAGGGTGGACGCCGCCTTAGAGGCAGAGGGGGCCCGAAAAACTTTGGGTCCAGAGAACCTTTCTCTGATCGGCCCACGCAGCAACCTTGAGGGGTTGCCCGACTGCTCCAATCTGGAGGCAGCCGGGGGCATTTCTCGAAGCACCTAGCAGCTTGGGAGTCCATCACAACAGATCACTGGGTGCTTTGGATTATATCCAGAGGCTACGAGATTCCATTTCTCCGTCCCCCTCTCAGACCCAGATCCCTCCCCGATGTTCCACCCGATCAGAGGGAGGCCGCAGCCGCAGAAATTCAGCAGCTGCTAGAAAAGGGAGTGATCCAGCACACCCCCCCCCAGACCAGTATGGATCAGGTTTTTACTCCAGGTTCTTCTTGGTGCCAAAAAAGACGGGGGACTTAAGACCAATCCTCGACCCTTCTCTCTTGAACCTGGCGGTAACCAAAGAAAAGTTCCAGATGGTCACCCTTCAATCCATTCTTCCCCTCTTGCAGGAGAACGACTGGATGTGCTCCATAGACCTCAAGGACGCGTACTACCACATCTTGATGGACAGACGGTCCAGGAGGTTTCTCTGCTTCAGGCTAGGAGCCAGCCATTACCAATTCAGGGTCCTCCCCTTTGGTCTCACCACAGCCCCCAGGGTGTTCACCAAGGTGTTAACTGTGGTAGCGGCCCACCTGAGACTCCAGGGAATTCAGGTCTTTCCATACCTGGACGACTGGCTCCTGACCGCCCCCACAAGGCATCTACTCTGCACTGCCAGGAATTATTTTCTTCACCTAGCTTCCCGGTTGGGGATCACGATCAGTGTGGGAAAATCTTCCCTTCTTCCAACTCTGGTCATAGATTTCATCGGAGCCAGGTTGATCACAAATCAGCTTATAGCCTTCTTGACTCCGGACCGGCTACAATCTCTAAAACTTCATGTGCAGGCCATTCTTCATTGCCCAGCCCCTCCGGCGGAATTGGTCCTGAGGGCCTTAGGCTCGATGGCGGCAACCATCAACCTTTTGCCCATGGCACACCTAAATATGAGAATCCTGCAATGGACCCTCCAAGTCCAATGGTCCTTCCTACATTATCCCCTGAGCCACCCTGTTCCTCTCAGCAGGGTTTGCAGGGGAGCCCTCTTGTGGTGGCTCCAGTCTCCGGACCTCCAGAAGGGGTGCCCCTTTTCTATGTCCCCCCTCTTAGCCACAGTGACCACGGACGCCTCTCGCCTCGGGTGGGGGGGGCATTGTTTGGGCAGGACCATCCAAGGAACGTGAAACCATGTGGAGACCTCACTGCATATCAATGTCCTAGAGATGAGGGCGGTGCTGTTAGCGTTGCAAGCACTTCAGAGCCTTTTTGCCATCGGGACAATTGCGATCCAGACGGACAACATGTCAGTCATCTGGTATAGCAACAAACAAGGGGGAACCAGGTCCTATCCACTTTGTCTATAGGCCATGAGAGTGTTGGAATGGGCGATTTCCACCAACCATTTTCTCATAGCGACACACATTCCGGGACGGTCCAACATCCTAGCAGACATATTGAGTCGCACCATCCTCTCACCGTACGAGTGGTCTCTGAATCTCAAAGTAGAGAAGCAGATTTTCTCCAAATGGGGTCAACCTTGCAATCTTTTTGCCTCTCCCTCAAAAACAAAATGCAATGACTACTTTGCTCTAATTCCCCCACCCGGGGAATCTCCAAGAGACGCTCTGGTGCATGTTTGGCCACCCGGTCTACTTTATGCTTACCCTCCACTTCCCCTGATGCTGAAGTTTCTGCAGAAACCAGACAGTTAGGGAGCAGTATAATCCTCATTTCCCCATTCTGGCCTCGTCAGGCTTGGTTCCCATATCTATGGTCTCATCTGGTGAATCCTCCGTGGATTCTAGATCCCATTCCGGATCTGATCTCTCACCCATTGGGCCTGCTGGCCCCGAACCTGAACAACCTCAAGCTCACGGCTTGGTTGATCCAGTTCCACTGTTAGCTAGGACTCCCGGTATCTCTTCCCCGGTCAAAGTCATCCTAGTAGCTGCTCACAAGCCGTCTACTAGAAGGGTTTATAATAGCAAATGTAAAAGTTTTTCTGTCTGGGTGGAGCATCAGAACTTAGACCCCTTTACAGCTCCGTTGCCAGCAATATTAGACTTTCTATCAGGGGTATTTGACCAAGGTGCTAGCTTCTCCACAGTTAAAGTACAATTGGCAGCTATCTCTCATTACCATGTTGGATGTGATCTGAGTCCTTTGACCTCGTCCAGATTGTGTAAGGCCTTCTTAAAAGGCACCTTCTTACTAAGACCCCCCGGTGAAGGATGTAGTCCCTATTTAGGATTTAGCGCTGGTACTCCAGGCTTTAACAACTTCTCCCTTTGAGCCTGCAGCTTCGGTGGATCTCAAATTCTTATCCTGGAAAACAGCTTTTCTTGTTGCTATTACTTCAGCAAGAAGTGTTTCGGAACTTCAAGCCCTTTGCGCCAAGCCACCGTACTTGACCTTCCACAAAGATAGAGTATCCCTCAGGGCCAATCCCTCCTTTCTGCCCAAAATTGCATCCGAATCTAACATCAACCAGTCTATTAATTTACCAGTCTTCTTTCCCAATTATCAGAATAAGGGTGAGTACAAGTTGCGTTCCTTAGATGTACACACAACTACGATTCTATTCACACAGGACAGCTGTTCATAGGGAATCAGACCAGCTGTTTGTATCCTTTGCTAAACCTAGTCTGGGGAAACCTGTTTCAAAAGTCACACTGTCCAGGTGGATTTCCCAGTGTATTCTTCTGGCTTATGAGAGTTCTGGCCGGCCTGCACCTCAGGGAGTCCATGCCCATTCTACTCGGTCTATTTCTACCTCCGCTGCTTTTCGTTCTAGAGTATCTTTGGTTGACATTTGCTCAGCAGCCACGTGGGCTTCATCTCATACCTTTATAAACCACTATAAGTTGGATTTTATCTCCAGAGGGAGAGCATCCTTTGGCTCCGCAGTGCTCCAGAACATCCTTCCATGAGGACCTCCCAAGATTCAGGTAGCTGGGGACTCTGTCCCATAGGTTGATGCACAAATGAAGTTAACTACTTCAGATTAAGAAGTTATGTACTCACCATAACGTTCCATCTGAGTAGGTAAACTTCATTTGTCAGCAACCATCTCTCCCTCCGTTCCCCTGACCTACTTGGATGTTCATGGTATTCCTGTGTCATGACTGATTGTATCCAGGTTAGTCTATAGAGGTGATCCTCTTCTCTGATATTGCAGGTGTTGCTTTTAGGCAAACTCGATCTGAGGTCAGGGAGGGATGGCAGGGGATTATGGGTAGGGGGAGGAGCTTGGAGCTCGGATCTCAGCTGTTGGAAACTGCCGGCTCGGATCCGATATGGATCCGATAACTCAGGTTACTGACAAATGAAGTTTACCTACTCAGATGGAACGTTATGGTGAGAACATAACTTCTTATTATTGCTTTGAAAGTACAATTTGAAAGAAATTATAGATCTGTAAGTGTGACAACTATTCATCAAATAATGTGGGTTACAGTCTTTATAACACTTTGGTTTAAGTGATAACTGGTTTGCCATTGTCTGCAAATCAGTTGCGCATGCCTTCCTGCTTTAAATAGTTTTGCAGTGCTTTTTTGAAGTGTTAGTAAAGTGTCAACAGTGATCTGACTTCAATTGGAAGCTGTTTCAGTGTCACAGAGAACACTATTTCTCATTGTAGTTGTGAAGTGTGGATGTCTGAAGGTAATAGTGTTTTTCTGAGAATTTCTCAATGAGTACGGCTGTTCTTATACTGGTATTTTTCCTCCTGAAAGCAGTGCTGTCACCATTATTGACCATCTTGAATAGAAGGAAGCTGTGCAGAAATGTAGCTCTTTTTGTGACAGGGACCAACAGTGGCCAAGTGCTGAAGTCAGCTAGTAGTGAAAATCAGAAAGCTGCATTTTCCTACTGTTTGTGCGTTATGTGCTAACTGCATAATAGACAGTGGCAGATCATTCTAATTTGGGGGCTAGCACATTTTTGGCAATGGCCGATCTTTCTGTAGGGGACAGAAAGTGGGAAATCTTATAACAGCTTCATTTGAGACATTATTTGCTAGGTTATCAGTAGGAGTCCTAAATAATAATGAGGGATCCAAATTACTGACTTTACAAGTCAAGTACCTTGGTAGGAACTGCCTCCCTAGTAAGTCCAGCTGTGACCAGCTGAAACCCAGATCACCCAATGGATTACCTGCCATACTTCACACAAACTCCTTTCCAGTAAAAAGTAGACCAAACATAAACACTTCCACAATTTTACAGCCTCTGAAAAACACACAGTCCAGTGCACCAAGCAGGCTTAATTCTTGTATATTCTTATAGCACTCCCAACCAGTTTACTAATCTGCACTTCTGTAATCCTTAAAATTTCTAACTACTGGGAATGCATTCATTTGCCAAATGCACTAAGCCACCACTAATGGATGTTACATATGTATCCATTTACACCCTTAAGAACTGTATTATTGCAAGGGAAACTATAAAATGTCCAGTAAGCTCTAGACCTAAAAGATGCTTGCCTGCACTTCCTTATGCTCATGAACCACAGCCATACCCTCAGTTTTGAAGCAGGGGAATCCTCTTATTAATTTACCTCTTTGCCTTTTTGATTAGCTGATGCTCCCATGATCACAAAAAGGCCTTGCTTCTGTCACAGCTCACTGCAGAACAATTGGACTTCACATTCTCTGTTACCTTGGTAACTGTCTCATCCAGACCCAGTTTCAGGATGAATTAGAGAGGGCACTAGTATATACACTGTTTCACTCTGAACCTTCTGTCTCTCTCTCTCTCTCTCTCTCTCTCTCTCACTCACTCACTCACTCTGTCTACTAACCTACCTATAGCCAACTTAATATCTTCAGGAATAGTAGTTTTTTGGACATATTCAGACAGAGGACATTCTTCCCTCAGTACTAAGTAGAGTTCCTGGCTTTGTCTTTGAAAGACATGGACAAGAGGAGCTATAGTTCAGGAGGGAATTTCTAGGGATGTTTGGGAACATGAGTACATGTCTTCAGCTAGTTCTTTTGTTTGTGAGGCAAGACTGCACATGAGGAAATTACAGTGGTACCTCCAGAAGCATGTGGTTCATAGGTTCATAGGTTGGTACTAGGCTATCAGCCCTAGGGCCTTTACAAGCCTAGGCATAACAGTTCCCTGGCTATTTCTTCCCACACTATTTGCTTCCCTGGACCACTGTCTAGCAGGGTGACTGACATGATCCCCAGTGTGAATTTCCTTTCTCCCATCCAATCATCAAGGTTCCTTTTGAAGATGGCCAAAGAGGTGCTCTGCTTGACATGTATGGGCAGTCTATTCCAGAATCTGGGGAGTCTCTGTGTCAGGAACCTATCCCTCCAGCATGTTTTGTTTATTGTGATGACAAGGTTTAGATCTCTGGAGCGTGTGGCTGTGAGGGATTGGGATTTCTTTAAGTGTAGCATGTCCAGCAGCTCTGGATTTGACATGACCTTATATGTTAAGCAGAGATCGCCTCTGAGTAGACGATATGTGCCAGAGTATAGCTGGAGTTTTTTAAGGCGGTCAGCATAGGTCATCTGCTTTAGGCCTGTGATTCTTTTAGTGAGGTATTTCTGTAGCCTTTCCAGCTGTTGCAGATGTCTTGTGAGGTACATTCCAAACAGGTCGTTGTACTCTATAATGGGTCTAATGAGGGATGAGAACAGTGGGACAATGACCTCCTTTTTTCTGGATGAAAAGCCCTTAGGGATGAGGTGTGCCACATAAAAGGATTTCCTGACTGTTGTGATGATGTGGTTATCGAAGGTGAGACCACTGTCCACCTGTGTCCCTAAGTCTCTTATCACACTTTCGGTGTTTAGTGTATGGTCACCTATGTGGTAATTCACGGGTACATGTTTTTTCCCAAAGGGGATAACTATACATTTCTTGGCATTAAGCTTGAGCCCATGGTCCGGGCACCAAGCACCTGTTTCTGTAAGGCCTTTTTGTAGAGTATCCACATCATTTGGAAATTCAATAATGGCTTCCAGTTTGCAGTAATCTGCGAACTTTCTTAGCAGAGTCCCATAGTGTTGGTCTGTACTTCAGAGAATGCTGCCAAACAGACGAACCGGTGGGACTGAACCTGAGGAGTACTCCTGGAGCTGGATTGGGAGTGTTGGAGTCAGCTACTTTTACAGTGTGTGTTCTGTCAGAGTTGGAGTTGGAAACCCATTGAGTGGGGATTAATGCCCAGCTTAGCTTAGTAGTTCTATGATGATTCCAGAGGGGGGATGGTGAGGTGTCAAAGAGTCGAGTGAGGTCCAGTGTGCCTGTCGCCTTGCCTCGTCCGTGGCTCCATCATGCTTGGAGACAAGATCAGGAGAGTTCAGAGACCAGATCTGCCATTCCACAGACTCTGCCCTGGTGGTCCAGTGTTAGCGTGGGTTTGTTTCTTTGTTCCATGCCAATATAAGTTCCATTTCAATATGATCTCCATGGCCTTGACTCGCAGACATGAGGGGCAGGTCAGTGGGGGATCCGGCAGTGGATCCCCCTTGTGGGGGAGGATAACTGTAGCTGTATGCTACTGAGAGTGTGCTAAGCCTGAGGTGTGTGAATTGCCATTATAGGTCTGAAGTACAAGCTCATGTGTTCCCATGGATGCTGTATTCTTAGCTTTGAAGAGTGTGCTTTTTACCATCTGAGACATAGTTATAGAATGCCTTGTGGTTGTCTTTGGAATCATTGGCTATTGGATTTAGGAGCTACTTGTGATTTAAATGAGACTGCAATCCTCCATTGTTTTGCTCAGCGGTGTTTGTTTTTAACTATTTATTTTTGAGTTTCTTCCTTTTGTTGTAAAGTTTGTTTATGGCAGGGGACCACCAGATTGGCTTCCTTTTTTTTTTTTTTTTTTGAGGAGAGCGTCTTGGTTCTATTTGGGATGGCATGATTCATGCATGAGTGGATGTGCTCGTACAGTGCCTTAGTGTAGGACTCAGCAGTCGAACTTTCAGTTCCCGTCTGCATGGATGTCGTGAAGTTTGTCACTTCTGACTTCAGTAGCATGAAGTTGGCTTTGGAGAAGTTTTTTATGGAGGTTTCCTTACTGGGTGGTGGGATGTGGATGTTAAGGATGATTAGCTTTATGGTCTGACCTGACCAACAAGGTGGTGACCATAGGTGTGGAGCATTGATTTCCCATGTTGGTAATGACCAGGTCTAGGATATTGGAGCCCCTGGTGGGACTATGAATGAATTTATCCAGGGCATTGGATTTTATGAATTCCAAGAACCGTTGGGCAAAGGTGTTGGTACAAGAGTAGGATTCCCAGTTAATGGCAGGGTAGTTGAAATCACCCAGTATTAGGGTGTTTGGTTGTATCTTAATATTTTCCAGTATGTTTAGAAAGGTGTGAGAATATTGGGGCATGGTGGGGATCTGTAGCAAGCTACAATTTGGATTGCAGTCTTACGCACCTGGAGAATTTCAGACACATTGTGTTGGGCAACTAGCCTGGTGGTGTGAACATCCTTGGTGAATATGGACACTCCTCCACCTTTATCAACACAGCTAGTCCTTGGTGGAGACTGTTTCTTTATTTCTCTGCATAATACAAGAGATCTCATGGTGGAGTCACCAGGTAAGGATGAACCTAGGTGTGTCTATTAGGTGACTGATACTTATTCTGGTTACAGATGCTTTGAATTTAGCTTTGCGAACTCAGTCAGCCACCTGAAGAGTACAGAGCAGCAGGGATAACATTCAGCTTAAAAAACTTATCAGGATTGAAGAAGTTAAGGCATTGTTCTTGACACTCTGAGCTTTCAGTTTATTTTGGAAACCCTGCTTTGCACTTCATAACAGACAATGATATTATGCATATACATAGAGAAGGGGACTTACTGTTAACTTTTGAAGGCTAGTCATGAAAACCTGGGAGGATGCTGTGCAGCCAGAGATAATTTTGAGGATGTTCTTCATGTTTCACTGTTGCAGTCATGACATTTGGGTTATCTGCTTGCAGGTAGCCCTCAGTCGGCCTGATTATCAAAGTCTTGCATCCTGCGTCGGTTGCTGTCTCATCATCCATGACGTCAGGTAGTCAGGGGTATAAAGCATGCAGCCAATGCCATTACATCAGTCTTTCTTGCCATGCGGTGCCCGAAGCAGAAGCAGTTTGCAAGTGCCGGTCGGCCGACTCCTGAAATATTTGTTTTCGAGTTTCAGATCCAAAGTCTTCAACTAAGCTAAGTACCCCGTTGGGGATCCCTTTTCTTGCTCTAAACCGATGTCAGTAAAAGTTAACAATTGTATTTCCTGTGGAAAGCAAATACTTCATAAAAATTTTCATTTGTACTGCATTCCTTGCCTAGGCCCAGACCACGACGTACCGCACTGTCAGTTTTGTGCCTTAGTCAAACCTCATCGTCATCGGTTTATTTTCGCATCAAAATATTTTGGTACTCTGTTCAATTATCCAGAAATGGCTTTGGTAAGCCACCCGACTACTGACATTCTAAAAAAATGCAAAGATAAAGACAGAGACAGACCACATAGGTCCAAAGCTGCCGACGACGCTTCTTTTAAGCTAGTCGCCAGTTCGCTGGTACTCAGGCACTTTAGCAGCCCCTGATACCTGCTACTTCAGATTTGCAGGCCTCTACTGAGTCCCATTTGGAGTCCAGTATTCTGCGAGATGCTTCTTAAACTGTGGAACCTGCAGATGTCTCTACCTTGGATGGGTCCAGAGCCGCTGTGCAAGCACCGTCTTCTGAGGGTGTATTCAGGCCTACTGACTTGCATATTAAACTGACGCCATCTTCTTCTTCAAGGCCTAAAACTCGATCCATGCCTAGAGAACCGATGCCCAGACCGCATGGTCAGGCCCCTCTGTCTAAATGATAAGAATGGCTGAAGACCTTATTACTCTAATCAGGGGAAGGCACCCTTCTCCCTCTAAGAGACCCAGAACTGATTTTCCTTCTGATTCTTCTGATCAGTATTCAGTATTTTGATATTTCTGTTTTCTCTGATGACGAGGAGTTGCCCTTCTGTACCTATGAGGATTCTGATGCAGAGGACTCCATTCCCTCTGCTTCCCCTCCAGAGGATTTCTCTTTTGTTGAAACCTTGCATACTCTGAGGGAGCATTTCTGCTGGGAAAGCCAGGATTACTCTGACTCCAAAAAGAGGCTTAGGGAATTCTTACTCCTACCACAACATAGGACTTTAGGCATCCCTCCTGTTCTGGACATTGTGGATGATGCCTTCTCGGAATCTAGCCTTGCCCCTGACACTTTACCTCCTGCTCCCAGAAAACCTGACCGGTATTACATGGTACCGGACTCTCACAAGTTCCTCTTTAAAAATCCTGCTGCGGATCCTCAGACCATTTCACAGGGACCCAAAGGCATTAAGGCTACTACTGCCAAAAACCCTACCCCCCCGATAGAGATTCCCGGGCCCTGGTTAGATGGGGTAAGAAGGTATACACTTCTGCAACTTTGGTCATTAGGGCCTTAAACTGCCAGTTTCATATGTTAAAGTATCAGCAACATATTATTGGATTGCTTAAACAGAAAATGATGTTAATTTCGGTCTGTGCTGAAAATAAAGAATTACAGGATTTAATGCATTCTGCTGAAAAAGTTGGAAAACATACTTTGGGTCTGTACTTAGAAGGCATGCTTGGCTTAAGGAGCAATCTTTGCGAGATCATGTTAAAGCTAAATTACCGGATGCTCCCGTAAACTAAGACCGCCTGTTTGGCAACAAAGCAGAAGTACTTAAAAAGATGGAGGCAAAAACTAAATCTAAGCAAACTGTTAAAGATTTCCTGCAAGTACGGCCTCCCAGATTTAGTAGACATTGACCTTCTAAGAACTGGTCCTTTCCTGCCTTCTCAGTCTAAACTCAGAACCAGCAGAACACCCAGGCTTCAATCCCAAGGTACTCACAGACCTAAGCAGTGGGGGGGGGCTCCTACTTCCAAAGCTGGAATAGTAAGACACACCCCTATGGTAAACTGTCACAACGACTTAACTTTAAACCTCCAAGCCCTCCTCAATTGACTGTTCCTTTAGGGGGAAAGATCACCCTGCATGCAAAACCATGAGAATTCATTACCCAAGACAAATGGGTTTTAAATATAGTTTCCCAAGGATACAGATTTCACTTCCACTCCTTACCAACCCCAAACGGTTGGCCAACCCCAAATCAGTGGGCAAAGGCTCAAAGGCAAGTTCTCTCTCTGCTAAGTTGTTGTTTGTCTTTTCGGCTTTTCCCAGTTAGGGGTCGCCACAGCAGAACTCCGGTCCTCTAATGATTGGCAGTAGATTTTTATGGTGCTGAGTTGCCAGCCCGACTCCCAACCTTCAGCGAAGGCACGCCCGTTCACGCATGTCTTTTGGAGGCCACTTGACCACGGGGAGGACATGCAGACTCCACACAGAAGGCACTCCCCACACACTAGCTGAGAATCGAATGGGAGAACCTCTTGCTGTGAGGCAACAACGCAACTGCTGTACCACCGCGGCTTCTAAGTTCTTTCTCTGCTAAGCATCAGGGCTGTTCAACCTGTCCCAGAAGAAGAATGGGGGCAAGGTTTCTACTCAAGACTTTTCCTGGTACCCAGAAAAGACCATTCTTGGCGTCCTATTCTGGACCTGTCTATCCTAAACACTTTTTTGGAAATCCCAAAATTCAAAATGCTAACATCGCATCAGCTGCTTCCCATGCTAGGCAGAAATGCCTGGTTGGCAACACTGGATTTAAAGGAAGCCTACCTGCACATCCCAATAAGGGAATCTTGCAGAAGATACCTACGCTTCAGAGAAGGCTGCATGCACTATCAGTTCTCTGCACTGCCCTTTGGCTTATCACCTGCGCCCATGGTATTCACAAATTGCCTAGCTCCAGTCATTGCATTTTGCAGACAAATAAATATTCAAATATACCCATACCTGGATGATTGTCTAATTCAAACAGAAAGCCAGGACATACTATTAAATCATCTGGCATTTGTAAAGAAATTACTAACTTCTCTGAGGTACACCATAAACGAAAATAAATCACATCTAGTACCCTGTCAACAAATTGTATTCCTGGGAGCAAGCTTGAATACAACTTCCCAGATGACCTACCTCACGCCAGAGAAAGAAGTTCATTTGACAGTCTTCTTCAAACTTCTGGCCACAAAGACCCAGCTATCTGCAAGGAAAATATTGCAAGCCTTGGGGTTCATGGCCTCTTACATTCTACTGATTCCATATGCAAGACTGCATATAAGGAAACTACAATGGTATCTAAAAAGCCTAGGGTGTCAACATTCTCGGGACCTATAATCAATGATTCCTATCATACCTTGTCTAAAGATAGAGTTCCTTTGGTGGGCAGAGATCTGCCACCAAAACAAAGGACTGTCATTCACTCTACCCATTGCCACCCAAACCCTAACAACAGGTGCATCAGACTATGCATGGGGGGGCTCACTTGGCAGGGCAGTGCATTCAGGGCAAATTAAATCAAAATCAAATGCACCTGCATATCAATCAAAAAGAAATGTTAGCTGTACAGAATGGCCTGCCAGCCTTCAAGGACCTCATTCTTCCAGGACAGTTATTGGTAAAGACGGACAACACCACTGTCATGTGGTACATAAACAAGCAGGGGGAGAACCCACTCATACCCTCTCTGCAGACTAGCCATGGCTCTGTTGAACACAGCCTTAAGCTACCAAGTGCACCTACAGGCTCAATTCCTGCCAGGAAAGCTAAATACACTGGCAGACTACCTAAGCAGAAATCTCATGGACCCACACGAGTGGAAACTGGAACCAAAGATATTCAACATGTTGAGAAACAAATGGGGGAGTCCAGAGATAGACCTGTTTGCCTCCCCTCAAAACTACCAATTGGACAAATTCTGCACAAGGACTCCCACAAACAAGCTTGGAAAGTTGATGCCCTCTGCCTTTCCCCCTCTGCCTCTCCTCTCCATGTGCTACTAAAGATGAAACAGGGCAAACCAAGAACAATACTGATTGCACCAGACTGGCCACGTCAACACTGGTACCCCCTCATGCACAGCGTGACACTGGTGGAACCATGACACCTGCCTCAGACCTCTGCCCTACTGTCCCAGCAGGAGGGCCAGATTCTGCACCCACAGCTTCAAACCCTGAACCTTGCAGCCTGGCTAATTATCTGATCTCTCTCCGTTACTATCCCTCAGTAAGCAAGTGATGGATGTCATTCTGGAGGCAAGGCGATCTAGTACAAGAAAATCCTATGCTGAAAAATGGAAAAGATTCTGTTCCTGGAGCCATACTCAGGGGATGGACACAGGAGTGCCCAATTTACCGCATATTCTTCAATACTTAACTGAGATGCTTCACAAGGGCCTTTCTTTTTCTTCCATCAAAATTCATGCCTCTGCCATTTCTGCACATTACAATACAGAGCCACCCCTCTTCTCTCATCCACTGCTGAAGCAATTCCTCAGAGGGGCCAAAAAGTTAAGACCACCCAGGTGAGCCCCTACTCCAGCCTGGGACCTTAACTTTGTATTGGAAAAGCTCACTTTACCTCCCTTTGAGCCAGCTGCAAATGCAGAGTTGAAATTCCTTTCTTGGAAAACAGCCTTCCTTCTAGCCATTACTTCAGCAAGAAGGGTGTCTGAATTACAGGCCCTCATGGCAGGTGGAGCCTTTTATCATCTTTCATGTGTTTAGGGTGTCTCTCAGGACCATTCCTTCCTTTATGCCCAAGATGGTATCCAGTGTGGCCCTTAATCAGTCCATTCATTTGCCAATCTTCTTTTCTAATCCACAGAACAAAGGGGAACGAATACTACACTCCTTGGACGTGCACAGACAACTTAGATTTTTTTTGGACAGGACCAAGCCTCTCCAGAAATCTGAGCAGCTGCTGGTTGCATTTGCTGCAGGGGCAGAGGGGAAGGCCATTTCTAAGCAAACTATTTCTAAGTGGATAGGCCATTGCATTCATTTCTGCTATAAGCACCATGGAAAACCTACCCCACAGGGAATAAAACCTCATTACACCAGGGCTGCATCTACCTCTACAGCCTTTCTCAGAGGTGTCCCTACCAGGGACATCCTGGAAGCTGCTATCTGGAGCTCTGTACATACCTTCACCAAACATTACCACTTGCCAATTTTTTTCTAAATCCAGAGTTGGCTTTGCCACTGCAGTCTTGCAGGGCCTTATAGCTGGTCCTAATGCTATCTAATTATCTCCTCCCATCCTTAGCTTTGGGAATCTACCCAAATGTGATGACTGCAACAGTGAAACTTGAAGAACATAGCACAGTTATGTACACTTACCATAAATGTAGATGTTAGAGTGTATTCACTGTTGCAGTCCTGGTTACCCTCCCTCCAGCCCCCTGACTTCTATTGACTATACCTCTTTTCTTGTTTACTATGCTTAAAGCTTTCTGGTGTATTTGCTTTTTGTTGGAGGTGTAACTTTGTATATAATTGCTTCCCATTATGGCGGCACCTGACATCTGGGTCAAGAAAAACTGATGTAATGGCGTCGGCTGCGTGCTTTATACTCCTGACTACCTGACGTCATGGAAGATGAGACAGCAACTGACACAGGACCCAAGACTTTGATAATCAGGCCGACTGAGGGCTACCTGCAAACAGATAATCCAAATGTGATGACTGCAACAGTGAATACACTCAAACATCTACATTTATGGTAAGTGTACACAACTGTACTTTTTCTTACATTCTGCTTTGGCATAGTACCCTAGCAGATCAGCTGAGCAGACCTTTTACAGATTATCAAAAGTGCTTGTTACAGAGCCATAGTCTTAGACCTCATTCACAGGTGGGGTGTGCCAGAAATAGACTTATCAGCATCTCCAAGCAACAAACAACTGAAGAAGTTCTACTTCAGAACTCTATGCAAGGTGGTAGATAACTTTTTTATTGTCTGAACAGGCCTGCTTCTCTCTGTCAACTCCTCAACCCCTTCTTCACCCGAGGGTAAGTCGGAAGGTAAGGCAAAAGAGGCCAAAACATGTTGCTAGTAGCACCCATTTTCATGGTAGTCTTGAATGGCTGGAGAGAACAATAACTGTGCTTCAGCATGTACATTTTTTGACCCAGTGCATGGGATCCTTGGTACACTCAAACCTGTGTAATTTCATGTTGACAGTTTGGGTGACCGTTTGTAGTACCAAGAGAGGAATCAGGACCTCAGACTCTCCTGCAGGGTCTTTTATGGATTGTGCCAGGATGTTATCCAACCCCCCACCCAAAAAAAAAATAAGAACATGACGAGTGAACTTTTAGGAATCTTCCCAAAGGTAGTAACTGCAATAGTGATCCATTCAAAGAAAATAGTTCAGTTGTGTAAAGAAGTTATTATAACAGTTAAATGTTTGTGTGGGATCACTGTTGCAATATAGTTTCCTTCCCTCTGGCATCCAAGGGCCAGGGTGGTTACCAGTTCACCTGCCTTGTCTACACACACCTGCCAGTTTATTATGAGTTTTCATAGTCATGGTCTGTGTAGAGAACCAGTTTTTGTGGGTTTATGTAGCATAATTTGGAAAGGGAAGGTCGCAGGAGAACTCTTGGAAAAGATAAGATACATGAGGAATCATGCTATGGACTGCCATATCTTTGGGGTCTTTAGGTAAGAAAGAACCAGACATGGCATGGACTTGACAGTACCCCTGCATATCAGGGATATGTCAACATCCCTGAGAAGGAGGTGTTTGCTTGGCTGGAGTTCAGTGCAAAACTTTCAAAATCAGGCAGGGCATCTGGCCTTGCCTTATGATGCGTTACCAAAAGGTTATAACATCTACAGTGATCCTACCTCAGCATCTGCTGTTTTGGTAAGTACAGAGTTGCACTTTTTTTTTCTACCTCTGGACAGGTCCCTGTAGAGGACAGATGTTATGCAGGCTTTTATACAGAAAATTTTGATCACAACAAGATATATCTCGGGACTGTGCATCCTAATTAACAGGAATGCCATTTGCAAGGCTGCACATGAGAAAACTCTACAGCCAGTCAAGACCTAATGAGAACAGACCCTTCAGTCCATTGATGATACCGTCTCTATTCCACATTTTTTTTCTACCAGATTAAGGTGGTAGACTTGCCTTCCTTTTTAGGCAGGTGCTTTTCAGTGGTACCCATGCAACCCAAACAGTTCATCATATGTTTCATTATGCTTTGAGGTACTTCTGAGAACAATACCTGCAGAATGTAATGTTGGAGTGAGTGCTAATGACTGAAAAAAGAAAACTTGTATAAAGCAGGAAAGTAATGAAAATGATTACAGTAGTTTGTTTTCTTTTCTGTTAATGTAGGTGTACCCATTGTCATTATTAAAAGTTTGTAAATGTAATAAAGGTGTTCAAATATACTTTGAGATGTATATCTGTGCTCACTGATATTTTAGAGTGGGAAAAGTGGAAGCAGATTATATAAATGTAGAAGAGAAAGGTGCAGTGTGACTGAACCTTAAAAGCTTTTCATGAGCCTTTGACTCCAGGCTGTATCCTGATTCAGAAGACAACACCTTAATGATGTGGTTGTGCGTTGTCATGGAGACATAGCTGTCCTGTCAGTTTTACAAATTGATGCTAAAGCTTTTGAGCTGGGCCACCCAAAACCAGCTTACTCTTCAAGCTGTACGTCTGCTCCATAAATACATCTTAAAGGCAGGTAATATTAGTAGACCCATATCTGTGGCATCCATGTGAAAACGAATCCCCTGTTTATTCATTACCATTGTACAGTCTTGATGTCATCAAACAGTTTTATTGACCTTTGTCTCCCCTCGCTGCTGTGACTGTGAAGCCCCTCTTATTGGCCTTTTATTTCCACTGACCTTTAGCATCCTGGGATACTAGAAAATGATGGGTGAGAGTCAGAGTAAGTGGACCAGCATTCCTTGCAGTTTAGACTTGGTAAATTTCCTCACCCCCCCCCCCCCCCCCCACACACACACACACTCACACACTCACACACACACACACACTCTCTGAGAGAAAGTACAGTGTACTTTGTTGTATGGATGCACACTTTCTTGCCTCTGTATTCTCCACCTAGATTTTTTTTTTAGTGATGGGGTGATGCTTACACTTCCTGAGTGACTAAGACCTCCCTTTAGAACAGTGCTACAGCCGAACTTTGCCATCACCCCCTCCCAGGAATTTATGAATTAATATTTTATTATTTTTCTCTCGTCCTTCCCTTTCTGCTTAAGTAGTTGTACCTGTGACTAAAACCTGTCCACCCTGAAGCCTCTACCATCAGGCAGGTTTATTGGACATTAATCAGCTGGGCAATTCATGTGCCAGAATTCTCCAGGATCAACCCTGGAAAAACATAAATTTTTCATCATATGGAGTCATGTTTTCCTGTCTGGTTTCCCTCATATACATTTGATATGTAAAAATGTTAGTGAGGGCCAAGCCTGACTAACCAGAAAGAATTTTAATAGAAGCGTAGTGATACAGAAGGTCACTATTGTTTGTCCCTCAAATGTACATTTTCTCTTCAGGGTAATTGTTACCATTCCCTTCCCTTCTGTTTTAGCAAAAGGGCAAGGTACTGTATCAAACCTGGCATCTTCTGAAATAGATAACATGTACTTTTTCCTTAATTCCACAAAGTACACTTGTCTTGAAGCGTTGTCGCCTCATAGCAAGACATTGTCCCGTTCAATTCTCAGCTAAAGTGTCTTTTGTGTGGAGGCATACGTGAATGGGGCGTGCCTTCATTGAAGGTTGTGCATCAGGGCTGGTAACCCGGTATGTAAAAATCCACTACCACAAACTAGTAAACCATCCACTAAATGTCCCATCCCTCCAGAATCTACTCCAACCCTATCTCACCACCAGACCACTAAGATCCAGCAACAAAAATCACTTGCAGATCACTAAAGCCAATAACTCTGCTGGTGAAGCACTATTCTCTTGCGCCATACCCAAATTATGGAACTCACTCCCACCCACGATTACCTCCATACCATCATGCACCCAATTCAAAACTTTACTAAAAGCGCAACTAAGAACATGCTGGCTATGCCCTTGCAACTCCCTTTCTAATATCACCCACCCCATCCAACCACTATCTTTCTTTCCACTCCACTAACTACCTTGATTATAGCAAGCTCAGATGCTCATAAGCCTAGTACTTATTATACAGCAGGAACTTCTTATTGTAACATTTGTTAATGTCTGTTATCTACTTCACAGATAGATTCTAGTTGTCTACTGATGTACTATGTTCTTCATCTGTAAATATGTTGTAAGTAATTGCTATGTAAATTGTTAATCGCTATGTAATCCAATGTAACTACTGTCTGTTTTAACTGTGGAGCTTTTCTCCCTGGGCCTCCGCTGAAAATGGACCTATGTCCAGTCGGACACTCCCGGTCAACAAATATAAATAAAATAAATAAAATAATATAGTACAGCTTACTTTGCCTTGAGATCTTAAGACTTTTCTTTATTCTGTCATTGGGTAGATCACTTTAGCCAGATGAAGGTAAATTTATCTGAGTAGGTTATTCATCATCCAGGGCAGTCGTCACTCTCTTGAAAATATTTTTGAAGTTAAGCATCTAGAATGTGCATTTGACAAAACAGTACTAGGCTGGGTCGTGAAAAAGGATGGTTCCTTTGTCTATCTGAATAAGTCCCATGATATCTTTTCTCCACCACCTTCCACCCTGTGCTTGTGATGCTGATTGGTCTGTAATTATGTGGGTTTGTGGAAGGGCTTTTCTTATGGATTGGAACCACTGCAGCTAGCTTCCAGATGTTTGGGAAGTAGCTATTTTTGAATGCTCTGTTGAGAATGGTTGTAATAGGTGTAATAGGCTAGGCTGTTTTTGAATGTACAAATTAGTATACCTGGTACCTCATGTTGCACCAAGAAACCAGTATTTTTGACATTACTGAAGCATTGGTACCCAATTCAAATGTAATTTTAGGTTGGATCATATTAGAATAAGTCAGTGTGGCAGTTAGAACAGAATGATTAACACTACGAGATGATAACAGGAGTGTTCCTGTAGTCCAGGGTTTGAAGTCCTTTGCTGGTTTACTCTGAGCGAGTCACTTAACCAGAGTGTGTTCTCTGGTTAAATCTATGAGGTCCATGTGTATCAGTGCTATATACTATTTAACTGACTGACAAATAACTTGTCATTATTTAATGCACTTATTTATTTAAGGTCTCATAGTTTAATTTTTATGTGGTTGACCGAGGCAACAAAGTCAAAGATTAATGAAGTGTGGAGAGTTTAGGGTTAGCATTTAAACATCATGTTTTTGAGAAGTGGGAGGAAACAAGGGTACCATGAGAAAAAGAAAACTCATGTAGATGTGGGAATAACATGCAAGCTTTCCACAGTCATTGGAGGTCAGAATTGTGGAACAGAAACATTATGCACTCTGCTACCATGCTGCAAAAGTTCTGTCATTTCATTGCTTTGTACTGTTTACCAGATTTCTCTGAGAAAGACCATTAAGCAAAACCTGCTTCCAAATGTTGCATCCCACCTACAGTCTGTGATTTTTGGGGGGCGGAATTGTGAAAATGACAGTTACAGAACTGAAGCTTAATATACTGCTCAGATTTTTCTTCAGAAATTGTACTGTACAATTTTTCTTTTTCTGCCCGCTTCCTAATTGTGTAGTACTGATATTTAACAAGTATGTACAGTGTAGTTCCTGTTATGTCAGAGTATTGATAGGTTAATAGGTTAGTGTTAGGCTAACTGCCCCAATTTGATAGCTATGCAACATAAGGTTTTGTGTGAGTGTTACCCCAACTTTCTCTGTAAATGGCATTTGTAATTTCAGTGTAAAAGGCTGAGAGTAATCCAGCTCTTGAAGTTGGAAAAGTTGGCCTTTTTAGCTAACGACTCACAAGTCACAGTGAGCTATATTGACACCATAGATCATCAGAATTCTCTGTACATCAGTGATTAGTAATGCCGGAAAATATATAGAGAATAGCAAAAAAACTGAGGTACAATATTGTACTCCTTCCTGATTTGCCTCCAGACAAAAAAAAAAAAAAAAGAGGGAGATTATGTTCAGTTACAGATTGCTGTTCTGAACAGTTTGGAAGTTTCTAGAAGGCCAGTGCTTGCTTGGGCTAAAGGGAAGTCTCTGTGTTCACCAGTGGGAGTGGTTAACAATGAACAGCCTGCATGTCCCTGGAGGAGTGGTTACTACCTAGTAGCTGTAGTTTTATTGGCCATTTTGGGTCAGTTCTAAACTCCTTGATCTGTCTCTCTTAAAACCCGGCTGCCTCGTGGTTTTGGCGTCTTTTCAGGCTTGCTAGTTGTTGCTGAAGCACCTACCAAGGGGAGAAAATGCTGAGGGAAGAAAAGGAGCCAATTTTGTGATTTTAAGCATTTTCTTCTGATTTTTTGTTAAGTTTTACTGCTTTGCCGCTTACTTTTTGGCATTTTCCGGCTTGCTAAAGTTTATATCTGTAACAGTAACAGTACTTGGAACACATCCAGAGCCTGTTTACTGCATTTCCTGTGTTGCACTTAATTTAAAATTCTTTTTTTTTTTCTCTAAAAACTGCATTTTACTTGATTTTGGCCTAGCACTCAAGTGTAGGGTCATTTATTGCACTGTTGTGATTGTTTTGCTGCTTGTGTATCTCTGGTACCTTCAAACTACAACAAAAAGAAAAAAAAAATCTTGCTTTTTCCCCCACTTTCTGAAAGTTAAGAAAGTTCAGTTACAGATTTGTTGTTCTGAACTGTTTGGAAGTTTCTAGGCGGCCAGTGCTTGCTTGGGCTAAAGGGAAGTCTCTGTGTTCACCAGTGGGAGTGGTTAACCCTGAACAGCCTGCCTGTCCCTGGAGGAGTGGTTACTACCTAGAAGCTGTAGTTTTATTGGCCATTTTGGGTCAATTCTAAATTCCTTGATCTCTCTCTTTTAAAACCCTACAACTCTCTTTTTGTGCGGTTTTGTGCACTGAGCAGCGTTGGGCAGCGCCACCTAAACAGGTTTAAACTATTCCAGGCTCCACAAAGTCTGCTCTTCACTTTTTCCCTTAGAACTGTTCAAACTCATCACTCTATTCTCTTTCTAAAGCCCTGCACTTGCTCAGCTCTTTTAAGGAAACACTAACTAACTAACGCACTACACTCTCCTTGACTTCTCATAAGTATTAGGCTCCCGATTGGTCCTTCCTGATCAAGTGAAAAATCAGTTCCCTTCCCTAATCTGATCAGTAAAAAAACAGTTCCCTATACTAATCTGGTATGTCCAAGGGTCAGTTTCAAGGTTACTCTCCAGTCCAGCTGGTGAATCTGGGAATTTTGAGGCAATGTTACAATTGCCTTATGTACACAGACAACCCTCTCCCCCTTCCAACAAACTCTAATACATGTAAGAGATGCAGTTACACAGCCAAACTGGAGGCAGAGCTCTCTCAACCCAAGACTGGCACAGTCAGTCAGGAGGGAAAGGTAACCACCCACACCACAAATCCAGTCTCACACAGACCTATTGCATCTGCATACCCAACACATAAACACACAAAAACATACTCGGAGGCTCTAAATAAAAATCTGCCTAAACAGCAAAGACCTCCTAAGCAGATATCCAAGCAACAGCCACCCCTCAACAATACCTCACATATCTCACAAAATCAGTGTGCCTCACAGTCACAGGCCTTAAGGCCAAACAACACACCAAATACACTTGTTATAGGGGACTCTGTTGTCCGGCACACTGACGTCCCACTCACCAGACTGAACAAGGAGAAGGTCACTGTAAGCTGCCTGTCGGGTGCCAGGATCCGCCACATAACGCAAGCACTCGGGTCACTCCAAAGCAAGTACAAGTATGACTCTGTCATTGTCCATGCTGGTGTGTATGACCTGAGACATACCTCTCTAGACTACATGAAAAGAGACATAGAGGAGTTCTCTGACCATGTAGCCCAGGCTGGTATGATCCTGACCTTGAGTAGCATCTTGCCCTCACCAAGAATGATGCCACAGTATAAAGACAAAATTATCAGTTTCAACAATTGGCTAAAGTATTGGTGTCATTCAAAGGGGATCCAGTGTCTGTCAGCCTGGGATGACATGCTCGACAAGCCACGTTGCTTCACTAGGGATGCTTGCACCTGTCACCCTTAGGCTTTCGTATACTGGCCAAGGCTCTTGCCACCCCCATAGTGCCTTTTTTAGGCAAGGCTCAAAGGACAAACCCACCTCCATAGACAACCCAAGGATAAAAAAACTAAAGGTAATGCTACTCAATGCCAGAAGTCTAAACCTCAAGATGCACTCACTCGAGGCTCTCCTCAGTATGGAGAAAATCGATGTCTGTGCAGTAACAGAAACCTGGTTCAAGGCTCCTGAGAGCACCCCAGCACTACCAGGTTATAACTCATACCTTGCGTTTCGGCCCCAAAACTCGGACCAAAGCACAAAAGGAGGGGGAGTATCTATATTCATCAAATATACCTACACCTTCAGCTTATTGGCACTGCACGAAGCATCGGAAACCATCCATGTGCAACTAACAGTGGGCAAAACTGTCATTCAGTTTGTAGCCTGCTACAGAACACCCTCCCTATTACAGGAACCCCACTTGGCATTCCTGAGAACACTGGAGAATATGAGGGTCTCTCCAAACACTATGTTATTGGGTGACTTCAACTACCCAAACATTGACTGGGAAAACTACTCAAGCCCAAACACCCTCGCCCAACGGTTCCTTGAATTTATAAACTCTAACGCAATGGAACAATTGGTCACCACTCCCACAAGAGGGAACAACATATTGGACCTGGTCATCACCAACATGGGGACTCTATGTTCCACACCAGAGGTAAACCCCTCATTGGTAAGATCAGACCATAAACAAATTTCCCTGGGCATCCATATCCCGTCCCCATCCCCAGCCAAGGAAATCATTGTAAAGAATTTCTCAAAAGCCAACTTTGCACTTCTCAAGACTGAGGTGGAATCCTTCAAAGCCCCTGGGCCAGAGGATAATACAGCCCAATCTGCAGAATCCTTTACAAATGCATATTCTATGAGCACCTGCAGGAATGCATGGATCGTGCTATCCCAAATCAAACCAAGACTCACTCCTCCAAAAACAGGAGACCGGTCTGGTGGACCCCGGCCATAAATAAGCTATACAACAGAAGGAGGAAGCTACTACATGACAGAGCAAAATCCCAAAAAGGGAAGGCATCTCTGATCAGTATTAGCAAGAAACTTCGATCCCTCATAAAATCATCAAAGGCCAGTTTCGAAAAAAAAATTGCCCTAGACACTAGGATAATCACAAGGCCTTCTTTAGTTATGTCAGGAACATGGGCGGAAACTCCCAGATATGCTCTGAATTGTTGCATAACGGTACAAAATATACTGAACCTACAGATATAGCCAACATCCTGACAGACAGATTCAGCGCAAACTTCTCCCCCACTTACCCCCCAAAGGAGCAAATGCCTATCCCAACTGAATGTAACCTCCGTGACATCACAGATGCACAGGTGAAAGCTGCCCTTTCCAAAGCAAAAAACACAGCATCTATGGGACCTGATGGTGTCCCAGGCTGTGACTTACACGAGCTCAAAGAAGAACTGAACCCTCACATTGTCACTGTTCAAACTTAGCTTTACTACAGGATATGTGCCCAAAGAATGGCGTACAGCTACAGTGATCCCACTCCACAAAGGTGGTGCCACAACGGACCCCGGAAATTATCGCCCCATAAGCCTGACTAGTCTGGTCTGTAAAGCTATGGAGGGTATTATCATGGAACTCATCAACAAAGACATTGGGAGCCTCCAGACACTGGACCCTACCAAATTCGGCTTTGTTAAGGGCAGATCTTGCCTCTTAAACCTAGTTGATTTCTTTGAAACAGTTACTAAAGCAATAGATGAGGGCAAGGTAGTCCACACAGCCTACCTGGACCTCGCAAAAGCTTTCAACACAATACCCCACTCGGGCATCATAAACGAGCTTATCAGCTTAAATATCAACCCCTATATCACAACATGGGTTGCAAACTGGCTCAGAGATAGAACCCACATGGTCAGAATCGCAGGTACCACATCCGAATCCAAACCAGTTACAAGTGGCGTCCCACAGGGCTCAGTTTTGGGACCTCTCTTGTTCAGTATATACTTCTCTGAGGTTCAGGTTAACACAGGGGGGGATTATGGCTGACAAAGTTCGCAGATGACTGCAAACTGGGGGCCATAATCGAATCTCCAGCTGACACAAGCATCCTCCAAAAGGGTCTCACAGAGACAGATGCTTGGTGCCAGAGCCACGGCCTCAAGCTAAATGGAAAAACAAGGTGCCCACAAATTACCACATAGGTGGTAATCCATTAAGTACAGAAGAAGTAATTAGAGCTTTGGGGACCAACGTAGATAGTAATCTCTCCTTTGATAATCACATTGCCAAAGTGGTTAGAAAGACCTTCTATATAGCCCACCTTATCACAAAAGGGTTCGCATCTAGATTAAGAGAGGTCATTGTGCCCCTCTACTCATCACTCATCAGGCCCATAATTGAATACAATGCCCCTTTTGGGATGTACCTTACCCGGCACCTGCAGCAACTGGAGAGAAGCCAAAAGTACCTCACCAAGAGGATCATGGGCTACAAACAGATGTCCTATGCAGCTCGACTAAAGAAACTCCAGCTCTACTCAGTTGCTTACCGCCTACTCAGAGGCGATCTATGCCTGACGTACAAAGCCATGTCAAACCCAGAATTAATGGACATGCTCCACCTCAAAAAATCCAAGCACTTAGAGCTACATGCTCCAGGGACCTAAACTTCAGCACAAAAATAAATAGGACATGCTGGAGGGACAGATTCATTTCCCAGAGGCTCCCCTCACTCTGGAATAGAATCCCAATTCATGTTAGACATAGCCCCTCGCTGACCCTCTTCAAGTGAAATCTGGACGCGTGGATGGGAAATCACAAATTCACCCCGGGATCTCTTCTGTGTCCCTGCTAGACAGAGGCACAGTAAACTAATCTTAAAAGGGTACCTTCTGTGACCTACTTTACAGAGGCACAGTAGGCTAATCTAATAGGGAGGCGGAAGCCAAATACACTCTGGCTAGGCTTATAAATGCCATAGGGCAGATAGCCTAGTATCTACCTATGAACCTATGGAGATGTCCTTCAATTCTCATGCTGCAGTATTCATAACAGTAGGGTGAGGTGACTGCCTGCAGCCCTGGACATCCCGCCAGTGTACCAAATTCTTGGGATAAGGGGTACGTACTATGTTGCATGTCAGTGCCTTAAACCGATGTTCGCTATAAAAGTGACGTTTCCACGTACCCAACTCAGAACTTTTCTGCTGCAGTGATCTACGGACCTCTGATCG
Source organism: Protopterus annectens (assembly GCF_019279795.1). Classification (NCBI taxonomy): domain Eukaryota; kingdom Metazoa; phylum Chordata; order Ceratodontiformes; family Protopteridae; genus Protopterus; species Protopterus annectens. The sequence continues at coordinate 1,235,023,352 of NC_056741.1, forward strand.
CCAGCTCCAGGAATCAGTTTGCTCTTTGACTTCGGCTGTCCGCTACAGATAAGTATATTCCTTCTTGCTTTCCAGACGTACATGCATGTCAGCTAGAAAAGGAAAGTGTGCTTGTGGAGGACAAATTTCACATAAAGACATGCACAATCAGTGTTTGTTTTGTTTAGGGGAAGGCCACGACTATAAGTCTTGTGACATCTGCCAGGCCTTTGTACCCAAAACGTTGTGTAGCCGCTTAGCTGCTTTAAAGTTATGCTAAAAACCAAAGACTTCAACATTTGCTGTTTGGTATGGAGAGTGAGGTAGGTACCACCAAGGAGCTGCCTCGAAAGAAGACCAAAAAAGTTAGGCCCAATGCCCATGCTGCACCTCAGGAGCCCAGTGAGACTCTGGAGGCAGATGTTAGTCCAGGATCCCATCGGACATCGGTTTCACTGCTGGAACCAGGAACTGCAGTGGCAGCCGGTTTAGTGGAAACCCAGAGTACATCTGCTTAGGTTGATCAGCCATTGGGCCCTGATTGCAAGGAGGAACGCTGGCTCGTGGTGTCAGAGGGGCCTACTACTGCCTTATCCACCCTGGTGTTGGCTCCAAAACTGACTACTCCTCCTCTTCTTAAGAGGAAACAAAAAGAAAAACATTGACCTACAGAACCAGCACCTAGATGGGAAGCCTTTTTGCAGAACTTTTGTTCAGAGCCTTCCAGGCCCTTCAGTCTCAGATGCCCCAACCAGCCCTACCCACCTGTGTAGTCATTGGAGGAGTCAGAGGAAGAACTCTCTTCTTCTAACAAATCTCTGACTTAGTGTTTCCAAATTGAGTCTCCCAAGGACTTTGTTACTCCTGAGAAGGAGGACACCATTAGTCCTGATTCTCCTGGGGAAGAATTCTCCTTTTGAGACACCATTGCACTTATGAGAGAACACTTTAAATGGCAGGTCTCTGATGTTTCTGAGACTAAAAAGAAGTCTTTTGAACTCCTGCAGCTGGACCAGCCATCTTATTTGCATTTCCTCCTCTGCTTCCAGCTTTTCATGATGCCTTTCAGGCTGCATCTCAGGTCCCAGACTCTCAGCCCCCAGCTTCTAAATGACCTGATAGGTTTTACAGGGTCCCCTAGGATGCAAAGTTATTGTTCAAGAGCCCTTCTGCAGACCCAGCAGTCATTGCTGTGTCAGCAGACAAATCTGCCAGACACCTGCCTTCCATTTCTCTATTCCCTGCAGATGGGGGTTGGGAGGGTGGCTTAATGTCTAAGGTGTTTGCCTTACAAACACAAGGTGCAGGGTTTGAGTCTCACAAGGGATAATTTGCTAGGCTTAAAATAGCTCACAAGGGCAGTTAGCTTAGTACTAAACTATGAACCTATGAACTTCTAACCTATAAGGATAGCAAATTCATGGATAGACGGGAGAAGAAAATGTATACTACTTGTACACTAGCCATTAAAGCTATTAATTGTCAAACCCACATGGCTAGGTTTGTTCTAGATACCTTTTCCAAGGCCTCTGCACTAATGCCAGATTTTCCTGCTATGTCTCACCTTTCCGCCCTGCACTGTACCGCCCTTCAGCTGACCATTCCATCAAGTGCAGTTATGATGCTGTAGAAGCAAGAACCAAATCTGCAGCGCCAGGTTCTGTCCTGAGAAGGTACTCCCGAGTGAGACTCCAGTCCTTACCCGTGGATGTTCAAGCCAAAGTACTAGATGCAGCACTTGGTAATAAGGCCCTTTTTGGCACTGCTTCAGCAGAGATCCTTAAATCTTTCCAAGACATGGGAAGAAGTTGCAAAATTTAAAACATCTGCTCATCTTGCCCATTCCTAGATATCACAAGGGTTACCACAAAGGACCAGTTTTGTAAGGAGGCAGTTTCCTCACTCTACTGTTCCACAGTGTAAGGACGGAGACACCCTAGGAAGTAAACCACTCTTAGACCCTCCTCCACTTCACCCCTACTCCCTTTCGGAGGCAGCCTGACCCTGACAGAGCTCCTCCACTGTGACTCAATCCCTTTACCCACTTCCACCCCCTGTCCCTCCACCTCACCCTTTCCCCTACCCTCCTGGTAGAAAATCACCTCAGAGGCTTGGGTCCTTTCCATCATCCAAAAAGGTTATTTTATGACTTGGTGGACAGTTCCTCCCTTCCAGGGGACACCTCTGGCCCCTCCAATTTTGGATTAGCTCCTAGCCCAGGCCACAATAGAAAAAATCCCTCCAGATCGGACAAATGAGGGATTTTACTCCAGGATGTTTTTGGTCCCAAGAAAAGGATGGTCCTTTGAGACCAATTCTGGACTTGTCTAGCCTCAATCTTGTTCTCAAAGTTCCTACCTTCAAGATGCTTACCTTGCATTATCTCTTACACCTTTATCCCCCAACCAAACCTTCATGGTATCCCTGGATCTGAGAGATGCCTACCTTCATATCCTCATTCACCCCAGCTATAAGAAATTCCTACACTTCTCAGTAGGTTCCTTACATTTTCAGTTTTCTGCATTGCCATTTTGGCTCTTTACAGCTCCAAGAGTATTCACAAAGTGTCTAGCTCCGGTTATCGCCAACTGCAGATCGCAGGGCATACAAATATATCTACCTAGATGACCTGTTAATCCTACACCAGGACTGCCACTTCCTTTACCATCACCTACACATGGTGTGCAAAACCTTGGCAGACCTAGGGTTCACAGTGAACCAACAAAAATCCCAAAGGACACCTACCCAAGATCTTGTCTTCTTAGGGTGCCAGAACGTGGAAACCCTCACCCATTACTTCAGACTCTTCTTTCCTTGCAAACCATCTCAACCAGGGAATTTTTGAGGGTCCTAGGCCACATGGCATCCTTGATTTCCATGATTCCCTTTGCAATCCTGCATATGAGAAAGTTCCAATGGGTCTTGAAGAATCTGTGGAAGCAACACTCCCATCCTCTGGATGTTTCCTTCCCTCTTCTCCAGTGCTTAAAAAAAGAGCCGGAATGGTGCATTTCATCCATCAGTCTCAGTCAGGGAATATCCTTACAGATCCCTCCACCCTCACAACACTTCTACACAGATGCATCAGATATGGGTTTGCAGTCATCACACTTGGGTTATCCTGCCAGGGGTAGCCCTCAGTCGGCGGCCCGAATACCAGAGGCTTAATATTTCTGTGTCAGTTGCTGTTGCTCCAGGACTGACGTCAGGTCATCAGTGGCATAAAAACAGGCAGCTGATGCCATTGCATCAGTCTTTCTTGCCGAGGACTCCAAAGCAGAAACAGTTCGCACGAGTGCTGATCGGCCGCTACCTGAGTTTTCGTTTCCGAAATTAAAGTTGAAGTCTTCTAAAGCTAAGTACCCTGTTGGGAATCCTTTTTTCTTCCTCTAACCAATGTCAAAAAAAGTTAACAATTGTCTCGCCTGTGGAAAGCAAACACCACACCGAGATTTCCATTCTTACTGCTCAACTGTTTTGGCCCAGACCATGACGTCCTTCTCTGTCGGATTTGTGCTTTGTTCAACGCCAGAACTATATGTTGTCGGGCCCTTACCATAGCTAATACTTTCGCTCTCTATCTCTGTATTCCGAAATGGCATCAGTAAGCCATCCAACTACCAATCTTCTGAAAAAACATAAGAATAAAGACAGAGACCGACCGCATAGGTCCAAAACTGCCGATGACACTTCTGTTAAGCTAGTCGCCAGTTCGCTGGTACTCAGTAAGGTGCTTTCGCAGCCCCTCATGCCCGCTTCTATGGATTCGCAGGCCGCTACCTACCGAGACCCGGAGTCCAGTATGCCGCGAGACTCTTCTTTGACTACAGAACCTGTGTATGTCTCTGCCTTGGATAGGTCTGGAGCAGCTGTGCAGGCACCAGCTTCTGAGGAAGTTCTTTGCACTACCGATACTTGACACAAACCGACGACTTATTTCATGTCTTCAGTTCTTTCTAAAACTACTGACTTTCTAAGGCCCAGGGTACAAACCACACCTAAAAAAAAACAATGACCCAAGCTCAAGCGCCTGCCTCCATGCCTCAATCTCAAATGCTTAAAATGGAGGAAGACCTTATCATGCTGATTAGGGGAAGTCAGCCTACCCCTGCTAAAAAAAAAAAGCGACTTGTCCCCAGCAGCTTTATCCGAGCAGGAGTCCGATGACTCTGAGTTTTCTGATTATGAAGACATGCCCTTATCTGCTTATGAGGATTCAGATGCAGAGGAATCCATTCCTTCTGCCTCTCTTTCAGAGGATTTTTCTTTTGGTGAAACCTTACATATATTGAGAGAGCATTTCCATTGGGAATGCCAGGATTATCCTCAGTCCAAAAAGAGACTCAGGGAATTTTTAGATTTGCCACAGCACAGACCCTTAGCTATTCCTCCTGTGCTGGATGTTGTGGATGATGTTTTTATGGAATCCAGTCTAACTTCTGATACTCTACCTCCTGCTCCCAAGAAACCTGACTGGTATTACAGAGTCTGATTCACAGAAATTTCTTTTCAAAAATCCTACTGCTGACCCAGAGGTCATCTCCCAAGGACCTAAAGGAAATAAAAGCAACCACAGCTAGGAATCCCAGCTCTTTGGACACGGATTCCTGAACTTTAGACAGATGGGGTAAAAAAGTATACACATCTGCAACTCTTGCCATTAGAGCATTAAATTGTCAGTTCCACATGCTGAAATACCAGCAACATACTATGGAACTTGTTAAACAAAAATGATCTACCTTCCCAGACTGTGCAGAAAATAAAGAATTACAGGAGGTTATGCATTTTGCAAGCCAAGTTTCTAAGCATACCCTGTAATGTGTGTTTGATGCCCTAGAAGCATTCTGCAGAGCAGCAGTCACAGGTTCTGTACTTAGACGGCATGCTTGGCTTAAGGAACAGACCTTGCCAGACCATGTTAAATCAAAACTTTTGGACGCACCACTGAACAAAGATAGTCTGTTTGGCACCAAAGCAGAGGAAGTTTTAAAAAAGATGGAAGAAAAAGCTAAGTCTATGCAGACAGTTAAGGATGTTTTGCAAGTCTAGCCTCAAGATTCAGTAGGCATTGCTCCTCAAAACATTGGTCCTTTCCAGCCCCCTCAAGGCCACCTCAGACTAGACCTAGGGGAAGCAGACCCCCCCCCCAAGACAGCAGTCCCAGGGAATGCAGAGATCTAAGCAATGGAGTACCTCCACTTCTAAAACAGGGAGTGCTAAGCCACCCCCTTACGGAATGAATTCACAGTGACCTCTCCAATCCATCTCTTACCTCTGCCCACCTGCTTGTACCCCTAGGAAGAAAACTTGCCTTCAATGCAAAAAAATTGGGCCTCCATCACCAATGATTGATGGGTCCTCAACAGTGTCCCAGGGGTACAAATTTTATTTCCACGCCCTGCCAACCCCAAAAGGGTTCCCAGATCTAACTCCAGACCAGTGGACAGAGGCACAAAACCAAGTTCATTCCCTGTTGTCCATGAGGGCAATTCAGCCTCTTCCTGCAGACAAGATAGGCCAAGGTTTCTATTCCAGACTTTTCCTGGTACTCAGAAAAGAGGGCACCTGGTGCCCAATCTTTGATCTATCCATTCTAAACACCTTCCTGGTGGTACCAAAATTCAAAATGCTCACCCTCCAGCAGCTTCTTCCTGTGTTGTCCAAAGATGCTTGGTTAGCCACCCTAGACCTAAAAGAAGCCTATCTGCACATCCCAATCAGAGACTCTTGCAGGAAATATCTACGTTTCAGGGCAGGATCTATGCATTATCAGTTCTCTGCACTTCCTTTTGGCTTACCCACTACTCCCAGAGTTTTCACAAAATGCCTGGCTCCAGCCATTACTTTTTGCAGACAAAGAAATATTCAAATGTACCCCTACTTGGACGACTGCTTGATTCAGGTAGACAGGAAAAGCTGTGCAGCAGCTAACATTTGTAAAGGACCCCCTGACCTCACTGGGGCACACTATAAATGAAAAGAAATCCAAACTAGTCCCCAGTGAGACAATTGTATTCCTGGGAGCAAGCCTGGACACATCATCCCAGATGGCATTCCTTACTCCAGGAAAAACAGGCCTATCTGACAGGCTACTTCTTTCAACTGGCCACCAGAACCCAGTTATCTGCAAGGAAAATCCTGCAAGCTCTAGGGTTCATGGCCTCCTGTATTCTTCTAATTCCATATGCCAGACTGCATATGAGGAAACTTCAGTGGTACTTAGAGCCTTTGGTGTCAACATTCTCAGGGCCTGGAAACTGTTATACCTATAATACCTTGTCTAAGGAAAGATTTTCTTTGGTGGGCAGCAGCATGCAACCACTACAAGGGACTTCCCTTTTCATAACCCCACGCCACCCAGATCCTAACCATAAATGCATCAGACTATGCCTGGGGTGCACACCTGGATGGCAGGTGCATTCAGGGCCACTGGAGCCCAAATCAAATTCATCTGCACATCAACCAAAAAGAGATGCTAGCTGTTAAGCATGCTCTGACAGCTTTCAGACCCCTACTCTCTCTGGGGCCACTAATAATTAAAACCGACACCACAGTGGAACACTGCCTCAGCCATGAATATTTACCTGCTAGCACAATTCCTGCCAGGCAACCAAAACTCTCTCTGGCAGACAACGAGCAGAAATCTCCTAGACCCACATGAGTGGCAATTAAACCACAACACCTTCAGTCTCGTAACCCAGAAATCGGGTACCCCAAAGGTGGACCTATTTGCCTCCCACAACTACCACCAGCTCAGCAAATTCTGCACCAGGAAACCTCACAGCAAGGCCTGGAAAGTTGATGCCCTGTCCTTCCAATGGGTAAACCTCTCATTCTGTGCATTTTCCCCTCTACCTCTTCTTACAAGGGTGTTACTCAAAATAAGGAAGGAAAGACCAAGGGCAATCCTGATTGTCCCAGACTGGCCACACCAACACTGGTACCCACTACTGTGCAGTCTGTCACCGTTGCCTCCATGGCATCTCCCTCACATTCCAACTCACCTGACTCAGCAGGAGGGTGAGTTCTTGCATCCACAATTGCAGACCCTGAACCTGGCAGCCTGGCTTATTCCTTAACCTCTCCTCCAGTGGCCAGCCTAAGCAAGCAGGTACTGGACTTTATACGATAAGCCAGAAGTCCCAGCACTAGAAAATCGTATGCTGACAAGTGAAAAAGGTATTGTTCCTGGATCCAGGCTAAAGGAGCTGAACCAGCACAGCCCTCCTTACCTCTCATCCTGGATTACCTAGCAGACCTACTTCACAGAGGCCTATCCTTCTCTTCTATTAAAATCCATGCCTTTGCCATCTCTGCTCATTACAGCACAGAGCTACCTCTCTTTTCACACCCTGTCATCAAGCAGTCCCTTAGAGGGGCTAACAATTTAAGGCCACCTAGAAGAGCCCCTACCTTTGCTTGGGACCTTAACTTTGTGTTGGAAAAGATCACGCTACCCCCCCCCCCCCTTTGAGCCTGCAGCTTCAGCAGAGTTAAAACTCCTCTTTTGGAAAACAGCCTTGCTTCTGGCCATCACTTCAGCTAGAAGAGTGTCTGAGCTACAAGCACTCATGGCTGTGGAAGCCTTCATCATTTTTCATGCTGACAGGGTCTCCCTCAGGACTAACCCAACTTTCATGCCTAAAGTGGTGCCCAGTGTGGCTTTCAACCGATGTATTAATTTGCCCACCTTTTTCCCTAAACCTCAAAATAAGGGGGAAAGGATCCTGCACTCTTTAGATGTGCACAGACAGCTCAGATTCTACCTGGATAGGACTAGTCCCTTTAAGAAATCTGACCAGTTACTAGTCAGCTTTGCACCAGTGGCAGAAGGCAAGGCCATATCAAAACAAAGCATTTCCAAATGGATAGCACACTGTATCCATTTTTGTTACAAACACCATGGGAAACCACCCCCACAAGGGTTCAGAACACATTCCACTAGGGCAACTTCCACCTCTGCAGCCTTTCTCAGAGGGGTCCCTACCCATGACATCCTGGAAGCTGCAACGTGGAGCTCTGTTCATGCCTTCACCAAGCATTACCACCTGCCTATCTGTTCCAAATCAAGGGCAGGCTTTGCAACTGCAGTCCTGCAGGGCATACTAGCCAGCCCCAACTCTTCTTGACTGCCTCCACCCATTCTTCAGCTTTGGGAATCGACCCAAATGTGATAACTGCAACAGTGAAACACGAAGAACATAGTACAGTTGTGTACACTTTACCATAAATGTAGATGTTCGAGTGTATTCACTGTTGCAGTCCTGGTGTCCCACCCTCTATCCCCCTTGTCTCTCTGTCTTCCTCATGCTTTACAGGGCTATTTGGTGTTTACTTTCTACTGGTGGTGTTATTCCACCATAACCTAGCTCCCTATTTGGGGGCTCCTGACATTTGGGGCAAGAAAAACTGATGTAATGGCGTAGGCTGCCTGGTTTTATACCACTGACGACCTGATGTTAGTCCTGGAGCAACAGCAACTGACGCAGAAATACTAAGCCTCTGGTATTCAGGCTGACTGAGGGCTACCCCTGGCAGGATAACCCAAGTGTGATGACTGCAACAGTGAAACATGAAGAACATAGTACAGTTGTGTACACTTACCATAAATGTAGATATTCGAGTGTATTCACTGTTGCAGCCCTGGTGTCCAGCCCTCCATCCCCCTTGTCTCTCTCTCTGTCTGTCTCTGTCTCTTCCTCACTGTTTACAGGGCTATTTGGTATTTACTTTCTTCTGGTGGTGTTATTCCACCATAGCCTAGCTCCCTATTTGGGGGCTCCTGACATTTGGGGCAAGAAAAACTGATGTAATGGCTTAGGCTGCCTGGTTTTATATCACTGACGACCTGAAGTCAGTCCTGGAGTGACAGCAACCGACGCAGAAATACTAAGCCTCTGGTATTCGGGTCGACTGAGGGCTACCCTGGCAGGATAACCCAAGTGTGATGACTGCAACAGTGAATACATTCGAACATCTACATTTATGGTAACTGTGCACAACTATACTTTCTGGAAACCAACAACAACCAGAACAAAGTTCAGGGAGAGTGGTCCACCCAGAGACAAAGGGATCACTTCAGTATCAAAGAACTGAGGGTCCTTCTCTTGGCACTACAAACATTCCATCAAATTCTCCTACCAGGCACCTTGATGGTAGTCACAGACAATATGACTGTCCTGTGGTACATCAGCAAGCAGGGAGGGGCAAGGGCCTGTCTGCTCTGCACCTTGGCAACTCAGATTTGTTCCAATTTTTTTGGTCGTTTTATGGCTTCACACACAGATCTGGATACCACACCACCACCTTTATACTCCCAAGACCTGGGAAAATCCGTCAGTGATCTTACTTTACCGCTACATGACTTTAGTCAACATTTGGAAAGGCTTGAGAGATTAAACACGCCCTCGAACAATCAGGATGTGCTTGGCTAACAGGGGGAAGGTAATCGTTTACTTCAGTTCAATGAGCAGACCAATTTCAACGATGCAAGTGAGAAGAGGACCAATATGGAGCCTGTTTTGCTCAGGGGAAGCGAAAATCTTACCAGACGTGCTTTTAACAATAATTCTGATTTAAATGGACATGGAAATGAAGGCAGATGACCACAAACCGCAAACAAAGGATTTAACATGCATTCTGAAGCTCCACATTTCAACACCAGGCTTTCTGCTACTACAAGCCTGTTTTCCCAAAGAAATGTAAGTGCTACTCCTTATAATGACAATCTGGAGATGTTTGATAAGTTGCTTTTAAAAATAAAGAAATTGCAACTTGATTACTTATACTTTAAATAATGCGTTAAGCTAAAGATTGTGCCGAAAAGCCTCTGCCTGTGGTGGTTTCGTACAGGCTTCGATTAGTAACTCTGCATCCCATAAAGAATTGTTGCATTTATTTGACGAGCACGGGTTTGAATACATGGAACACAGGAAGCTACAGAAGTTGATGTACTATTGACTTCTAATACTGCACACTCTGCAAATAATTTTGAATATGTATGTATTTTTAAAAGCATTAACAGGTAAACATCATTAAAAATAGGAAATTAAATAAAACTGAGCTTGACAAATCTGAATATGAAAGAAATGTTGCATACCCTGAACCCCCAAAATCACAAGGTTGGGGTGACCATGCACAACCTAGAGAGGATATGGTCCCCACTAAGACTTTTTTAGGGGAGGAAGAATTTACGCCACTGAGACTGTCGGAACGACTGAAGGAGTGGAATTAGAGAGAACAACCCACAGGGCCCCCATTATGCCAACAGGGGCTGGGGGGGTATGCCTTCAACCAGAGCGGCAGCAGGAGGGGTGCCTACACAAGGTACTAGCTGTGTATGCTGATGTTGATACGGCTCCCTCGGTTTGTTCATTTCTTTAAATCATGATGGGGACTTCAAAGTTTTCAATTATTCTAGTGTACCCATTGACAGTACAGACTGTGATGTTTTTGCTAGAGGATTGACTTTTGTTCTGATAAAAGTACCAATATTGAAACAGCATTATTAGATTTGAAGTTGTATACTAGAAAATTGAATCTGAATGTTTTATTTAAGGATTGTATGTCAATCTTGGATCCCATTAGGTTATCCAGTACCTTTACCCCCCCCCCAATTCATCCCTGACTACAGCTTTTTGAAAACATTTGAATTAGATATGAAAAATGTTAAAATGGCAAAAAATCAAAAATGGAATTTGAAACCGGATGAAATGTATAAGTTAAGACAACTGTCTGATAATAAGGACCTCCGGATAATGAAACTGGACAAGGGGGGTGGGATTGTCATGATGAACATGGTGGACTACAATAAAATGGGGTGTTTGCTAGCAGGTAAAGCTTGCATGCAATCTTCATTTAATGAACTATATGGTGCTTATAAGAAAGTGAGAAGTGTTTTACAGGATTTATTAATTGAAGGTAGTCTCTCTTTGGATGAATTTAATTTTTTAAGCATAGCATAGCCTAGGATCCCTGTCATTTGTGGGTTACCCAAGATACATAAAGACTTAGACCAACCACCAATGTGCCCATAGTTGATGCAAGGGGCTCCATTACCAACCCTATAGCCAAATTCTTGGACATCAGATTGAAGGACTTTGTGCAACATGAACCTTTACTATGTAAGGACTCATGGAACTTTTTGAAAAAGATTAATGTGTTAAAATTTGATGAAACAGTCAGTTCCATCACAATCGATGTCAGAGATTTATATACAGTAATACCGCATGCCATAGGCATGGAATGGTTTTGTGAATTTTTGGTGGGTAAGGGTCTACCCCAGCCACTGGTTAACACCTATAAGACTTTATTAGAACTAGTACTCACAAATAACTTTATTCTATTCAATAATGAACTGTTTTTTACAAATTGAAGGTGTGGCAATGGGGTCAACATGCAGTGGTTTGTATGCCAAGATAAGTATTTTGGAATGGAAAGGAGATTTTTAATGAATACCCCATGGTTTAAGTTCTGTACTTTGTATACACGGTTCTTGGACGATGTCTTTATTTGTTGGAATGGTCCGAGAGAAGAGATCCCCCTATTTTTAGAATATATCAATGGCACAACCAGTTTTTTAAAGTTCACACATGAGGTTAACAGTGAACAAACAGCGTATTTGGACATCTTACTAAAGAGAAAGTGTCAGTTGAAAACCTTTGTAGCACAAATTCATAGGTAAGCAACCTATTCAAACAGCTTTCTGCATTTTGATAGTGCACACCCATTTAAACAAAAAAGAGGGGTAGTAAAGGGCCAATTTGTAAGGGCAGCCCGGATGGTTAGTTTGATAACTTCTTAGATGAGTGTGACCATCTGAAAGCTATGTTTTCCAAAAAGGGTTACCCATTATGGCTCCTTAATGAAGTCATGATTCATGTGATCAACAAAACAGAGGTTTTTTAAACCCTTGTTAGGTCACCATAAACTGGCTCCCCACTTAAACACCATGTTCAGTAATAGCCTAGCATCAGGTTTTGTGCCCATTGAATGGTGCACAGCAACAGTTATCCCACTCCACAAAGGGGGAGCCACCACTGATGCCGGGAACTATCGACCTGTTAGCCTGACGAGCCTGGTCTGCAAGGCTGTGGAATGTATCATCATGGAACTTATAAACAAAGACATTGGTAACCTCCAAACTCTGGATCCCACCCAGTTCGGGTTTGTGAAAGGCAGATCATGCCTCCTGAACCTGATTGACTTCTTTGAGGCAGTCACCAAAGCCGTAGATTAGGGTAAGGTGGTTCACACAGCCTATCTTGACCTCGCCAAGGCTTTCAACACCATCCCCCATTCTGGAATTATAGCTAAACTCACTAAACTAGGTATAAATCCCTACATCACAAGATGGGTTGCCAACTGGCTCACTGACGGAACCCACACTGTAAACGTTGCAGACTACAAATCTGACCTCAAAGCAGTGACAAGTGGAGTACCACAGGGTTCCGTCCTGGGACCTCTCCTGTTTGGTATCTACTTCTTTGAAGTACAGGCTGGCTAACACAGAAGGCCTTTGGCTAATGAAGTTCGCAGATGACTTGCAAACTAGGAGCCATAGTCAAGTCCCCAAATGATGTGGACATCCTACAGAAGGGCCTCGCTGAGACAGATGCCTGGTGTCAGAGCCATGGCCTTAAGCTCAGTGCCAAAAAGTGCAGTGTCATCCCCTTTGGTAAAAACTCTGTACCCATGAACTACCACATAGGCAGAAATCTACTTAACACAGAATGTGTGATAAGAGACCTTGGGACCCAGGTGGACAGTAGTCTCTCTTTTGATAGTCACATCACCACAGTAGTCAGGAAGTCCTTCTACGTGGCACACCTCATCATAAAAGGGTTCTCATTCAGGAAAAAAGAGGTCATTGTTCCTCTCTACTCGACACTCATTAGACCCATTATAGAGTACAACGCCCCTTTTGGAATGTACCTCACAAGACATCTGCAGCAGCTGGAAAGGCCACAGAAGTACCTCACAAAGAGGATTACTTGCCTCAAACAAATGCCCTACACTGACCGCCTCAAAAAAACTCCAACTTTACTCCGTAGCATATCACCTACATCGAGGTGATCTCTGCCTAACATATAAAGCTATGTCAAACCCAGAGCTGTTGGACATGCTACACCTAAAGAAATCCCAGTCCCTCCGAGCTACACGCTCTAGGGACCTAAATCTTGTCACCACAATAAACAGGACATGCTGGAGGGGATAGATTCCTGACCCAGAGACTTCCCATACTCTGGAACAGGCTGCCCATCTATGTCGAGCAAAGTTCTTCATTAGCACTCTTCAAGAAAATTCTTGATGAGTGGATGGAAAATAGGAAATACACCCCAGGGATCACTTCTGTGTTTCTGCTCAACAGTGGCACAGGAAAATAACTTTCTTGGGTGGCGTAAGCCAGGGATCCTTGTTGGCTAGGCTTACGTAGGCCCTTGGGCCGATAACCTAGTACCTACCTATGAGCCTATGAACCATGAGGTGATACCTGTCCCCTATTGATGGCTGTTTGGTTAATGGAGTAGGAACTGACTTGACCCAATCCAATGTTGAACAGAATTCAAAATTTAAATGTGCTTTTATTACTACTTTTCACAGTAACAGTAAGGATGTGTTGGATATTTTATTCAAAAATTGAGCTATACTGCTTAATGATAGGGATATCAGAGAATGCGTTGGAACTAAACCAAATATTGTTTTTAAGAGAGGGATGAACCTGAAATGCATTTTAGTCTAACAGAAACATTGTACATGCAGGGTCTATGAAAAATTTGGTTCCTGTTTTCAGTGTAGTTTTGTGATGGAAGGCAGCAAATTCTTGGTAAATGGTTTTAAAATACAGGTGAATAAGAAAGGTGTACTGTCATACTGAAAGAGTTGTCTATTGTGCAGTGTGCAACTCATGTGAATGGTTCTATGTCAGAAAGACTGAGAGGAAATTTAAAAACAGAATTTATGAGCATGTAAGGGATATCAGACTTGGGAAATCCAGAAATGCCTTGAGTAAACACTACACAGAAAAATCAGACCACTCAATTTTTTCATTGTGGCCACTATTGACTTGGATAAAAGAGGTGGCTGATTTTGGAAAAGAAAGAATTAATTTGGCAGGTCTGCCTAAATGCGGGGCAGTGGCCAGGATTAAATGATTCACTCTCCATTGCTTGCCTGTTAAAACTAAAAGCAATGGAAAGGTAAAATATATAAAAATATAAAAACAAAATGTATATGCATTTTTTTATATATACTTTCATTTTTATATAACACCATTTTATAGATTTTATAAAGAGTGTCTTTTTAAGAATACTTTTATGATTGTATTTCATGAATATTTGAGTTCAGGGAGGTCCTTTTTAGTCAGTGTGATGGGATTGGTTTATTACTTAATTAATGCTCTTGCAGAATGTACTCGAGTGTTTTTCCAGGATTTGCTCTTATCTCATGAAGTTGAGAAGGTTCTTGACGAAAGTGCTTCTCTGTTATTTTGGTTTAATAAGTGTTTTTACCTCTCCCAAAGTGTTTTGCAGCCATTTACTACAAGGATTTACTTGAGTTGCTGAAGTGTGTGGTTTCAGGAGTGCTGACTTGGTTTTCCAACTCAGATTTGGTCCCTAGTTGGAAAGCTACACATTTACCTGGAAGATGTGTACATTCCTTCAGCAGAGAATGTGATGGCAGACACTCTCAGTAGAACCTCAGCACCCTCTCACAAATGGATGCTTCACAGGGAGGTGTTCTTGGATCTTATTCACAGGTGGGGTATTCCTCAGTCAGATCTGTTTGCCTCCTCCCAGAACAGACTGATACCTCTGTTTTGCACAAGAAACCCATATCCACAGGCTTGGAAGGTGGATGCCTTCTTTTTCTCTTGGGCTGGCATGTCTCTGTATGCACCCCCCCCACACACACACACACACAATGATTCAAAAAGTCTTTCTGAAGATCCTGATGGGCAAACCAAAATTCCTGCTGGTGCCCCCCCTTTTGGCCAAGACAGCACTGTTTTCCCCTACTAGACCTGCTAGCCAAGGGCAATCACCACAGGTTACCTCACCAATTTGATCTACTCACACAAGGCAAGGGGGTCCACCCTCAGGTGCAAAACCTCAAACTGACCCAATGGGTGATATAATTTTGATCCCCTTCAGACATCTGTATTCAGAGGACATTCTCAATGTCCTGCAGGAGGCCAGGAAACCTAGTACCAGGGAAAATTATGTATCAAAATAGAAAAGATTCTCCAGGTGGTGTCTCAAGAACAAGCAGGGCCATTATCTTGTTCCAGTACCCATGGTCCTTTCTTACTTGTGTGAGCTTTCTACATTCAGGACTGACATACTCTTCTGTAAAAGTGCATTTGTCAGCTATCTCCTCCTGCCTTCCTTTGGTACTTCCTTTGGCATCCAGGTTAGAGGCAAAACTTCTTAAAAGAGGTTCTTCATATCAGACCCTCTCGTAGACCTATCCCTCCATCATGGGATCTTAATTTTGTGCTTGAAAAACTCACACTGCCTCCATTTGAACCAGCTCATTTGAACCAGCTCACTCAGCATCACTTAAACTATGTACTTGGAAAACAGTACTACATCTGCCAGGAGGATCTCAGAAATCCAAGCCCTTATGGCTCCTCCTCCTTACCTTATCTTCCATAGAGACAGGGTCTCCCTCAGGACCAGTCCTTCTTTCTTGCCTAAGGTGGTTAATGAGTTCTTCTTGAATCAGACCGTTAATTTACCTGTTTTCTTCCCTCAACCTCATAACTCCTCAGAAGGAATCTTGCATTCCTTGGATGTTCATAGACAACTAAGGTATTAACTGGACAAGGCCAAATCCATTAGAAGGTCTGACCAGCTTTTTGTCTCCTTTCACCCTAGGGCCTTGGGGGAGGCAGTGTCAAAACAGACAGTTACCTCATGGATTTCTAAGGCAATCTCTTTTTTGCTATTCCTTTCATGGAAAAGAACTGAATTTCAATGTGAGAGCTCGCTCTACTAGGGCAACTGCTTCTTCAACAGCCTTTTTTAGGGGGGGTTGACTACGCTTCCATTTTGGAGGTGGCCACTTGGTCTTCTGTACATATTTTACCAAGCATTATAAACTAGATTTGATTTCTAGAGCCAGAGCTGGGCTTGCAAGGTCAATTTTAAAGGGTCTCTTCGACCCTGCCTCCCAGGCTCCTACCTAAAGCATTGGTAATCTCCCTACTGTTATGAATACTGCAACATGAGAATAGAAGGACATAGAATAGTTGTGCAAGAAGTTACCATAACTTTAGATGTCCTTCTCTTCCATGTTGCGGTATTCCGTCCCCCCCTCCTACCCCTCTTTCATTTGTTTATCCTTTCTTGTGTGAGACTTCCCTTGCTTCCTTACATCCAAACATGGCACAACAACAGCTGCAACATACCTGTATAATATACTTTCCTCCTTAACTGGTGGTATATGTGGGTCTGAAAAGCTTCCTTTTCTTCTTGCATACCAGGGTTACTACTGTATACAGCAGTCAGTTGACTTGGGTATGTACAGACGTCACTTTTATAGCCGACGTCGGTTTATGGCTTTGACATGCAACGTTGCACATACCCCTTATCCTAAGACTTTGGTATACTGGCCGGATGTCCAGTGCTGCAGGCAGCCACCTCCCCCTACTGTTCTGAATACTGCAACATGGAAGAGAAGGACATCTAAGGTTATGGTAAGCTCTTACACAACTATTCTATTTTTAACTTTTTTGTATGATTCTTTTAACAACATTTAACAACAACAGTCCATTTAATTGTAAAATAATATTCACCATCACTAGCATCATCATCTTCTGTCAAGAAGTGGATTGCGGGTTGATAATGTGCTATTGTTCCACTGGAGTCCATGCACCAGCTATGAAGTAGTCCTAGATTTTCAAAACTTGGACAAATATAAAGCAGGGGGTAAAGCTCCCACTGTAAACTTGTCTTGCTAACTTCTTCCACTAATGCAGAATTCTCACATCTGCTAGTGCCAGTAATTGTTCTTAATGTCACACGTAGCAGCACATTTCTGGTTTTACCTGCAGATACATGTAAGCTGTGTCTGCAGTTATTTGCAGTGAAAGAAGTCACAAAACTGAATCTGCTTACACCATGCAGCATCAGCCACCTTTTTTACAGTTGTGTACATGGGGTCAAGTGTTGGATTGACACCAGCATGAAATGAAAGCTGCAGGAACAGTAAAATACAGTGTGTTATGAGGAGAGTGAAAATAATAGCTTAATTTGATGAAGCTTAGCTTCTTTAAAATTCAGTTAAAAGAAAATGGCTTTAAAATGGTTAGTGAGAAATGGTGTGCAAAATATGACTGTTTTTTCAGTAAAAATGTAGCAAATTTGTAAAATGCAAAAAGCTCTAATCCACTTGTGTCTAAGCAGTTCTTCCACTGTGTTTCCCTCATCAGCTGTTTTGCTGGACCTTTTGTGCTACCAGTTCCATACCTGGCCTGTCTATAGTAAACTGTTTCCCCATTACTGCAGTAGATTTTCCCTAAGTATGTAGGCCATTCTGTTGACTGGTTGCAGTCATCTGGCAGCGGCTTTGTTCAGTCTTACTCTCTGTGTCAGTCTTTATTGTTGAATTGTCAGCGACACCTTCAGCAATTTGTCCCAGGGCTGTTTCAAAGTGCTGTTACCAGCTACCAGGACTGACTAGGTTTTGTTGAACCACTGTTCTATGTACATGTCAGGAATTACACTGTTGCATAGTACCCATGTTGGGGCACCCCCAACACAGACACCTTAGGGGGAACATAAATGTCATGGCCAGTCTCTGTCCTCTTGTTTGAAGACAGACATTATGAAGGTATGTGTTTCCTTTCCATTATTATAAGGGTCATTTGCATATATCCCATGTGTCTCTGTTACAGGAGGTTTGGGGGTCACTCATTGGAAGTTCTAGCTTGGCTGGAGTTTTCATTTAGTTTTTACTGATTTTTTTTTTCAGTGTGACCTTCTAACTCTGTTTTAATTTGTTAGTTGGGATATTATGCAATCACTCTAATGATAATGGACATCAGCTGGGTATAACAACCCTGTGTTTCTTATGCTTAGTCAAACACTCTGCTTGTGCTATACTGACGAAGTCATAACAAGGCCGAAATATGCATATCCATAGCTAGTGGGGTTTGGCATTATTGGCCTGAAATTGTCCATTACAACGACTTCAAACGTAAAACTCATGGGCAATCAGAATCGCCATATAGCTGAAACACCTGATGTTCATAAGGGTCATTTGCATATATCCCATGTGCCTCTGTTACAGGAGGTTTGTAAGATCACTCATTGGAAGTTCTAGCTTGGCTGGAGTTTTCATTTAGTTTTTACTGATTGTTTTTTCAGTGTGACTTTTTAACTCTTTGTTTTATTATTATATACTTGTTTATTTTTATTTTACATTTGTTGACCAGATTTGTCCGACTGAGTTGTTGACCCTTTTTCAGTGGAGGCCCGGGGAGAAAAGTTCCAGTTCATAATACAATAAAAAGTTGACAAAAGCCATTTACAGAAAGGTTTCAAGAGTTATTTGCAAAACAATGTTTTAAATGGTAGCAATAAAACAATGTCAGAAAAAAATATATACAGTAGAGAAAAGCAATAAATTATTTTGTCATTTGTTGCTAACCTGTTGACATAGAGGAGGGCTAGATAGAATGAAAACTGGACTAATGTTGATGGTTTATGGTTTTCAGTGCCAGGTATTAGACTAGTTAAGAAGGGTCGAGAGAGATGTTGAATCAACTTCCCTTCTCACTTAGCTATGATTCTTCATTAAAGGTCAGTAGAAGTTTATCATCCTCTAGAGGCTGCTGCTTCATTGTTCTCTAAGACTCAAGACCTCTTTGGGTCATATAAAGAGCCCACTTACATTTTAAGTGAATTTGAATTAGCATTCTAACGATCAAAACAGTAGCACATTCATAACACAAGACCCATTACTCCCTACCCTCCCTCCAAAGAACGCAGTGGAAGTACAACCAAATCAAAACAAAAATACCTTGGAGGATATTTTCTTAATTTAAATGCTTTTAACAGAATCAACCAACCTTCTAGAATTGCACTGAAGGGTCCATCATATTTATAAAGTTATAACACTCTCTATGCTCCACGGGGATAAAGAGGGAACCCACACCTTTCTTCCATCCTGATAACAAGTGAAGCTTGGTAGCTCCTTCTACATCATAGAATACTCCCTTCTAATTCCCACTCTCACCTTCCCTTTCTTTTCATTACCCAAAATTTCCAATTCTCCTCAACCAGTCCCACAATTTCTCCCAGCAACTTTTTGCTCGAACATAATTCCACAGCATATGTAAAACCCCAGCATTAACTATTGCACACCTCCCACACCTACTTGAGATGGCCATTCCTATTCTAAAAAGTTTCCTCAGAGTTTGATACCAGTGATATAATAACTTCAGCTGTTAATATCTCATTCTGGGCCATTTATGAAACACAAGACTACTTCCCCACACACTCATCCACTGATTAATAGTTAACTGAGCATTTTCTCTGTTTCCCAGCCTTTTCTGTATCCTTCTCAAAAAATCAAACCCCTTCTTCTCCTGTGAATCCCCCTCTCTCTCTCTCTATATATATATATATGTAGGTTCAATTTACAATCTCGAAATACTGAAATGTTGAATTTCAGTATCTCGAGACGAAAGTGCAGTTACACAAAACTGCATATGATTGAATGTTGAATTGTCGAATCCGTGGTTTTGGTGGTGCACTATTTTACTTGTGGTTTACTGTGTCTGTAAGGTGCGGTGTGCTCTGAGATATGGGGATGGCTGCCGATGTGTGGTTATAATTGAAGATTCAGGTAAGTGGTTTTTTGTTTGAGTTTTGGGTAGGGATTTGGTATTATGTTAGTGTGTTGGGAAGTTTTTGGTGTAGTTTAAGGTAGGTAGGTAAGAATGTGTGTGTGTGTGTGTGTGTGTGTGTGTGTGTGTGTGTGTGTGTGTGTGTGTGTGTAAATGTTGAAATTGGTGGTGTTTGTACATATGTAATGTGAGTTTGTGCAACGGGAATGTAGAGTGTGTAGCAGTGGGTTTAGTGTCTTTTTCTTTTTAGTGCGACCTTGGAGTTTGTATGTGTGGGGGGGGGCTCAGGGGGGCTGGGCCCCCTGCTTATATGTAGATAAAGTGGTTTGATTTGCATTTGTGTGTGTGTGTGTTGTTGTAGTGTGGGAAGGAAGGTGTATGTGTATTTGTTTGTGTGGTGGAGGGTGTGTTTTTAATCGGAGCATCACATACTGAAAGTTCGATATTATGAAGTTTCAGTATTGTGATGTTCGGTTTCCTGAGGTTTAGAGCTTTTGTGGTTTCGGTACTTTCGTCTCGAGATACTGAATTTCACAATTTTAGTATTTCGAGATTGTAAAATGAATCCATATAAATATATATATATATATATATATATATATATATATATATATATATATATACACACACACACACACACACACACACACACAAGTATCTATCTATCTATATATATATATATCACCCCAATCCTCCCTTTTTTGGTACTCCTCCATTTCTTCCATGGAGTGCTGCACCTCCCTCGCTTTCTCTTGAAGGCTTCTTTTTCCCCAGTCACCTTTCACATGCTCTACAATTAGCCAATTTCTCATTGGAATTCCGAGTATAACTGCTATAAACTCTGAACTCTTCCTACATACTAATCCATAACCATTGTCATTCTTTTTGATTTGACAGAGGTACGATGTTACAAACATCAGGATGTATCCAAACCCTTACCATCCTCCACCGGCACCTGACACATAACCTTACTACCACTTTCCTCCAAATCTGTAACCAGTTCTTCAGCAGACAGCTCACATCCCCATCTCTTTTATAGCCTTCTGCTTCTGTTTTGCCACAAAATATAAAAACTGAGAAACCTTGCATGCCATAACATCTTTCTCCATACCAGGTAAACCTCATCTTCCCAAGTTGACTGTAAACATGTTGCTGATGATATTCTTATACCAGATCCCCCTCCCCAATATGGTCTTGTTCATCATATTTTGAATCATAGATATTTAAAGACAAATTCCTGCTGTTGGTATGATGTACTTTCCATTCACTGTTGCTGTATTCTTAACATATGGGATTCCCTGCCCAAGGTATCCCAATGTCTGGCCAGTATACAAAAGCTTTAGGTTGCTTTACTGTATGCGGTATGTCACATGTATGCTGCTTGCATAGCGCAGGGCATATAAAGGTGATGTCCAGATGTACCATTCTCTGAACTTCTTCGCCGCCAGTCCGAATGTCATTTCTTGATCGTCAATAAACTCTGTTTGGTGTTCATTACCAGCGATCTCTTGGTCTTTTGGCACTTACGTTGTGGATTATTAGTTGCTTTTCAGTGCCTTGTGCTAGTTTTGTCGTGTACTTGATGTCCAGATGTACCATTCTCTGAACTTCTTTGCCGCCAGTCCGAATGTCATTTCTTGATCGTCAGTCTGAACACCTACATACTGTTGCTGGTTTCTGAGCTGTTGCAGGTAAGTGCCCCGTTGGGGTGTCTTTTTACTGGTTGCTTCTGGTGTTTCATGTCATCCAAGAACGGTAAATGCCAGTGTGGGAGATAGATTCCCCATAAAGACCACCACAAACCGTGTTCATTTTGCCAAGACACCTCTCATGACCTACGTCCTGTTCTGTATGCCAAAGTTTTGTACCGAAAAGTTTGCATATTAGGCTTTCTTCCTTACAGTTTTATTTGGAGAATCAGTGACTTAAGCTTCTCACTAATGATACTATGGAAGGAACTTCCCACCCTGAGGGTCAGCCATCAGGGAAGAAGGTTTAGAAACCTAGACTGGAATCCTCTGCTGGATCTTCCTCCTAAGGTGAGTGAGAACCCAGAGATTCACCTGACTTTATCAGATTCCTCTGCCATGACTGGGTTGGAGGCCGGTGGGGTTCTAGCTTTCAGCACATCTGCTGAGGCTTTGCAGGCGTCTGTTTCTGGAATCATGGTTTATTATTGGTGAGGAGCCTAGGGATGTTCCTCCCATTTTATCAGGGAAGAAGTCCCTACTACTGTTTTTGAATGCCGTCCTGGGTCAGAACCTTCCAAGTTTTACAAGGCAGATGTCCCGTTAAAGAAAACACACAAAAAAAAAAAATAAACATGTTTCTCCTGCTTCTAGGGATCCACAGAGTGAGTGGCAAGCATTTAATGCCTCAGGAGATTTCTGTTCTAGCTTCCCCTTAGGCCTGTACTCTACTTAAAAGACCCAGGGGAACAGGATTCCTCTGAGGAGGAGTTGTATTCTGATGTGGAATCCCTTGCTTACTCTCTTCAAATTTTTCTTCTTTGGACTGTGGGTCAGAGGAAGAAGAATATACCAGTCCTGATACTCCTTTAAAGAAATTTATTTTGGGGACACAATCTCCAGGATGATGGAATTTTTTTTAAATGGGATTGTGCTCTGGTCTCTGAGATCCATAAGAAGTACTATGAGTTGTTACAGAGGGAATATCCTAAATCTTCTGCTATTCGTCCTGTTTTGGCTGCTTTGTTGGATACATTTTCCAATGCCTCTATAACCTCTGCTTCTCTGCCCCCTGCTCCCAAGAAGCCTAATAGGTTTTATAGAGTGCTTGAGGACTAACATTTCATGCAAGTGTCCTGCTGCTGACCCCTCAGTGGTGTCTGTAGCCTCTGACAAGCCCTCTCAGTTGCTTCCTTCGCTGAAGTTACTGCCTTCTGATAAAGACAGCAGAACCAAGGAAAGGCTAGGTAAGAAGGGTTACACCTCAACTACCCTTGGCTTTTAGGACTGTTAATTATCAGACCTATATTTCCAGGTATGTGTTGGCTCTTCTTTCTGAGGCTTGTCAGGTTATGGTTATTTCTGATCTCCCAGACTCTGAGGTTAAAACCTTTGCTCTTTACCTGTTAGGGACTTCCCCACAGGTGGTTTGTCATTCCATCGTGTAGTTATGATGCAACAGATCCTTCTTCTAGGGCGACTGCTTTTGGTTCAGTGATGTGGAGGTATTCTTGGCTTCAGCTTCAACCATTGCCTGATGATATCAAGGCTAAGTTGTTGGATGCCCCACTGGATAATAAACTCGTCTTTGGGGAATATGCTGCTGATTTAAGTCCCTTCAGGATAAGGGGAAGGCCGTACAGGAACTCAAACGTGTTTGTCTCTCCTGTTCCTAAGTTTCAGAGAAACTACCCCAATAAGCCTGCCTTTGTTTGCAGACAGTTTCGCCCTTCTCCTAAGGGCAAAAAGAGTGGCAAGAGGGCTCCTCCTGCTAAGGCTACTTAGACTTTAGGGATTGCTAAGGCTACTTAGACTTTAGGGACTCAGAAGTCTTCCTTTCCAGATAAACCAGGTACTGCCTGACTTGTCTTTCTCTTCCAAGCCAAGTTTCTTTCTCTTCATCTTTGTCTCTCTCTTCCTGTTTGGCTTCAGATTACTTCGGATTCATGGGATCTGTCCATTTCGCCAGGGGTATTTTGTAGTGTGGAAATCCCATTCCCCTTTTATGGGCATTCCTCTGCCTCTTCTGGAAAAACTCCCCTTTTTTCCAGAGGTACTTCAAGACCTTTTGACTCTGGGTACTATTCAAGAGGTGCCTGTATGCCAAATGGGGGGGGGTAGATTTTACTCCAGCATGTTTCTAGTACCTAGAAAAAAGGGTACTTGGATACCAATTATAGACCTCTTTCATCTAAACACTTTTCTGAAGGTGTCCACTTTTCAGATGTCCCTTCAGACTCTGCTCCCTCTTTTGCTTCCTCGGGCTTATATGGTGTCTCTGGATCTCAAGGATGCTTATCTCTATATTCCAATTCATCCCCTTTTCAGGAAGTTTTTGCATTTCTCTGCTTCTTCTTGGTATTTTCATTTCTATGCTTTGCCCTTTCACCTTTCTACTTCCTCAAGGGTATTCACCAAATCCTTTGCTCCTGTGATTGCTTTCTGCAGGCTTCAGGGGGATCCAAGTAGTTCCTTGCTTGGATGACCTGCTGATTCAGGCACACTTTAAAGAGATCCTGTTGCAAAATCATCATTTTGCCTGCCATTTCTCTTCTTCAGAGCCCGAGGTTCAGAATAAATTTCAAAAAGTCTCTGACTCCTTCTGAGGACCATGTTTTTCTGGGTTGCAGGGTTCAGCTGGTACCTATGCTGGCATCCCTACCTCCGACCAAGGGCTTACCTCTCATTTCTTTCATAGTCTTTTTCCTCTGACCTCCATTACTGCCAGGGAGTTTCTGAGAGCTGTGGGTTTCATGACATCCACCATCTGTATGCTTCGTCTGGTCAAACTCCACATGAGAAAGTTTGAGGTTCCTGAAGTCAAGTTTGGCTTCAACATGCACATTCTCTAGATGTTGTTGTTCCTCTTCTACCTACTCTCAAGAAGGAACTTCAGTGGTGGAGCCAGCAGTTTTCTTTAAACCAAGAACTCTTTTTTTCATCCCCCCTCTGCCCTTTCAGGAACTATTCACAGATGCCCCAGACATGGGATGGGGAGCAGCTTTTGGCTCTCACTGTAGGTGCAGGGTTCTGTTCTCCTCTTCAACAGAAGGAGCACATCAATGTCAAAGACATGAGAGCTCGTCTGCTGGCTCTTTAGGCTTTTTATACCCTTTTTCTCCCCAGGACCTCTCAAGGTATTTACAGAAAGTACTGCAGTGATGTAGCACCGCGGTGGTGGTCCTGCGGTAGCATTGTCTCCTCACAGTAAGACGCTGTCCGGTTCAATTCTCAGCTAGAGCGTCTTCTGCGTGGAGACATGCGTGAATGGGCGTACCTTCGTTGAAGGTTGTGCGTCAGGCCTGGCAAGCCGGTACGTAAAAATCAACTGCCAGTCATTAGCGGACCGGAGTTCCGCTGTGGCGATCCCTAACTGGGAAAAGCCGAAAGACGCACAAACAAACCACAGTGATGTAGCATATAAACAAACAGATGGGAACAAGATCCTTACCTTCTTTGCCGGTTGACACTTTTGATCTGGGATCTTGCTGTCCTGGGATCTTGCTATCCAGTATCAAGTGACTCATCAGGCAGTTTACCTTCCCACAGGTCAAAACATTGTGGCAGACACTCTGAATAGGTCCTTAACTCAATCCCATGAATGGCTTCTTCACATGGATGTATTTCTGGACATTGTCCACCAGTAGGGTACTCCTCAAGTAGATCTGTTTTCCTCCTCTCTGAACAGACAACTTCTTCTGTTTTGTACCAGATTCCCAGGTCCTGTGGTGTGGGAGGTGGACGCCTTCTTTTTCTTGGAAGGGGATGTTTCTTTATGCATTCTCTCCCCTTTCCCTCATTCCAAAAGTCCCATTCAGAATTCTACAGGATGCACCCAAAGTCTTGTTGGTAACTCCCATTTGGCTGAGACAGCATTGATTCCTTCTTCTGCATTTAGCCAAGGGGAGTAATCACAAGTTACCTCACAGGGTGGACCTACTCACACAAGATAAGGGATCTCGCCTCCATCCCCACTTGTCCACTCTTCAACTGACACTGTGGTTGAATGGGTTTTAATTCCACATAGACACTTGGGTAACCCAATACTAGGAAATCATACTTATCCAAATGGAAGACATTTGGTGTCTCTCTCGTAACCTCAATTCACTTACTGTGGATGTTCCTTTGGTTCTTGTGTGAATTGTGAAATGCTGGTTTGGTCTGTTCTGTTAATGCCCACTCACCAACTATCCCTGCTTGTCTGTCTTTATCGCCTCCTTTAGCTTCTAGATTTGAAGCTAAACAATTCCTTAAAGGCATCCGTCATGTGAGGCCTCCCAGAAAGCCTGTTCCTCCTCCCTTGGATCTTAATTTTGTTTTGCAGAAGTTAAGTAAGTCTCCTTTTAAGCCTGCTGCTTCAGCTACCTTGCAACATTGCTCTGGGAAGACTATTCTTTTGTTGGCCCTTACTTCTGCTATGTGAATGTTCGAGCTTCAAGGCCTTATGGATTGCCCTCCTTTTTTGTTGTTTCATAACTACAATGCCCAAGGTGGTTAATGAGTTGTCACTTAATCAGTCTGATCATATGCCTACATTTTTCTCATGTCCTCAGATAGCTGTGAATTTGTTACTGCAACGTATCTCCACAAAGGCCAACATAATGCAGGGACATTTTAACCAGAAATAGGGACATATTTGCCATAGATGTCACATAGACATTTAGTAGAATAAAACTCAAACATACCTGTCAACCCCTTTGAGCAGGATATATGGACAAAGGCATACATAATGGGGGGACAAAGACCCCAAAATAGGGACAGACATTTAATATTGCAAACTTAGAAAGTTAATAGAATAAATGTCATATATAAGCATGAACTGTCTGAAGAGCATGAAGTTTGAAGCTCAAATGTTAGTCATCAGTGTCTGACTTCATTCCGCAATGACATGTTAGTGATTTGCCAGAAAACAAAATGTTATGAGGAAAAGATCACAAATATGAGAGAAACTCTGGATATTCTGCACAGATCAGGACAGTTGAGAGGCATGCACTCAGATTTGTGTAGTATTGAGTCACATCAGCCCAGAAACCATCCCAGTGATATGGCATAAAGCCACAAATATGATAAGGAAAACATCTGGACATCCTAGGAATATCTGGGCAGTTGAGTGGTATGAGTGTGAAGTATGTGGTCCAAACACAGTACAGGACAGTGTACCTATAGTGCAGAGTATTGTGATATCCCATTCCTTGCATTCCATCCTGAAGCTGTGTTATTGATCTGTAACAGGAAATGGGCCTGTCATGTAAAATGATCACTCAGAGGAAGTGTATGTATTGAATAGGGAAGCAAACACATGAATTGTAGGAATGAACACAGGGGAAAGAGGACAGGTGAAACTCCCTCATATACAGCAGAGGAGGGCATGTCAGTGGAAAATGGTTATAGCAACAAAACCAAGCACGTATCTGTATGGTACAGTATGGACTGTACAGTGAAAATGTGTCGTCTATGGGGAGTGCATGCATGTGTGTGTGTGTGTGTGTGTGTGTGTGTGTGTGTGTGTGTGTGTGTGAGAGAGATAAGCATCCTTACATGAATAATGCAGAGGACATCTTTCAGGGATCTGACATATAATTCAGGTTGGGTGCATATTGTGAATCTGTGCAAACTGATATGCCTAAATATGAGTGTACTCTCAGCAGAAGTCTCCAAAGTGGCCGCAGGTAAAGGGTCATGGAAAATTATAAGGAGCAACCACAATCATGGTCAATATCAGAATAATAACACCACTAATCCCATGCCTCTGACATAACATATGTGATGTGGAGTGATAAGAGATGAGCCTACACACACACAGACACACCTGAACAACCATTGTGATACATTCAACCTCTATGAGGGTAACAATGCACACTGTGCTGGCACTGTAATATCTGCAGGAGATGTTAGGAGGAGCACTGCTATACCTGTATGTGACAATATGGGCAATATAGGCTAGTTGCCTTGTGTGCTTGGCATATGTATATATATATATATATATATATATATATATATATATATATATAGAATGTATATAGAAAAATCCACACTGTCATGGAAGAGATGCATGCCATTAATGTTGTCAAACACCCAAGTATGTAGTGTATGCATAAGCAGAACAGGTAGCATACATGCATCTGTTGTAACAACTTGAGTGGTGTTCTGCACCATCAGACAGTCATATATATTCCACAGAAAGAATACCTAGAAATGGCCAATTAGCTATGTGACAGTGCACTGTGATAAAGGTGGTACACTTCAGTTAAACATCGCTGGGAGATATGTAGGGAGGTACATGAAGAATGGTGCTTTATACACAGTTATTAGTGTGATGAATGTATTATGGCCTCTGATGTGCATGTCCTTCACATACCCAGTACTTGTATTAAATTCAAGGGGGAAGTCAGCACTGTGAACACATGCTGGCTGATGTTCCGCTTACCCTCTACCCCAGGATATAGTCGCATACCTATTAGTCTGATTATAGGGTATGATGTTCACATTATACTTGGATAGTGTGCCTGTTAACTGATTCAACAAATCCCTCCATGTTTCTTGTCATTGCAGGTGTTGTCATGGCTGTGGTAGCAGTTTTGTTGGATGTGTTAATACTGTATTATACTAATGTCACAGTTGGAGTCAGTGATTGCCCACAAGCTGTACTCCTTCAGGCAGCTTTGTGGACACAGCATGTGTATGTCATCTGTGATGTCCATTACTTAACTACTGAGCAGGAAAGGGCCTAGCAGACACCTATGGTGTACTGACTTGATCACTGGACCTGAGGTATATGTCACGTCACACATTTCAACATAGTGAGATGCCGCGTATGTCATACACTGGTCTACCCATATGGTGATGTAGCTGTTTATGGCCACATATGACAGTGTTGACTGAATACCTCAGTGTGGATGTGTGTCAAATGGCTTGACCTGTTCAAGTTCTACAAGATGATACTGTTGTCATCCTGCATGCCGTCTGACCTCTTTGAGGACATATATCAGATGTAAATACCTGATGTAGCTTTAACAACTTACACAGGTCTGTTGCATACACCTGGAATATTATTAGTGTACATGCAGAAGATGTCCATGATGACATGTTGGTCTACCTCACAGTCAAGCAGAGTCAGGATGTCTCTATACATGAATGCACAAGTGCTGCCCCCAACTCAGGTGGATGCATGTTGATATATATCATTGTAGGGGAGAATAGGACATGTGAAGGGCAAGTTAAACTGTGTATTTAACCATATCAGGAAGGTGTATGTGCTGAGCCACATCATAAGTGATCTTTGATGTTGTCACAGCCCATTGATTCCGTGAGATAGGCCTGGATGAAGGTAAGATGGTGCATACTGCCTTTTGTAATCTGGCCTAGGGTTTTGACACAATCACATATTAAGGTAACTTTGAGAAAACCCCCAAGCTGGGGATTAAAACTTATATCAGTTGATGGGTGACCAGTTGGGTCACTGACAGAACACATACTGTGAATGTTGGTGAATCAGTATGTACCAGTAGAGCTGTCACCATTGGCAAACTCCAAGGATCTGTGCTCTGCCCTTTCTCTATTTGAACTGTATTTCTGGACAGTTCAGGCTAAAGTATATGGCCTTTGGCTTGCCACGTTTGCTTATTCTTGCATATGGTGTGCAATCATTGAGTCCACCAGTGGTGATAACATTAGTACAGGAGGAGCTAACACACACAACTGAATGGTGACAAAAGCACATGATGTACAAATAAATGTAGAAAAGTGTGTTTATAATGTTGTCCCCCTGAAAAGTGGAGTTCCATATTAATCACAACACTGACAACAGTCCTGCTATGCAGAAACCCAATGATGCAAGCACTGGGAACACATGTAGACAGCAGTCTGAACTTTGACCATCAATTGTCGTCACTGCTATTAAAAGCCTATGTTGTGCACATCATAAGTCATGCCAGCACATTGAGATCATGGATTGTATGACACCACTGTAATCAAGCCTCATTATAACATTGATAGAGTATAATGCTCTTTTTTACATGCACCTCACAAGACACATGTAGCAGCTGGAGAGACTACAGGTCTTTTCCAGCAAGGTAACACAGGGCCTACAAAGCATGCCATGATGTATGTGGATAGATTGTAAGCCATGTCATTGTAATCTTTACTGTATAGGATGAAGTGACTTCTGCCTGGCCTCCAGGCCAGTCTATGACCCTGCCCTGGTGGGGAGTACTGCATATCCAAATTGATATAGCTGATGACATTGGCACTGTCAGTTGAGGAGAATATAAGTGTCCCACATGTTATTGTAAAATGCTCTCTGTAATGTCAAGCAACAGCTCACACCAAACCCACACAGTTAACTGCAGTGAGAATAGAACCCCTACCTATCTAATTACACAGACTACAGAACCTAGTACTTTACGTAAGTGCCACAGCATAAGTCTGATTTATACAGGAGTGCAGTTGAATTTATAGTAGATGACATCAGCAGGCCATGTGGGAGAGAAGAGGTTGGGAGACCTGCATGCAATGGATGTGTAGGCATGTGCAAGTATCAAAATAATGGTGATTTATGGCATTGGAGAAGTAACTGCAGGATACACACTTCTGGTCTGCTGTCTAGACACACACACACACACACACACACACACACACACACACACACACACACACACACAACTGCAGTGAGAACAGAACCCCTACTTATCTAACTACACAGACTGCAGAATACAGTACATTACGCAAGTGCCACAGCACAAGTTTGATTTATGCAAGAGTGCAGGTGAACTTATAGTAGGTGGCTGACTGAGAAATGAAAATGCGGTGAAAACGCCAAGCATTTATGATTTTATGGTATTTGTTCAAATAAAGGATTTTTAAGTTGCCCGGTCTTAAAGTTATAGTATTAATCTTCCTTTTAGTGCCGTTTTTAATTGTTTTTGTTAAACTCTTACAATAACAGCAGATGCCCTTTCTTTCACTGTTGCAGTATTCACTCCCTCCCTCCTCCCCCTGGTTCATTTCTCTTCTGGTTTACCTCTTGGTTTTCCTTGGACTGTCTTTCCTACTGGGGCTCTCAGTTCTGAGGATGGTACGTCTGGATGTCATATTTATGCCCTACGCTACCTGAGGAACTTGACGTACGGTGTACCTTAAAGCAACCTAAGGCTTTTGTATACAGACTGGATGTTGGGCTACCCTAGGCAGGGAATCTCAGATGTTAAGAATATTGCAGCAGTGAAGGAAAGGACATCTACTGTTATGGTAAAATTTTAAATGACTATATTTTTTCATAGGTAAGGACTAGTCTAGCTGCCCTTGCTGGCTGTTTTAAGCCTATCCAGTGTCCCTTTTTGTGCTCAAAATAGCCTATCCTGTTTGGCATTACCCATCCCATAGTCAGTAATAATAATAATAATAATCTTAATGAAAATAACTGGGATCCTAACTTGAGGCAGGCATATGCATGGGATAAAGCATTTAGGAGGTGTCTCTGTCCATTAGCAGTACAAGGGGGGCAGTCTTGGGATACATTTTCTGTTTCCCATCCATTAATCTAAGTTGTGCTTGAAAATGGACAGGAATAAACTTTGTTTATATGGATGGGGAGTCTGTACCATAGCAGTGGCATCCTCTGCAAAATATACTTGTCCTGACAAACCATTCTGTTGTTGTTTAGATCCTTAGACTGAGTATTTCTGATGCCATTTGGCTTGCTAATGTGCAGTAAATCCATCAGTAATGGGTCAGAAGATGCCTTGTATACCAGACACAGGTCACCTTTTAGCAGTCTGTAGAATACTGAGTATAGTGGCAGGGCTTTGAGTCAAACCTTGTATGACTTGTTGTTTAGGCCTTGTTTCCTTTTCGTAAGGTACCTCTTTAGGTGTTCCAGGTATTGCATGTTTCTGGACAGATACATGCCAAAGGGGGCATTATATTCAATGATTGGCTTTACAAAGGCTGAGTAAAGGGGGACAAAAACATCCGTAGATCATCCCTAGATGGACGACGCAGTGGTGCAGCGGTAGCTTTGTCGCCTCACAGCAAGATGTTCTCCGGTTTGATTCTCGGCTGGGGTGCCTTCTGTGTGGAGTCTGCATGTCCTCCTTGCGTTCGTGTGGGTTTCCTCCGGGTGCTCCGGTTTACTCCCACATTACAAAGACATGCATCTGGAGACTTTCTCCCCGGTCCCTCTGTCTAGTCATACTCTCAGTAATAGTCTCTTCACGGATTTCTGTGAGCTGCCTTTCCTTATCAAAAATCACATTTATATATATTTTTTCCTTATGAATTCCTTTCTACTGCATTAAATCCCTTCTTAAATCCATTTTACATCCCCTGCCATCTTAGCACATGTAGCTCTCCTCTCTGAAATTCATTGTGTTCAACTGCATTCCTCAACATCTTCCTGAACTTTTCTTTCCCACTGTCTGCCTTTCATTTATAACGTGCCCATCTTCACCTCCTTTCCTCTGCTCCCCTTTCCATCCCCACACACATTAGCATATAAGCCATAGCATGATCTGACAGATTTTATCTCTGCACTATTTATTTCTGTTTCAATAAACTTTGGAATCAACATGAAATTAATCCTACTTCCTTGCTTTAGTAATTTTTTTGAAATTGATCTCATCTGTTGATTTCAGAGTAAACCTGTTCAAATATTTGTTCATCTCCATTTTCCACCCACTCCAAAAACAAAGCCAGAGACTTAACATGATATTCTGATTTACCATATAACGTATCCAACTGGGTGTATAACACAAAGTTAAAATCTCTCACCAAAGTTGTTCAGTTTCCCATGTCTGTCAGAGCCTCAAAACCCTTCAACACCACTTTAAAGAATTTCATATTGTTACCATTCAGGGAGTATACATTCCCAGTCATTCATTCCTGGCCAGTATTTCTGCCTTGCTACAATGTCCATCTCCCTCTTACACTTTCACTGGTGCTTTGGGTGATCACTTTCAAAGATCTATGAAATAACATGACTCCTTACTCCCTCCCCATGTTTGTGATCTACCACTACTGAGAGAATATCTTTATTCCTAAACTGTTTTGCGTTCCTTATTTTTAATGTAGTTTCCTGCAATCCCATCACTTAAAAACCTTCCTTTTTCTTATGTTGAAAAATGTTTCCCACTAGTAGGATTAGAAATGTCCCCTACATTCCATATACTCAACCTAATCTTCTGTACAGTCCGTCTCCCTCCACTCTTTGGTCCAGTAATTCCCTCTTATCCATCTCAATCCATGCCCCTTAACAGAAGTCCTTCCAGTGATATCTTCAAGGCTGGGTTCCCCCTTTGACAAGAAAACAAAATACAGCAATCAGAAATTAATACAGTTCAGTAGCTTGTCTATGCTGGGACAGGATGTCAGAGTTGGCTAAAAAAAGGAATAAGCTCTTAAATGTCTCCTCAGAAAAATAGCAGCACACCACAGAAAGAAAAAAAAAACAGAAGTTGGCATAAACTTAAACAAGGGATATCAATATAATCCTGTCATGTATCGTAATCAATACATGCCCTGTCCTAGATTTTCTAAACCCAAATATTAAACGGCACATATTAATGGCATAAGGAAAATTAAGTGATAAACACCGGATAGACAAAAATAAATAACATCTTCAGCCATCAACAGCATTTTGATCCCCTTTACTTAATCCTTCTGCAGTCCAGCAATGGTAATCCTTTTCATTCAAGGAGGTTTCTGAAAAAATTTAGACAGTCTTTTTACTCGCCCCTTTAGACTTTTCCAGAGCAGAGAATTGTTCACTAAAGTTCACCGATGCTGTTTCTGATATCCTTGTTTATTCCCTCTCTCAAACTTTACTTTGTCTGGAACCCCAGATCTGCCTAGTCAGCCTTTCACATTCTCACCTTTTTACTTTTCTTCTGTGCCTCCTGAGGTAGTTGACTCTGCTACCTTCTGTGTTCTCTTCGCATGTCAGAGCCATTTTTGTCACTCCTCCTGCTTCCTTCAGAAAGTATCATACTTGGAGGTAACGACAGCTCCCATTCCATCTCTCTCTCTCTGACAATACTTCCTGCAACGCCATACTGTGTTGTATCTGCTCAGTAGTGTTCAACAAAAACACTGAAACATCTTTCTCTTTATGAAGAAACACTTTTACACCTTTCTTTTCAGTCAGGCAAATAGCTAGATGTAACAGTGGAAAAAAATACCCTAACTCCGGTAATTGGAACTTGAAAACAAGCATGAAGACTCATGTCAGCTGAAAGGAGTAGTCTGCTGAAATTATTAGTTTCTGCTGTTCCAATGTCAGTGCTTTATATTTTGTGCTCTGGGCAAGTAACCAGTCTCTTGCCTTTTCAATATGCATTGCCATAACAGCATGCCTCGGACATGTGCTGAACCTCTCCCTGTTTGGCACTACACTGTGGATTTTCTCTATGGATATGTCTGTGTGTGACAGTGGATATACGTTATATCGGATGAAAGCTTCCATCAATGACCACAACTCACTCTGAGATTTTCTCTGACAGGCCTTTCAAATGTACATGCCTTCTCCTGGAAGTAATTCATCCTCTTTCAGTCCACAGTTATAAATATCTGATCTGATGTTGTCTCCTTCATTCCTCCTCACATTAGGGTCTCGGATCTGACTGCTACATTCCGCAGACTTGGATCCAACTTTTAAGCTCCTCCCTCATACCCACAATACCCAGCATCCACCCAACTACCTCCGATCTCGTTTCCCTCTCCAAGAGTCAGAGGTGGATTCCATATCTCAAAGTGAAAAGTCAAAGTCTAAGAAACGTTGTCATTCTGAACTACATCACAGTGTAGTTGAACAAAATTGCAATGATTTATTCCCAGTGCAAAAACATACACACAGAGAAGAAGAATAATACAATAACATAATAAAAGTAAAAATGGAATAAAGTAGTAACATAATGACCAGACACACTTTACATATAAGTAGAATTGAGTAACATGTGCATGACATTACTAGAGCATAAGAACTAAGCAGCATATGGAATGGTCAGCATGAATATTGCACAGTGTAATTTATATTGCACTTCATAGAGTCCTACTGTAAGGTAAGTTGTGAACCAATGTTAAATCTACACACCAGTTAGTTATTGAACATGAAAAAGCTTAATACTTATAGTGCAAAAAAGCCTGGATATGCAAGGATCTGTACAGCCAGAATAAATAGCATAACAGTGTGGTAGGAGGGAAGAATGCATTAACATTCTCTTAGCTCATTTTTCACAAGAGTTCCGTAGTCTGGAGGGAGGAAAGAAACTGTTAAGTCTAGAAGTTGTACCGTGCATACTTCTGTATCTCCTACCTGAGGAAAGGTGGGAGAACATACCATTTGCAGGATGCAAAGGATCATTGGGTATCTTCCTGGCTCTACTTATGTAGCATGATTCACGTAGGTTTTCCAGAGGTGCAAGAGAGGAACCAATAGTTTTCTCTGCTGCCCTTACAACTCAAATAAGAGCCTTACGATCGGAGGTGTTGCACCCCCCATACCAGACAGTAATGTTATTGGTAAGAACGCTTTCGATGGTACCCCTGTAAAAAGTTTGGAGGATGGTCTTCAGTAGTTTTGCTTTCTTCCATTTCCTTAGGAAGTGCAAGCATTGCTGAGCTATTTTTTGACCATGTAAGATACATGGACTGACCAGTACAGGTCTTCAGTGATATGTACTCCCAGAAACTTTGTACTTCTGACCTTTTCCACTGTCATCCTTTTCATCTGTAGAGGTTGGTGTGAGACCTTCTGAAATCCACAATCAGTTCCTTGGTCTTACTGACATTCAGTGCTGTTGTTGTCACACCAACCCAACAGATGTTTGATCTCATTCCTGTAGGCCGTCTCCTCTCCGCCTCTGACTAGTCCTATGACCTGGTGTCATCTGCAAATTTGATGATTTTATTGGACTCATGTCTGGCCATGCAGTCATGTCCTGAAATATCTGTCAAGCGTGGTTAGCTTTTTGGGTAGTTTCTCTTCAGTTGTAAGTGGTTCTATCATTCTTTACTTCCCCCCCTTTCTTGTAGTAGTAGTGTGTGTGTGGGTATGAGTGTGTGCGCTCATTCTCCATTCTGTCTTCTACCTAACCAAAAAAAAAAAACAACATAAGTAGACTAGGTTAGTTAAAATTGTTGTAAATCCTGCTATTAGTGTAAAATTTTCATGTAAAGCTGATCTTGTATTTTGTTAGAGCTCGGTAGTGCTTTGGTTCTAAACTTACCTTATCTTGACAGTTGCATTTGGTGGGCTTTTTTGATCATTATGGCTGACAAACCAGTTCCAAGTTTTAAGCACTGCACTTTTTGCGGGCATAAAATCCCTAATCAGGATGCCCACAATTGGAGTACATATACTGCCTGGGCACCGATCATCTAAAAGATGAATATTCCGTTTGTGCTGCCTTTAACCCTCGGGCCCTGGCAGACAAATGGAATAAACTTATTCTCAGGGGCCTTCTTCCCTTCTTAGCTCTGGAGGCTCAGACCCCTTGTTTGGCTTCTTCCTCAGCTTCTTCTGCTCCTAAGGAGTCCAAAAAGAGGTCCCTCCCGCTCGAGCATAAGAAGCCCAAGAAGTCTGTGGATTCGACGACTTCTAGGACCTCGACGAAGTCCCTGGCTGTGTCCAAGTCAAAGCACTCCCATTCCCCCTTGTTGGCTTCCTCCAGGTCCTCAAGAAGCTGGTCCAAAGTGGACATGGACAGGATGATGAGGTTTCTTAAAGCCTTGATCCAGATGAGGGTAGTCTCAGCTCTGTCCCCTGTCGTATCCGTGATCTACCCAGTTCACCCTATCAGGACTCCTTCTCTGATCTGTTCCCTGGCTTTGGAGCCAAGGGATTTGGAACTACCATGTGTGACAGACTGTGCGCAGAGTAAGCTCCCTTCCTCGATGCTGTGAATGCCCTTGACAAGCCCTGTTCTGGCCTTTTTGGAGCAGAGCAAGTCTCGAAGCTGTGGCATCTGTTCCAGGGGACTGGGATCAGCTCCTTCCTTTTTGGAGCTGTACCTTCACTTAGATGCTTTGGCACTCTATAGCTCGGGTCCGATCCCTTTTGGAGGCCCTGGTTCTGGTGCGAGTCCTGTCCATTTTTCCTCAGTAATTTCAGCACCGCTGGCAGTGGAAAGGACTTTTCCTGGTCCTTTGACCTTCCAGATAGTGGAGAGGGTTTTCTCCCCTGTTGGAGATTTGACCACACAGGTTCGTCAATCTGCTCGTGTACCTCTGTTGGATCCGGGCATTATTCTCCCTCTTGTCCTGCCACAAGTTTTCCTGTCCCAAGCGGCCTCCAAAATTTCTCTGCTCAGGAGGGATCCCCTTCTGATACTTCCCTAGAATACCCAGCTGAGGAAGTCCCTAGGAAGAAGACGTGCAAAAGGAGGCATGTGGCTTCCCCTTGGAATCTTTAACCAAGAATATGGACTTTGAGGGGGAAAGGAATCCCACTAGTCCCCACCTGAAGACATCATCTTTGGAGATCCTGAAGCAGAAAGGTGGGTGGACTGCCCAACCTCCTTCCTCTGAGGAGTCTGTTCTCTTGAAGGCATTTGGGATGGGCCCATCTAAGACCTGGGTGACCTCCCTGGCAGGATACCCTGGTAGATTTAGTATCTTGCCATATTTGGAAGGAACCAGACACCATTGAGCCCATACCCAAGTGGCCTGATAGGTTTCTAGTACCGCCCACAGACAGGAAACACTGGAGGAAGGCCCCATAGCCGATGCTGTCATGGTAGCGTTGACCCCCAAGAAATAGCTGGCAGAAGAAACTTACAATGTCCATCCACTGAACAAGGAGTCCAGAGCATTGGACAGAATTGGGAAGTGAGTTTATGCCTCAGCAACTTTTGCGCTGAGGTTGTTAAACTGTCTGGCTCATTTCACTCTGCTCCAGAGGGATCTGATCAAAGAAACATCAGTATCTCTCAAAGTCCATGCCTGTGGAAGAATTTAAAAAGGTTTCTTTCAAGCTGACCGCTGTCTTATCTCTCGCCCACCTCTTTGATAAGACTAATCTCTCATGCCATGGAGGGCATCTCATGAGCAGCCGGTTCAGGACTTTCCCTAAGGAGGTATGCCTGGATGAGGCTATGTGATTTTGCGGCGCCCTTTTAAGTGTCATTTGTCAGTGCCCCTTACAAAAAGCTCCTCTTGTTTTGGGCCATCTGTTACAGACATGCTTACCCACAGCGTGAAGGACGGGAAGACCCTTTCTGCTGCTGGAATCAAATTGTCTACTCCCTAGAGGTCCGTCTCCAGGAACCAATGTGGGTATAAGAAAATATGGTTCCGCAAGTCCCAAGGGCCTTTCCAGGACCAATGTGGAGAACCCTCCTCTAGAGGCAGAGGGGGAGGGTTTGATGGTAGATACCACCCTAGGGGCAGAGGGGGTGAAAAAACAAGGCTTTTGGGAACCCCCCTCCTGATAAGCCTTAAAAGCACTCCTGAGGTGCTGCCTGACTGTCCATCTCGGGAGGCAGTCTGGGGACGATTAGCTTTGCAGCCTGAAGCCTGGACCCAATTAGCTGAAAACCATTGGGTACTAAGTGTAATATCCAGAGGTTATTCTATTCCTCTTTCTCTTCCAACTCCAAACTCTCAAAGCCTTCCTGACGTGCCATCCAGTTAGTGGTAACAGGCAACACAGGAAATGCAACAACTGTTGCAAAAAAAGAGTCATCCAGGAGGTCCCAACTGAACAGAGAAGATTCAGAACCTACTACTCCTTCTTTTTGGTGCCAAAAAATATAGGGGACCGAAAACCCATTATGGATCTTTGCAGGTTAAATGAATATGTGTAAAGAAGGCAAGGTTCCGAATGGTTACGGTTCAGTCCATTCTGCCACTGTTGCACAAGGAAGACTGGATGTGCTTGACAGATCTCATGGATGCGTACTATGACATCAAAATGGACAGGCACTCCTGGAGAGATTTGCGCTTCCATCTGGGAACAAATCACTATCAGTTCAAAGCACTACCTTTTGCACTCACCACAGCTCCCCAGGTGTTCAGCAAATGCATGGCACCGGTAGACGCTCATCAGGGGCTCAGGGGATTCCAAGTGTTTCCAAATTTAGATGATTGGCTCCTAACCACTCCCACGAGGCATCGACTAACCCAAGCCAGGGATTACTTACTCCATTGAGTGCACTCCCTGGGCATCACTGTAAATATGAGCAAGTCCAACCTTACTCCGGTTCAAAATCTAGAGTTCATAGCTGTGCAACTCAACACAAGGGATCAGGTAGCTTCTCTTCCTCTTCACAGAGTAGCCATTCTGAGGAATCGGGTACAGCAGCTGTTAGCCCTTCAAGCCCAATTCAGCTCATTTGGTCCTGTAGGTCCTAGGGTCCATGTCTGCAGATATTCTGTTAGTTCTTGTAGCCAGATTTTTCATGAGGGTTCTACAGTGGATACTAGCCAGTCAGTGGTTCATTCTTTCTCAGCCCTTGCCCCTTGGCATCAGATTGACTCCCATCTGTAGGTATCATGTCAATTGGTGGATTCAGTCAGACAGTGTTATTCATGGCAGACTATTTGTGAACAATCCCCCGACAGCCACCATGACCACAGATGCTTCCCAGTACAGATGGGGTGGCATTACAACGCACGTGTTCATTTCCCAAGAGCAAGTTGCATGTCAATGTATTAGAGGTAAGAGCTGTCCTCCTAATGTTGCAAGCCTTTCAGGATGTTTTCCTTTAGGGGACTATTGTGGTACACACCGACAACATGCAAGTTGTCTGGTACATCAGCAAGGAAGAAGGAACCCTTTCTAACCCCCCCCCCCCCCATGCAGGGAGGCCATGAGAGTGTGGAAGTGGGCGATATCTTCAGACCACCTTCTGATTGCAATGCATAATCCTGGGAAAACCAATGATCAAGAAGACAGACTCAGCAGATCGCTCCCGATTCCGCACAAGTGGTCCCTCAACCAATCAGTAGAGAACATGATCTTCAGCAGATGGTGTCAACCTTGCTGCAACCTCTTTGCCTCTCCCTACAACAACAAATGCAGCAAGTTCTTTGTTGCGATACCCCCACTGGGGGAGTCCCTGAGGGATGTTGTAGTCCACAATTGGTCTCCTGTATTCTTACCTTCATCTTCCATTTATCCCAAAGTTTCTTCAGAAGGCAAGCAGTTTGAAGAGCTCAGTCATCCTCATTTCCCCCTTCTGGCCTCATCAGGTGTGATTCCCCTTCCTCTGGTCTCATCTGAAATATCCTCCTCGGATACTGAAGCCCACTCAGGACCTCCCTTCTCACCCATCAGGGATGCAACATCCAAACCTTCAAACCCTCAAACTGACCGCTAGGTTTTTCCACTTCCAATCCCTATTAGACAGTCCAGGCTTCTGTCCCCTGTCCAAAAAATCCTTCTGGCATCGCAAAAGGCTTTCACCAAAAATGTTTACAGTAGTAAGTGGAAGAGATTTGTTATCTGGGCCACAAACAGAAATATCGACCCCTTTTCAGCACCTGTTTCAGATGTGTTGCTGTTTCTCAGTACCCTTTTCGACAAAGGGCCTAGTTTCTCCATTATCAAGTTGCAGTTAGTTGCCTTTTCCAATTTTCATACAGCAAGCCAATCACGTTCTTTGTTCATGTTCAGACTGTGAAAATCATTCATGAAAGGTGTATTCTTATTAAGGCCCCCAATTAGGGATCTTTCTCCCCCATGGGACTTAACTTTTGTGCTGCAGGCATTGACACAGGACCCTTTGAACCGGCAGCTACTTGTGACGAAGTTTCTGTCTTGGAAGACAGCCCTTTTGGTGACTATTACTTCTGCCAAGAGGATTTCTGAGCTTCAAACTTTATGCTGTAAACCTCATTACATTCTATTCCATAAAGATAGTGTCCTTGCACACTAATCCATCTTTTATGCCTAAAGTAACTACAGAGAACAATATTAATCAGTCCATACAATTGCCAGTTTTCTTTCCCAGTTTCTCTAACAAAGGGGAGTGCATCCTTCATCTTCTAGATGTCCATAGACAACTCCGTTTTTACCCACAGAGGACCAAACAACACAGGAAGTCTGATTTTATTTATTTTATTTTATTTATTTAACATTTGTTGACCGGGAAAGTCCGACTAGGTTCCACAGATCCTGTTTTTCTCAGTACCCTTTTCGACAACTGATCAGCTTTCTGGAGCCTTCTCTTCTAACAGGCTTGTACAAGCAGCATCAAAAATTACTTTGGCAAAATGGATTTCTGACTGCATTTCATTCATTTACTCATCCAAAGGACTGGAATTACCTAAACCTCCTAGGACACATTCTACTAGAGCTATGGCTACTTCTCGGCCTTCTCTTCCAGAACCTGTATCAATGACATTTGTGCTGCAGCTTCATGGTCTAATAATCACACCTTTGTCACATTACAAGTTGGATGTTATTTCCAGAAGCAGGGCCTCCTTTGGTTTGATGGAGCTGCAGCATATCCTCCCATGAGGGTCACCCAGGGCTGGCATATCTGGGGACTCTGACCCTATTGTAAGGAGGAATGAAGGAGACCACATCAGATTAAAAAGTTATGTCTTACCATAACTTGGCATCTGTGTTGTCTTCCTTCATTCATCCTCACTTTCCCACCCAACTATCCCGCTGCCCTTTCTTCTTGTGGAACCTGGATAATTAAGGGTCTGTTACGTCCCATGTCTGATCCTCTTCTGTCAATCTTTGATGTCTGGATTTGGCAAACTTGATCTGAGGTAGTTGAGTGGATCCAGGGCATTGTTGGTATGTAGGGGAAGAGCTTGAGAGTCGGATCCAAGTCTTTGGAATGCGGCCGAGCCAGATTCGAGACACTATTGTGAGGATGAAGCAAGGAAGACGGCACAGATGCAAAGTTTATGGTAAGACACAACTTTTTATTTTGTTATCCTGTAGAGCCTTTCGTGCTACCTTCTGCTTGTCTTGGAGGACCTTTAGCTTTAGAAAGCATTCTTCTATTTTAACTTCTACTGCCCAAAGCCTCTCCTGATATTGCTGTACAATCTGATAATAGGCCTCTACTTCCGCTTCTTCCAACAAAATTCTTTCAAACCGCAGCACAAATTTTTCATCCTGAGAAGCCAGTTTAAATCTTTCCAGCAACTCTGCCTGCTCTACAATATTTGGGGCACTTATAATTTTCCTAACATCAAATGCACACATGGGTGAAATGCACTGTATTGCTCATCTTTTTCTGACGTAGAAAAGGATCTAAGCCAACAAACTCCTCAGCAGGCTAGGCACAGTATTTGCAAATAATTTTTCATTAAAACATATATTCA
The DNA here is from genome assembly GCF_019279795.1 of Protopterus annectens. Lineage (NCBI taxonomy): Eukaryota > Metazoa > Chordata > Ceratodontiformes > Protopteridae > Protopterus > Protopterus annectens. The sequence continues at coordinate 1,235,065,151 of NC_056741.1, forward strand.
CTATTGACATTATTGATATTAAGGTGTCAAGTAATGCTGGATCCAACATCAAACCTTATAGTACTGTCTCCTATGTATATCAGATAGTTTTGACTTGCATTATTTTATTTTAACATTAGTCTATCTACCTATTAACCACATCATAGTTCGTTGTATTATATCATAATTTTCCTTTCATGCTTGCAGAATTCTGTGGTATTGTAGCAAATAGCTTGGCTATGTCTAGATACACTGTATCCATTGTAATTCCTTTATCCAAGGCTTTTTCAGTGGTGTATAAAACATAATCAAATTGGTATTACAGAATATTCCCTGTTAAAAGCTACACTGATAAATGTCTTACTGTGCCTTTCCAATGTCTAAAAGCAACTCTAGCAAGACTATTCATGTTTAACTCCTTGGGCTGTAGTTAGATGGATCATTAACAGTACTACTGTAACAACAGTACCATTTAAAGTTTTTGCTGTTAAAAAAAGTAAAAAAAAAAAAAAACTTCTCTAGTTATTTTCCTCTGTCACTTTCCCTCTTTCAGGATGTCTTCTAAGGATTCAAAACCATCAGGTGTCAAAAAATGTAGACAGAAAATGTCCTTAACTGATAGACACACAATTTGTGCCTATTGCCTAGGAGCTGTCCATCTTCAGGAGTCTTGCTCCATTTGTCATTCTTTTAACAAAGCTCTCCTGGAGAGGAAAAACAAATTGATACTGAGAGGACTGTTAAACCCTGCCCTTCGCAGAGGCTATACAAGTAGGCCCAGGTTTATGAAAAACTGACGAATCTCCAACTACAAAATCAGACTAGTTGGGGAAGAGATCTTCCTCTTCTAGTGCTCTATCTGAGCCATCAAAAAAGATTGCCAAAATTTCGACACCGGATCCCAAGTCCATTGGATCTGAAAAATCTACAGCGCAGACACCATCTGTCTCGGTGCCGGTAGAGGTTGAGTTGTGGAGCTAGTCCCTAGTCTTGGAGCCATTCTCCCCTACTCTAAGGTCACCAGTACTACAACATTCCAAGTCTCTAGCCCCCTTGATTCAGTCTTCCAGGAGCCTATCCAATGACTATGTGGACCGAGAGGTACAGAGGCTGTTAAGGACACCAGAGCTGGCCAAGTTGTTATTGGTTCCAACCCTGAGGGCTTCGGATCCAACCACATCCTCCCTTTCTGCTCCGATTCCTCTTCTGATCCAACCTCGGACTTCGGAGTCGGAATGTCCTGAGCTGATATTACTGGAACCATCGGACCTGAAACCTATAATGGGATCTTTGGATCCAGCCATTGCTCCGACGTCCTCTGATCCATTGGAGCTTGAGGAGTCTAGGAGCTGACTCTTTCCAGTCAGGTCTGGAGAGGCAAGTTGGATCAGACAGTTGTCAGTTCTGACCTTGCCTCTCGGGGCATCGGCTTGGGTGAGCTTGGCTCCTACCTCAACCTCGGGCCCGTCGTCCTTGATTCCAAGGGTTTCCTCAATGACTTTGGATCCAGGGATATCCTCGGATCAGAGATGGGGGGGTTTGATATGATGAGCGTACTGACTCCACAGACTCATCTCCAGATGTTCTACCCCTCCAAAGCACTGGTGTCTGCCTCTATATCCTTGCAGCCACAGGGATGCAGAGATCCTAGGTCTTAGGATGCCCCCCAGGTCACCATCCTCCCACTCATCTGAAACCTCTCCAGAGTACCCCTCCGAAGAGGTCCCTTGGAAGAGATCATGCAAGAGGAAGCATTTAAACTCCTTGGAGGAGTCCATCACTTCTGATACAGACCTTGATGAAGCTGAAGGGTCCCCATGGTCACCTCCTGATGATATCTCCTTCGGCGACGTCTTAGAAGTCCTGAAAAAGAGAAGCAACTGGAAGTCTACTAATCCTTCAGCAGAGGAGTCTTTATACCTGAAGGCCTTTGGATCTCGCCCTTCCTCCACTTGGCTGTCTCCACCTTTCGACAAACTTATGGACCTAGTTTCTCAGAAGGTGTGGGAGTCTCCAGATTCAGTGGAACCTGTTCCTAGGAGGCCAAGTAAGTTTATAACATCCCCGTCAGACAGAACCTTTTTAACTAAGGGTGTTCCAGTAGATGCTATGGTGGTGGTGGCAGCCATCAAGAAGGAACTCAGACATCTTCTGTTCATCCACTGAACAAGGAGTCTCGCACAATGGACAGATACGGAAAGCACATTTTTTCTTCAGTGACTTTTGCCCTCAGATCAAAGAATTACTGTGCCCATTTTACTAGATTCCAGAGAGACCTCCTGAAAGAGCTAGGAGAACACTCTCCAACTTTCAGTAGCTGAAGAGGTTTCAGATGGTTTCCTCTCAGCTCTCTACCTTAAACCCAGTTGTCAACTCCTCCATGAGGCTGATTTCTTACACAGCAGCTGGAGCAAGTAGAGCAGCATGTTCAGGAATTTCCCTAAGAGACATTCTTGGATGCGCATGTGTGACTTCGAGGAGCCCTTTAAATCTTCCTTTGTGAATGCCCCATTTGATGGCTCGTCACTGTTCAGGCCCAAAGCCCAAGGACACACTAACCAGGTGTGAGCAAGAAGGAAAGACTGTGTCTGCCATTGGAGTTCATTGTTCCCTGCCTGCCGGACCTTATCCCAAAGGTCAGAAAGGAAGTGGAAAAATGTGATTTAGAAACTCTGAGAGCTTTCCAAGACACAAATGGTGAATCTTCCCCCAGGGGCAGAGGGTGAAGTACTAATGGAGGACACCGACCACAAGGCAGAGGAAGCCTACAGAACCAGGGTGACAGAGAACCTTTCTTTGGTAAGCCCTTTCAATGCTCCTGTTCGGGGCTGCCAACAAATAGGACAAATGGGTACAAAGCATCATATCCAGAGGTTGCAACATACCCTTTTCCTTCCCCATTTCAAATATAAAAAATATCTCAGATGTTCCACCTAGTCAAAGGGAACGGGCAACATTAGAAATTCAAAAGTTGCTAGACAAAAGAGTCATCCATATAGTCCCCGCAGACCAAATAGGATCCGGAACATACTCCAGATTTTTTAGTTCCAAAGAAAACAGGGGAGTGGTGACCAATTCTGCACCTCAGCAATTTAAACAAATCAGTAAGAAAGTCCAAGTTCCAGATGGTAACACTGCAGTTAGTACTCCCTTTTCTGGGACAAGATGATTGGATGTGCTCTGTAGATGTTCAGGATGCATACTACCACATAAAAATGGACAGGCGATCCAGGAGGCACCTGCGCTTTTAGCTGGGAAAAGGGCTCAAGCCAGGATGGTCCTAAAAGTTTTGGAGATTGTGGCAGCAGCACTAACTCTGATCCTCTTAGCATGTCCTCAGTGGTCGATGCAAGAATTGCCGATATCCCATAAAATATTAATAACAGAAACTTGCAAAAAGGACCTTCATTGGTGGCTTTACTCCACGCATGTGACACTAGGTCAGCCATTTGTACTTCCCCAACTACTGGCCACAGTGAGCACGGATGCTTCTCAGATGGGGGGGGGCATTATCTGGAAAAGACAGTCCAAGGCACCTGGCAGGATCACGAGGCCCATTTGCACATCAGTGTCCTACAGATGAGAGCAGTGCTTCTAGCGTTGCAAGCATTCCAGGACTCTCTTTCACTGGGCACTATTGCAATTCAGGCAGACAATATGTCTGTTGTATGGTACATAAACAAACAAGGAGGAACCAGATCTTACCTCCTTTGTCGAGATGCCCTGAGAGTCTAGCAGTGGGCGACCTCCTCCCAACATTTTCTGATAGCAAGGCACATCCCGGGGAAATCCAACGTGATAGTAGACAGACTCAGCAGAGCGATTCTGATGCCTCATGAGTGGTCCATAAAACAAGAAGTAGCAGAAAACATTTTCCGAAAATGGGGCCAGCCTTGCTGCAACCTTTTTGCGACATCCATGAATGCCAAATGCAGCAGCTACTTTGCCCTTATTCCCCCTCCGGGGGAGTCACCAAGGCATGCACTTGTTCATGATTGGCCCTTGGGTCTCCGTTATGCTTTTCCTTCCTTTCCACTAATACCCAAAGTACTTTAGAAAGCAAATTGTTTGGGAAGGGACTTGATACTCATCTCCCCATGCTGGCCTCATCAAATCTGATTCTTCTTCCTGTGGCCTTATTTTTGGGAGAAGCCTTGGATTCTGGACCCAATTCCAGACCTTTTGATTTGTGCACCAGGAATGCTCCACCCTTCCCTTCAGACCCTCAAACTGACAGTTTGTTTGCTCCGATTCAATCAATAGCCGGGTTTCCCAACCTCTCGTCATCAGTTAAACACATTCTAATTTCTTCCCATAATGCTTCGACAAGAAAGATGTATAAAAGCAAATGGAAAAGATTTTCATTATGGGCTCCTCATAATCACATTGACCCCTTTTCTGCCCCAGTCAGTTCCATCCTAGCAAACTTATTCAACCAGGGGGCAGCTGCGGCTACCATTAGAGTTCCACTAGCAGCGATCTCCAGTTTTCATCTAAGTGAGTCTGGCCTCAACATTCTGTCTCATAGACTATGGAAAGCATTTTTTAAAGGTGCTTTTTTACTAAGACCACCTATCAGAGACCCACCAGCACCATGGGACTTAAATTTCAGCCTGTCTCTTTTAATTTTTCCCCCTTTTGAGCCAACATCATCTTGTGAACTCAAGTTTTTGACATGGAAAGCTATTCTCTTGATAGCAATTACTTCTGCTAGAAGGGTGTCAAAGGTACAAGCCTTGTCAATAAAGCCCCCTACTTACTTTTCCATAGAGACAAATGTGTCCTTATGAACAAACCCTTCCTTTTTGCCAAAAGTATGTTCAGAATCACATTTAAACTAATCTATAGAGCTGCTAGTCTTTTACCCAAATTGCGAGAATAAGGCAGAATACATGTTACATCAACTGGATATGCATAGACAGTTAAGTTTCTACTTGCACAGGGCTAAGGACTTCAGGAAATCTGAACAGCTGTTTATCTCTTTTTCAGATTCAAGGCAAGGCACTTCACTCTCTAAGGTGACACTGTCAGAATGGCTTTCAGATTGCATAACTTTCATCCATTAGTCACAAGACGGAGATCTTCCCAAAAAAGTTAGCCATTGCAAACCTCATCCACCTTTCTGACTAAACTACCAATTGATACCATTTGTGCTGCAGCAACGTGGGCAAGACCACACACCTTTATCACTCATTGCCAAGTCGATTTGGCCTCTAGGAACAGAGCCTTTTTTGGTTCCATGATTCTGAAGAATATTCTCCCTTGAGCCACCCAAGAAAGATGGTGCTAGGGACGCTGTCCCATCCTAGTAAGAATGAAGGGTGAGATAGGACAAACAGCACTTAAAGAAGTTATGTACTCACCATAATGTTCCATGTGTGTTGTCCATCTTCGCTTTCATTCTTACATCCCACCCTCATTCCCCTGGCCATTTTTACCCCTGGAAGATCAAGTTGGTACAATTGGATACCATTATTCTCTGGCCTTCTTCATTGCACTCTGGTTTTTCAACTGTGGTTATTTTCATACTACTATTGTAACTGCAAACAAGATCTGAGGAGGTTTCCTGGTACATGCTGGGATAGGGTTTAGCCACAAGCTGGTAGAAGACCTCGAGCTTGGATATAAAGGCCAAGTCTGATCCGAGAATCAGATCTGTACCCATCCTAATAAGAATGAAGGTGAAGATGGAGAACACACATGGAACGTTATGGTGAGTACATAACTTCTTTTTTTTTTCCTCCAGGTAGTTTGAGTTACTACCCATTTTCAACCCCTGGCTTGATATTTACCTGTGTTAATTGAAGGCTTACAAGAAACATCTTAAGTGTGGCAGAAAAGTGAAGTAGAATTGAAAGGATCCAAGTGGCAGTGCTGTTTTTTATGATTTCCTTTTCACCTGTCAGGTATTGTTAGCTAAGTAGTTTGGCAACAAGTTTGATCCCCATAATTTATGAATTACTCAAGTCTTCTTCTTCTTCTTCTTTTGGATTTTTCCTGGTTAGGGGTCGCCACAGTGGATCATCTGTCTGCTCATGATTGGCAGTGGGGTTTTACGGTGTCGAGTTGCCAGCCCGGCGCCCAACCTTCCACAGAAGCCACACACACATGCACACACTCAAACCTAGGGCCAATTTTGAGTGTCCAGTTCACCTACTGCATGTCTGTGGGATGTGGGAGGAAACTGGAGAACCCGGAGGAAACCCACGCGACCACAGGGAGAACATGCTGACTCCACACAGAAGGCACCCCAGCCGAGAATCGAACTGGAGAACCTCTTGCTGTGAGGCAGCAATGCTAACCGCTGCACCACCATGGCCTCCCATGTGAATTACTCAAGTAATGTGATCAAATCAAAGCTCTTGCTTATTCTTGAAAACAGGAGTTTGAGTCTTATGAGCCTTGTATATATCTGTAATATCCAACAACGTATTCTTTAAAAATGCAGTTAGCAGAAAATGGCTTTAAAATGGTTGCTGTGAAATGGTGCAACATTGTGATTGCCTCTTTCAGTAAAGATGCAGCAGATTTGCAAAATGTGAAAAGCTGTACAAAACCTGCAATTTCTCAGCAAAGTTGTGAAATGTGACAAGTTATGCAGAAAAAGTATTTTTTTCTGTAGAAAGGCATTAAAAGTTTTGTAAAGTGTTGTAGATGCATAGACAAAGCCGAGCCTTGGGATTCTTAGACTGCTACATCTTGTCGAAAGGCAAGTTGCACATTCCCAGGGTAGATCCTCCCCCCATTAATCTTGTTAATTGGATAGAGTCCATTATGCAGGAATAATTGACTTCCAGTAGACATAAAACCAGCAGGCCATAGCAATATTCAGGAATAACTTGAAATAGTACCAGTTTATAAAGAAAATGAATACACATGTAGAAGGGACAGTGGTTAATGTACTGGTGTATTGCAGAGATTGTATCAGACACAGGAAAATGTAGCCTATATGTATGGAGCAGCAGAGTGAGTAAGAGAATATATGCAAGTACTTTTAGACCAGGAATAGCCGAAAGACAACAACAACTTTTAGACTGTAACTGTCACATAACTGTGGATCAAGCTGCCTGCTATAATGCTTGAGGTGTTTCCCTCTCCGTCAGAAGGTACAAGGTTTGATTATCACCTTTGAAAGAAATTGACTTGGCTTAAAATGGCCTATAATGGCAGTTATCTTTGTACTGACTATAAACCTCTGTGCCTCCAAACTGAGTCCTGGGAGTGACTGAAGAGTCTGTTTACCAACCCACTTGATAAGCATTTACAATAATAAATTAGTGGTAAGGTGTATCCCCTATTCCAGTTTTTGAGCTTGCTTTCATCTGCAGTAAGTACTTCCGGACTTTTCACTAACTAACTGTTACTCTTTATAATTCCAAGTATGGACAGAACTGACCTATTTTTCACCTTTGCTTTAGGACAGAGAGCAAGTAAATGAAAAAGAATATTGAATATTATAAGGCTTTTCTTCTAGCACTTGCAAATATGTATACTAAGTAGCATTTCTGCAACTGGTCTTCATGCCTCCATGGAGACAATATGATAAAGAGAAACTGGAGACAGTCTTCTGGAAATGGATTGGCTGAGGGAAAAGAAGAAAAAAAGAACAGAGAAATTGTGACAACAATCAGGGATTTTGGTGCGACAGCTTTAAATATAATGCAAAACCTGTTAGACTTAAGTTCTGTCAGTTTTTAAAATGCAATGGGGATACTTGTATAAACAGGTGCTTTTGTTTTTTTCTTGTTCACCCTTCTCTCTATTTTCTTTGTTCAGTTTTGAGAAATGTAGCCACTGCAATGAAAAAAAATGAGGAGGGAAGGAGATGGGGAGAGTGGAAGGGTCTGGTTAAGAGAGTATGACAATACAAAAATCAGTGTAGTTTTTCCCATGCTTGCTTAGGGAAATGACTGGATAAAAACCCTAGGCATTATCCAGTAACAAGTTTATTACAAAGCATGTAAATGGAAAAGAATATTGAATGTTGTAAGGCTTTTTTTTCCTGATAAACAAGGTACCCTTAGTAGTCTTGTGTCTGTTTTGCATGTTACTAGAAGACAATTTGATAAAGAGAAATGGCTTGGAGAAAGCTTTTACTGAAAGCATTCAGTTGTTTTCTCCACTGGGAGAGTTATAAAGATACACAAAATCAAATAGTACTTACTAATAGCACAGGCTGTACCATGCGTCTTAGTATGACTGACTTTTTTTTTTGGTTAACTTTAGCCTCTCTGTGTAGTTATCAAATTAGAACTTATGTTCTTATTAGGAAGCAAACACTTCAGTACTTGAAGATGTACATAGTGATGTGTGTTATTGTTACGTTTATAGGTTGTAGGATTTTTTTTTGGGGAGGGTTGTTCTTTTTGGGGGCTTTCAAAAAAAAGTTGCGTAAGATGTGACATAGGTGCAAATGGATATGACATGAAACAACTGTATGAAATACCATCCTGACGAACAGTATATACATGTAACATAGCTGGAATTAGACATTTAGCAAAAGAGCAGTTATATATAAAAGGTGGTAATAACTATATAAGAAAATGATGCTTTCTGTAATGTCTTTCAATCTGAATGGTCTTATAGAAAAGAAAGAGTAGTGAACTATATTAAAAATGTAGAGGGCAAATAGCTGTGCTACAGAAGAGACACATCTGGAAAGCACTGAAGATGTGAATTTAATAAAGAAAGATTTTCAGGATGGTTATGCAGAATATCTGGGACAAAGGAAAAGAGGAGTGCTTATATTAATTGCAAGAGGAGCTCCAATACTGATAGAAGAGGGGAAAAAAAAGAATAATGGAAGATGCATAGTACTAAGGGGCTACTGGCTAGAGAGGAGGATTAGACTGGCATGCATTTACATCCCCCTCTAGAACTGCTATGATGGAGCTTAATAAAATTCTGGGAGAAATAATCTGCTTTCAGCAAGGAATATTACTTACAGGTGAATACTGGAATTTGGTTTGCAGTAGTGAAGATGTGTCTGGGGGGGTGGGGCTAGAAAGGACAATATAGCAAAGGAGGGTAGATTTTTGAAGACCTTTATGAAAATGCTTGGCATGGAAGATGTGAATTCAATAGTAGGAGTTCGGAGTGAATTTACATATTACTCACCGAAATACAAAAACTGGGCTAGGCTAGATCGATTTTTCGCACAGGGACATGTGCATTTAATTGAAGGTCTTGAAGCATACCCTGTAACTGTTTCAGATCTTGTACCAATAATAACTAAAATAAAAATGCAAGGTAATGAAATAACAATAAGACATTTGTGCTTTCCCACCTATCTGTTAAAAAGAGAGGAATTTAAGGAATGGGTTCTGAAATTAATTCAGGAGCTACTAGAGAAGATAGAATTATCATCTGAAAACATAGCTAAGGAGTGGGATAAAATTAAAGTGAAGTTTAAAACTAGGTTGGAAATAAAAGAAAGGGGGATATGGTTAAACAGTAACAAGAATGGATTGACAAATGTTAAAGAACTGCAAAACAGGGAGAATCTCTCAGAACAAGAACAGGAGCAACTGCAGAATGCTAGACAGAAAATAAGGGATTACCTTGATAATATACACAGGTTTAAAAAGATTACTGTTAGGCAACTGCTTTTTGATAATAATTCTAGAGCACAAAAACTTTTAGCACAACAGCTCAGGCAACAGAATGTGGAAAGGGCAGTCACCACGCTTAGGGAGCCTACAATAAAGAAGATAATGAGACCCTGTAGCAGTATTAGAAATATTTCAGAAATTTTATGAAAATTTGTATAAAGCAGAGAAATATGGAAATCAAGAAAAGGTACAAATGGAAATGCTTATGGAAGAATTAAATATGTCAAAGTTAGAAGTAGATGAGGCTCAGTTACTAACAATTATAGGACGGGATGAGATAAAAATGGCTATGTATAACCACTCTACAGGAAAGTCCCCAGGAATATATGGTATTCCTGTGGAAGTTTGGAACTTAGGAGGGAAAAAACTGGTAAAGATCTGAAAGGTTTTGTTTAACAGTATTTTAAGAGGAGGAGAAGTACCATCATCCAGGAAGAAGGCGGTGGTAATGGTAATACCTAAAGAGGGTAAAGTTCCATCAGGTCCGGCTTCATACAGGCCCATTTCAATACTAAACCATGATTATAAAGTGTTCATGTCTATAATGGCTAAAAAGAATGGCATAAGTGATACCAAAATTGATAGATATGGATCAGTGTGGTTTTGTGTTGGGGAGACAAACATTTGACAATATTAACAGAGCGTTGATGATCCAGAGGGAAGTAGAATGTAAGAAAGTACCACTTTATTGGTGGGTCTTGATCCAGATAAAGCATTTGGCAGAGTAGCCTGGGACTTCATGAACAGGGCAATGGAAGCTTTTGCTTTTCCTGATGCAATTATAAGGTTGATTAGAAGAATATATGAGGGATCGGAGGTGCGAATTATAGTGGGTGGGATCCTCTCCAATAATTTCTGCTTGAGTAAAGGTACCAGGCAGGGTTGTCCACTTTCCCCTTTGTTGTTTGCATTATATTTAGAACCATTGGCAAAGAAAATAAGGGACTCAGAAATTCAATTATATAATTTGCATGGTAGTCAGGAAAAGTTGGCTCTATTTGCAGATGATATTTTATACACGACAAAACCAGAAAGGGACATTACAGTGTTGTGGAACATTTTAAGACAGTTTCAGATCTTTTTGGTATACAAAATGAATGAAGCTAAAACAAAGCCAATAGCAGTAAATTATGTACCCACACACAAATTAGTCCAACAGTGTCCTTATTTATGGGGACGTGATAAAATTAAGTATTTAGGAGTATGGATTAGAAATGATTCTGCGTGGCAGCTAAGGGTATGTGAGAAAAGACTAACAGATGACTGTACAAAATTTGAGAAATTGGAAGTTTTGTTATATGGATACTAAGATACAAGCCATTAAAATGTTTTAGTCCCTTTAGTCTTCTACACAGGTCAGGCATACTTTTATCAACCAGAGGAGAAATTGTGGATAGCAATTAAACAGAGTTGAATGATTTTTATCTGGGAAGGGAAGACAGCAAGGGTCAAGTGGGATAAACTGATTCTACCAATAGAACAGGGCAGACTAGGATTACCTGATTTGAGGGGGTATTTTAGAGCAACACAGTTAAGGCTCTTATACATAGCACAAGCAGAAAACTATAATTCAAAGTGGGAAGGAATGATGCTGACACAGGGAGGAAACTCAAGAAATAAGGAGAGATTGGGATTTTGGATGCAGACTTTTAAGGAGAACAACCAAAATCATACAGTAGAGTATTATATTCATAAAATAGCAGGGAGTATTCTAAGAACCAAACCAGCACAAAAACACAGAAAATAAATTTTGCCAATAGGGATGACTGTGTTCAGGGATACAGATAGACACGAGGGGGCATGAATGTATTGGAGAAAACTGGCAAAGGAACCAATGTATTGGGATCAAATAACTAGAAAGGGAAAGGTAATAGAATTGGAAGAGGCCAAGAATTTATTTGTACTGCAGGTTAGAGATTGCCTTCTCTATCAAGGATTGATATCAGTGTATAGGCAAAGAGAAAGAAATAGGGGGCTCCTAAATGAAAGATTAGCACTGGTAGAGTTTTTAATGGAAACTAGAACAGAAGCTGCTGTTAAAAAGGAGTAATTAGTAATGCATATAAAGTATTGCATGATAATTATAAGACTCAATCAGAGGAGCTTAGAAAGGATTGGTAAGACAAATTCGATAAACAATTCACAAAGAGACAAAGGGGGGAATAAATGTTTATCTCCCCAGTATGCAAAAAAGTCTAGAAGATTTAGGATCTTTGCCTGGAAGTGTTTACATAGGTATTTTTATACCCCAGGTAGACTTCAAAGAATTTTTTCCTCAAGTGGATATCAAATGTTGGAGGAGTGATGGGCGAGAAAGTGGTAGCTGGGAACATATTTTTTGGGAGTGTAATGAGCTGGCAGACGTTAGGGATTCCATGCGGACCGCTCTGTTTGAGATGCTGGCTAAACAGATTGGACTGACTGGGGAGATGATTTTTTGAGTTACGCTACAGAATCGGAATTCCCTAGGCATAGTAAAGCTTTGCTGAGTCTAATTTTGATGGTTGCCAAACGGTCTAGACCAACATTACTAGAAATAGTGAATGTACTAACAGAGATGAAGCAACTGTAATTGGGATCTTTAGAAAAGGGATGGAGAAAACTACATAGAAAAAAATGATAATTGTGTGAACTATATGTACAACAATTACTAGAAAATGGAAATCAAAGTCTAGATCAACTAGAATTGTAATCTATAGAAAAAGGAAGGTGCAAACTACATAGGAAAAAATTGGAATTGTGGGAACAATATATGCGGAGCAGGAATGAGGTTTAAGAAGCAGGATTTGAATGAGCCATATAATGCTTAACTGACAATGACTGGATGGTTTATAAATGATGTATAATGTTTGCAACTACAGTTTCAATGGTGTCTGTTATGTAAACTGTTTGCAACTAAAGTTGTATTATTTTTATGTTTTTCTTTTGTATAAATGTAAGATTGCCTTTGTCATATGTTGAAATTTAATAAAGATGTTTGGGGAAAAAGACAGTCTTATTTTCTTATGTACCAGTACCCAACCCACAGAAAAAAAATAGGAACTACCCTAGAGTTTACGCAGTGGCACAGCCAGCACTCTTTATTCCTCCCTTGTACAGGGAATTAATTTGTTTCTTTTGAATTTTTTTTCTACAAATGTATGCACTTGGTCTTTAGGCAGTGGTCGATGGCAGTGGTGCCTGACTCATTTATTTGGCGCCAGCAGCTGGTGTAGGTGTTGAGAGTTAGAATAAAACATTGGGATGTTTGGCATAAGTTTGTGATCAAGAGTTTTATTGTTTCCTGGAAGGGAATGCCTCTTAGATGTTTGCATTGTGACCCCTTAATTCCAGATTGTTGTAGTTGAAAGTTGTGTAGCTTTTGAGCTGAAGTGTTATATTTTATGCCAGAGAGCAAGATTTTTAGCTTCTCAGCATTTTCAATTCCTTACTCCAAAATTGCTGGCAGATCTAGGTGCCAAATTACTGGTTTGAAGCTGGTAGCACTTGGCCCTTTTAAATATTCCATTTTTAATTTGTTTGTCTGATTCTAGTATTGGGATAGGTGCAAAACAATAGAGTAAGAAGGTTAGGATTAACTTTTTTTTCATGGTGTCAGAGGTTTTCATTGTGGTTGTGCTCAAAAGGTATCCAGTAATCCCCATTTGGATTGTGTTGATTTTGTTTAGTAATAGTTGGCTATGATACCACAAGTATTAAAGCTGTAGCATTGGTAATTATCTAGGAACTGTTGTACATCAACCTAACAACTGTAAGTTAGCTTGTACATTTAAGTGGTAAGGTGCTGGTTAATCCATGTGAAAAAAGAAAAGCCTTTTTTCACATTGACTCTGTCCTGATCTGTGCTATTCATAAGGTTTACCTTCATAACGCCAATCTCAATATGGTTGACCCCGCTTCCATGAATACTGAAGTGTGAACGTCCCAAACGTCGAATTCCACATATCCAAATGACAAAATCTTGCCCTCTTTTTGACACATGGTAGCACTGATGTGGAAGTGTGGTGCAGTAGAAAATGTTGAAATTCGACATTTATTCGATATTTTAGTTTTGCGGTTCTGGTTTCGCGGAAACTGTTCAGTGTGGCCAGTAGTTCATATGTGATCGATAAGAAGGTAAACCTATTCATAACTCTCCACAAGGCATGCTAGATGAATAAAGTTAGGGCAGTGGAAATTTTTCATACACATATCAACAAGTAAAAGAAATGAGTAGCAGTACTGAAATAAAACAAAGTAAGGTAGCATTAAGTATTTTAGCATCATGCTGCTGATGCTATAAAGTCTGAATTTACTTTTTTGTATTCACTTTTAGTTTAGGCATGTACATTTACAAACTAAAAAAAAGAATTTGTTTAGAATTTACCATCCACGGCTGATTGATAAAGTACTTTGGATAATGAGCAAGACCTACATCCATACCATATTGGAGATTGAGTGTTCTCCAATAGTGTATTAGTGAACGGATATTGGCCAAGAAAAAAATTAGTCTGCAACTTCACAGTAGCATAGTACAGTGCTGTGAAGAATGAATGGGGAGAACTGCCACTGATGCAACATTGTAGTCAGGGTAAATGATATTAATGGGGAGAGCTTGACATTGGAGTGAGTCTGCATAATTTTAAACATTTGGTAGTGAAGTCAGAATCAGCAAAAATTTCCCACATACCCATTTATTCTTTAAAATAAGTTTTATGGGACTCCAGATCCTCATAAAAATACTTCAGCTTGAGAGAGGAGTTTGAAACGTGTAAGCTACTTTCACCTGCCTGTTTTTATATGAATTAACCGAGAAGAGCCCTTTCAACATGTAATTTGTGATCTGTAAATTCTGCCAAAAGATGAACCTAGCATTACTTCAGTCTTTAAAGCAATAAGAGAGCAGTCTACCTTTTAAATACCTCACAGGCGCATTACAAATATGAAGTCCTACTGTGTCCAGTAGGTCCAGTAAATAACCTTGGCATTAATTTTATTTTTTTATTTTATTTATCCTTTGTTGACTAGGTTAGTCTCAGTAGGCTAGTAACCTCTTTTCAGGGGAGGCCCGAGGTAATATTTATATTACTGGGGAAGTTTGACCAGGGCATTAGGGAACTTCCCCTACTTATCATTGTTTTGAGTGGGACCTATTTTGGAGGAACTTTTCTTGTTTCCGTTCCAGGCGCAGAGGTGGCCTTGAGAAACAGGGAGACAGATGGAGACAAAAGGAGATGATTGAGTGGTGAAAGAAATGGAGGAGAAAGCAAAGTATCGAGATTGGAGAATGTGTACAGCATTCAGAGGAAGTGTTCCAAGGAAATTTGTTGGAGATGAGTCAGCAAACAGTGGATGTATAATTACAACCCTTCAGTTAGGAAGGTTGCAGGATGATATACTTTAAGAAATGGTAGTACAGAGTGAGCCAGAAAACGAAAGAGAGGTTTCATGGGGGCATTATGGAACAAAGTCAATTCCTGAAGAATAGTGGTAAGATGGAAGAGAAAACATATGCAGAAGAAATAAGAGAAGACAAAAGTGGAATAGCAGAAAATAAGGCAGAAAATGAAAAACAGAAGTAAGTGGTAAGGATTCTAAATAAAGAAGACAAAGAAATGGACAATTATGAAGTGTGGGACAATTTAATTTCTCCTTTGGATGTAAAAGCACATGAGGGTAAGACCATTTATTCTTAACAAAGAGACATTTTGTGGCATGATACTTGGCTGATGTTCTTCATCTCACATTGCTGCAGTCCTTACATATGGGTAGTCCGCTGTCCTCGGTCGGCCCGAATACCAAAGTATTAGGCTGACGTCGGTCAAGGCGCTTAAAACTGACATCAGGACGTCAGGGTACAAAAGCGCATGACCGACGTCATATCTTCAGTCTTTTTTGCCGCATGGTCCGATGCAGAAGCAGCGTTGCAAGTGCCATTCGGCGTTCTGAAATTTTTCGAGTTCGGAGTTTCAGACCGAATCCAAGTTGGCTAAGTACCCCGTTGGGGATTATTTTGTTTTTTTCTTGCCTCAGTGTAGTACCGGATGTCAGAAAAAGTGAATAATTGTATTTCTTGTGGGAAACAGATACCACATAGGGATTATCATTCTTTGTGCATTCCTTGTTTGGGGCCTGAGCACGACGTAGTCGGATGTCGCTTTTGTGCTAGGTTCAATAAGCGCACTACTAAGCGAAGGTTAGATTGTGCTAGGCTGGTCTTCGGTAAGCGGTGCAATTATAATATGCCGCCGGATTCTCCGGCGCCCGCTTCCACGAAGAAGCGCAAAGACAAAACAGTTAAACCCAGGCAAGATGAGTCGTCTGTTCCGGACGCCGGTTCTTTAGAGGCTTCAGTGGAACCGGTGGGTCCGACGGAGACTTCTTTAGAGTCTCAGGGGGAGACTTTAATTTTGCAGGATGTGGCCTCTCTTGAGGCAGGGCAGGCTGAAGGGGCTTCTCAGGTTACTGTACTCCCTCCGTTCCCAGGGTCGTTAGGCCCTCTCCTTCTGTTTCCAAGGCTTCTCCCAGGGCAGGCCAGGTTTAGCATCTGTTGGTGTCACTCCTAGTTCAGCAGGGTCTGTGCCTAAGAAGCACATGCTTAAAATGGCAGAAGATTTGATTACTCTGATTAGAGGTTCTTTGCCCCCTCCTGATAAGAGGCCTAGGATGGAGCCAGAGTTGGGAAGTTTTGAACAGGCTTCAGATGTTTCAGAGTCTTCGGCTGAAGACTTGCAGGAGTACTCTCCTTATTCTGATTCTGATGCAGAAGATTCCACTCCTTCTGCTTCTCCTCCAGAGGATTTTTCTTTTTCAGAGACTCTTCACTCTATGAAGGAGCATTTTAAGTGGGAAGGTCAAGACTTCTCTGATTCTCGGAAAAGGCTTAGGGAACTTTTGCTTTTACCTCAACATAGGCCCTTAGCTATACCACCTGTTCTGGATGTTGTGCAGGATGTGTTTTCAGAGGCTTCGCTTAATCCTGATTCTCTGCCTCCTGCGCCGGTTAAACCAGATAGGTATTACAGGGTGCCTGAGGCTCATAAATACCTTTATAAGAGTCCTAGGGCGGACCCAGAAACTATTAGTCAGGGACCCAAGGGTGTCAAGGCCTCTGTTGTAAAAAATCCGGTTCCTCTAGATAAAGAGGCCAGAGCTTTGGATAGATGGGGAAAGAAGGTCTATACTTCTTCTACCTTAGCAATGAGGGCTTTGAATTGCCAGTTTCATATGTTGAAATATCAAAACTTTCTTCTTTCTCAATTGAAATCTAAGGTGGATGCTCTGGCAGAAGGCATTGAGTGTAAAGAATTACAAGATTTGGTGCATGTCTCTGAGCAGGTTGGTAAGCATTCTTTACAATGTGGTTTTGATGCTGTGCAGGCCTCGCCTAGGGTGGCTGCCACTGGTTCAGTTCTTCGCAGGCACGCCTGGCTGAAGGATCAGAATTTTTCTGACCATGTTAAAACAAGGATTTTGGATGCTCCTTTGCAGTCTGAAGTGTTGTTTGGTCCACCTGTGGAATCAGTCTTGAAGAAAATGGAGGACAAGGCTAAGTCTATGCAGACTGTTAAGGATTTTTTGCAAGTTCAGCCTCCAAAGTTTAGTAGGAATTGGCCTGCTAAGGGGTGGACGTATCCTTCTTTTGATTCTCAGTCTAGCGGTAGATCTAGACGTGGTAGGGGCAGAGCACAGAGTTCCTTCAGACCTAGAACTGGGAGTTCACCTGCACAATCTTCGAGTGAGGGTAGGGGCCAGTCCTTTCGTAAACAGGCCCAATGACCTACTTTTTCAGCTGCCAGATCCCTCTTGCCTGGCAGCACCTTTGGGAGGAAGGTTGGCACTTTTCAAGGAAAATTGGATTTTAATTACCCAAGACAAATGGGTACTGGATATCATCCACAGAGGTTACAAGTTTTATTTCCATACCTTGCCTCCTTTCAAAGGCATGCCAGACGTTCCTCCTCAGCAAAGACTAGAGGCTCACAATCAAATTTCTCTTCTACTTCAAATAGGAGCTATACAACCGGTCCCTCTGCCAGAAGTGGGCCTAGGATTTTATTCTCACCTGTTTCTAGTACCAAAGAAAGGGGACACGTGGAGACCCATTTTGGACTTATCTATCCTCAACACATATCTGGACATTCCCAAGTTCAAAATGTTGATGTTACAGCAGCTTTTACCTCTGCTGGGCAAAGATCACTGGATGGTGACTCTGGATCTCAAGGAGGCTTACCTTCATGTTCCTATCAGGCCCAGTTGCAGGAAGTATCTGCGTTTTCGGGCTGGGACTTTTCATTATCAGTTCTCTGCATTGCCCTTTGGCTTATCTACTGTGCCCAGAGTGTTCACGAAGGTTCTGGCTCCAGTGGTAGCTTTCTTCAGGCTAAGAGGAATACAAATCTATCCTTATTTGGACGATTGCCTGATTCTGGCTCAAGGAAAGGACGAACTTCTTCATCATTTACAGTATGTGATGGCAGTGTTAAGATGCCTAGGGTATTCTGTGAACGAAATAAAGTCCAGTCTAGTACCCTCTCAGGACATGTGCTTTCTGGGTGTGAGACTGAATACAGCATCCCAGATGGCCTTTTTGACCCCGGACAAACAAAAGAATCTTTCTCTTTATTTCCATCAATTATCTCGTCAGTCCAGGCTGACTGCAAGGACAGTCCTTCAAGCCTTGGGGTTCATGGCATCTTGTATTCTGGTACTTCCCAATGCCAAACTGCATATGAGGAAGCTACAATGGTATCTCAAAAATGTATGGACGCAGCACTGCCAAGATATGGACACTGTCATTCAGATAATACCTTGCATTCAAAAGGAATTTTTGTGGTGGGCTCAGGAATGTCACCTAAACAAGGGACTCTCTGTGACCCGACCAGAGGCGAGTCAGATTCTAACGACAGATGCCTCAGAAAAAGCTTGGGGAGCTCATCTAAATGGAAAATGGGCACAAGACACGTGGCCTGCCAGACTTCAACATTTACTTATCAACTTGAAGGAGATGTTAGCAGTCCAATTTGCATTGATAGCTTTCAAGGATTTACTTCTTCCAGGGCAGGTGTTGATTCAAACAGACAACACAACTGTCATGTGGTACATCAACAAGCAAGGGGGGACACATTCATATCCTCTATGCAGACAAGCAATGATTTTGTGGGAGACTGCTCTCAGGTTGCAGCTAAATCTTCAGGCAAGGTTTCTGCCAGGAGCACAGAACTCCTTAGCAGATGTGTTGAGCAGACAAATTATGGATCCCCACGAGTGGAAATTGGATCCTCATGTATTTCAAAAATTGACAGTGTTATGGGGAACTCCAGACATAGATCTGTTCGCTTCTCCACTAAATTACCAGCTGCCAAAGTTTTGCATGAAAAGGTTTCATCCCACAGCTTGGAAAGTGGATGCTCTCTCATTCATTTGGAGCAATCTTCACGTGTATGCCTTTCCACCACTGCCTCTCCTCCCAAAGGTACTCCTGAAGGTCAGACAGGACAAGCCAACCATGATTTTAATAGCTCCGGATTGGCCTCGACAGCACTGGTACCCATTACTGAGAAGTCTAGTACGGGAGCCTCCATGGCCTTTGCCTTCGATTCCACACCTGCTGTCTCAGGAGAACAGTCATTTACTCAATGTCAAACTTCACTCTCTACATCTAACAGCCTGGCATATTCTGTTTTAAACCCTGGAGGGTCTCAGCTTCCACAACAAGTTTTGAATGTTATTTTGGAGGCCAGAAGGCCTAGTACAAGGAAAGTTTACGCAGATAAGTGGAAGAGATTTTTAATTTGGAGTACAGCAAAGGACTTTGATGTTTCTAAACCTAACTTAAGTGTTGCTCTTCAATACCTTACTGAGTTATTGGACAAAGGTTTGTCCTTCTCCTCTATAAAGGTTCATGCTGCAGCAATTTCTGCTCACTATGACTGTGACCCACCATTATTTTCGCATCCTTTGTTTAAGCAATTCCTTAGAGGGGCAAAGAATATAAGACCCCCACATAGAGCTCCTACTCCTGCTTGGGATCTCAATTTTGTGTTGGAGAAACTCACTCTACAACCTTTTGAGCCTGCAGCGACTGCCGAGTTGAAATATTTATCATGGAAGACTGCTTTTTTGTTGGCCATTACATCTGCGAGAAGGGTTTCTGAATTACAGGCCCTTATGGCGGTTGAGCCTTTCTTAATTTTCCACAAGGATAGGGTGTCTTTGCATACTAACCCTTCCTTTATGCCTAAAGTGGTTTCTAGTGTGGCTTTAAACCAAACTATTCATTTGCCTACTTTTTATGCAAACCCCAAAATAAAGGGGAGAAGATTTTGCACACTTTGGATATACACAGACAGTTGCGATATTATTTGAGCAGAACTAAAGGGTTCAGGCAGTCTCAGCAGTTGTTTGTTTCATTTGCTTTGTGTTCTCAGGGCAAACCTGTTTCAAAACAAACTATTTCTAAGTGGATTGGTTTTTGTATTGCTTTCTGTTATTCCCATCATGGTAAGGAGATTCCATCTGGGATTAGGCCTCATTCCACTAGGGCTACTGCCACTTCTACAGCTTTTTTAAGGGGGGTGGCTACTAAGGATATTTTGGAGGCAGCTACTTGGAGTTCAGTGCATACTTTCTGTAAGCATTACCACCTTCCACTTTACTCTAAATCTAGGGCTGGATTTGCCACTGCAATTTTACAGGGCATTTTGGCAGCTCCTAATGCTTTATAGTTTTGCCATCCTCCCTTACCTCTGCTTTGGGATTCTACCCATATGTAAGGACTGCAGCAATGTGAGATGAAGAACATAGTACAGTTTTGTACCTACCATAAATGTAGATGTTCGAAGATCCACATTGCTGCAGTCCAATTTACCCTCCCTCCTTCCCCTCTGTAGTTAGAGGTGGTTGTGTGGTTTGGGTTGTAAATATTGTAAATATGGTTAGTGCAGGGGTGGTTGGTTGTTTTTTGCTGTTTTTTGGCTTTGCCCTTTCTTTTTAGGGCCTTCTGACATCTGGGGCAAGAAAAGACTGAAGATATGACGTTGGTCATGCGCTTTTGTACCCTGACGTCCTGATGTCAGTTTTAAGCACCTTGACCGACGTCAGCCTAATACTTTGGTATTCGGGCTGACCGAGGACAGCGGACTACCCATATGTAAGGACTGCAGCAATGTGGATCTTCGAACATCTACATTTATGGTAGGTACAAAACTGTACTTTTTTTCACTGGAAAATTTTCTTGGAGAATATAAAAAAAAGAACTGTAATCCATGGAGTCTTTGTGCTAAAAGCATTTAAGAGAGAAACAAAAAAGAAAATTAATGTACAATTTTGAACAGAGGTAGAAAGAGAGACTTTTAAAGGACATTTGAAAACTTTTATATAAAGATTATAATTATGCACATTATAAAAGATTATGACAAATGGAGTTTATGGACTGGTGGCTGGGATTGTAATATTGTGTTGAAAAATAGAGAAAAAATATATACATATACCAAGCATGATAAATGTAGATGGGAATAGGGTGTTGTACAGTACTGGGAGCAACCTGAAATATTTTTTGTATGTGTGGAAAAGAAGAACATTAGCTAAGTAACTCGGACAAAATAAAGTGTTATATTTGTGGGGAGATGGGATATGATGGAAAAAACTTGAAATGACATTTTATAGATGTAATAAAACTGGACATTATGGATCGATTGCAAAAATATAAATAAGAGTATAGTAAAAGAAAGAGACAAAATTGAAAAAGAGAAGGAATTTTAGAAGTAGAAATAGAAAAATAAAATTGAGAAAAAAATAGAGGACAGAAGATTCTGAAGTAAGTGATGGAGAAGACAATTGGGATGTAATAAAAGAAAAAAAATAATTTTGTTGGCAAAATGGTAAATGACAGAAAAAGAAAATGTAAAGGGATAAGTACACAAAAAGAACAGAAATGGATGCAAAAGATTAATTACATGTGATGATTGGGGGTTGATGTAATGGTTAAGATGTTTGGCTCTCAGACACAAGGTACAGTGTTTGATTCTCACCTTTGGGAGGGAAATTGGCTAAGCTTAGAATGGCTTATGAAGAAAGATAGCATAGTAATTAGCTATTCATTTATAAAACCATGAATCTAAGGAAAAGGGAAAATAAATTTAGAGTGCTTTCTATAAATATGACTAGTATTAAGCTAGTAAGAAGAATAGGGACTTCTGGTGTGGTGTAATACTTGTGATGTAGATGTAATTATATAAGAAGACACAAAGTTTTTAACAAATGAAAAAAAAAGATTACAAACTGAGAAATTTGGAGAGGAAAGATAATCTGGAATTTGGAAACAGAGAGATTCTGGAATATCCATATACTGTAGAAATACGACAAAAATATTAGATGCAACTTTAGCAAAACTTGGAAGCTTTAACCATTGTAGATTTAAAATGGAAATAAGTTTGTAGAATTATTACATTATATGCTTATAGTAATTGTGAAGAGAGAGAGAGCATATTTTATTAGATTATAGACTAGAGATAAATATGAAGAATATAATAACAGGATACTTTAATTGTGATTTAAGAGGCAACCGTAAAACGAAAGGAAATGATAAAAGAAAAATGTTTGAAGTTATAAAATGTGGCAAGTTAAAACTTTGGGACATTCATAGACTTACAAAAGGGGAATGTGTAGAACTGAAATATATTTTATTTTATAGTATCAGAAGATTTGGTTATAGGAGAAGGGGAGGTAATTGAAACAGGATTTTCTGATGATCTTGCAATATGGCTAGAGATAGGGGAAAATAAGGAATATATAAAATAGGCAAAGGAATAAAAAGGATAAATGAGAAAGTATGGAATGAAGAAGGAAAGAGTTTAGTAATACAGTGTTGGAAAGATCATATTATTGTGAGAACATTTTATAAAAATGGTTTGAATGGTGGATGATATTTAAGGAAAAAATAAAAATGTTTTTATAATGTAATATGATGCAAGAAAAATATAAAATAATATATAATAATGCTTTGGAAGCTGTAGAACATAATGATAGAAAGCACTTTAGCAAAGTAAAGGAATTATATGAAGTAAATAAAAAATATACATGAATTGTTATTAAAAGATATTTCTATAAGGAAAAAAGAGAAGTGTCAAGTTACTTAGACTAGTGAGGGGAAGATGGTATTGTAATGATATAAATAAAAAAATGTGAAATGAGAAATAGAACGCAGGAATATTATGAATAGTTTACAATACATAAAAGAAATGCTCAAAGAAAGAGAAGACAGTGAATAAAACATGGGAAGAAAACAAAGTTAACAGAAAAAGAGAATAAAGAGTTGGAAAATGAGATTTCTTTAAATGACCTAAAGTATTAGGATGAGTAAATATAGATTTGGTTGTAGGACCAGATGGAATAGGGTATGAGATATACAAGGGATTGTCAAAAAAAGTAAGATTTTCAATGAATGGTTAAATGAAGGTTTTATGTGTAAAGCATTATGGAGTGGAATGCTTAAATTCTTAACATAGAAGACATTTGAAAGTGGAGACCGATAGTATTGAATAATGATTATAAGATCTTTATGAACATAATACAAAACAGATTTGAAATTAAAATGGAAAATATGGAAGATAGCATATATAGTATAAAGGGGGGGTGTCAAGAATCATTAATGATAGCTGGAGAAGCTGTGGATGATACTTTAAATGGAAATGAAGAAGCAAAAATCATAATAGGAGACATTAATAAGGCATTTGACACAGTTGGACATGAAATCTTATAGGTAATAATGAAAGAATATAATGTCAGTGAAAAATGTTATGTATGTCAAGATATAGTAATAACAAAGTAAAAATACGTATAAATGGCTGGTCAAGCCAAGAGGTTCATATGAAGAGTGGTGTGAGACAGGGATGTCCAATGAATTGTGTACTCTCTGCATAAGTTATGAATGTGACAGTATTTGAAATTGCAAAATGGTTAAAGCGGGATATAGAACACCTGAATGGTAAAGAACTCCATTTCTGTTAACATATGTAGATGACATTATAATTGAAAAAAAAACTAAATTTGGATAAAATAAGTAATAATTTGCACAAATTAGTGTTTAGAAGTGATAGGGATGGCTTTAAATAAAGAGAAAAATAAAGGTTTAGGTGAGTTAGTAAGGATAGGGGATATATATTTTACAATGAATTAAATTTCTGTGTTGGTTATAACATTTTGGGAATAAAGATGTAAGTAGAAATCAGTGGGGAAAAACAATAGAAAGAAAACTTGTCTTTTCTGGAGAACATGTAAATTATCATCCAGGAAAAAAGGATTATTTGATAAATTGAGTACTGATGAGAAAAATAGCATACTTATCAAGTACATTTATGTTGCCAACAGTATTTAAAAAGGAATTATTGCAGATATTTTTCATGTATATGAGGTTCTAGATTAAACCCAGTAAAAAGAGGAGTTTTGTATATAAATATAGAATGAGGTTTAGGGGTAATTAACCAAGTGGTTTATGCTTCATTAAATTTGTACAAAGTGGTAAATTGCATAAATGAAAAAGATGAGAGGTTAGTAGTAAAATTATATAAATATAAGTGTGATAATTTTTGGGGTATGGTAAAAAAGAGTAAAAGCAAAAAGAGTGTATAAGTGAAGAAGTAAAATGTTACTAATGTTTTTTTGGGGGGGGGATTAAAAATTGATGATACAGAAAAAGATAAAAAAGTGTGGTGCAAGAATGTAACGATAAAACATTACTACGTAAAACCGTGGGAAAATTTAACAGATGAAAAAAATTAAAGCTATACAGATGAGAAGCAAATGGTGAAATCAGAAAGTAGAAAGTCAAGATTTTTTGTGTAGACTGGTAATAGATAAATTGCCAGTAAAAGGAAATATGCCATATAAAAAGAAAAGTGATTGAATATGAGCATGTGTTTTTTGAAATGCTAGAGTAAAAAAGTTAATTGAAAGCTATGTAAGAAAGATTTTTTTTTCCGAAGATATAAAAGAAGTGGATAAAATAAATGTGGATATGATTCAATATGAATATTATAAGAATAGAAGTAAAGAATATGATAAAAGAATAAATAAAAAGTTATTTTATGTCATATGGGTTATATGGAATGAAAGAATAAATTAAGTTATTTTGATGATAAATAGATTTTAGCAACAGAATTACGTAAAACCAGATTGTGGTTGTGGAAAAAGGAGTGGGAAGGGGTTAATAGGGATGAAAATTTAGTATGATTTTAAATGAAGTTATAAATATGTGCAAACAAATTTGTATATTTGTACATTTGTAAATATTTTGTAAATAAAGTTCTTTTTGTATATAAATAAAGGTCCCCTACTCTTCACTAGGTGCTGTGGGATTTTTTACATCCACCTGAGCTACCACTAACTCAAGCAGATGTGTTCTTGGTTTAATGTCTCACCTAAAGGACAGCACACTGAGGAGTGCAGCATCCCTTATGCTACAATACAGTGTCAACAATCAATCTACTTGGTCTGAGAATAGAACCCACTGCCTTTTGCACCAAAGGTGAGTGTACTACCCATTGTGCCACTGGCACTACTACCATGGATGAGCAGTAGTACATACTTGAGGAAAACTGTTCTGTCCAGATTGCTCAGTTGCTTAGTTGTATATTTCTCATACCAGTGTTCCATGTCTCCCCAGTTTTATATGCAGATGTTATCCCAAGTATAAATTAAATGAACACACAAACTAGAGACAAATGAGTCTCTTACAACAGTTTATTTTCTTTTTTTTTTTTTTTTTTTATCCATAGTCGAAGTTTTTTAACTTCGAACAGGATTCCCTGTTTGAAGTTATTAAACTTCGACTATGTGATATAGACCCTATAGTAAGACAAGTAATATAATCATCAGTGTACTAGGGAGATGATAGATATAGATTAGTACTAAGCTAATTGCACTTTGTGGGCCATTTTAAGCCTATCCAGTTATCCCATGTGAGAGTCAAACCCTACACCTTGTGTTTGTAAGGCAAACACCTTAACCATAATGTCAAACTCGAAAAGTCTAAACAGCTGATACAGAGATACACTTATGTGCATTATTTAACTTCAGGTATCCAGGCAGTGTTTCAGCTACAAATGTGCATATGGCAGCCTTGTATGCTATACATTATAATAGGTAACACAGAAGAGAATGTATTGCTAGCATTACTTGAATGTTGTAGAATGTGTAGAAAAGTTTACATTGGTGATAAAGCCACAGTAAGGAACTCATGGTCCAGTAAACTCTCAGTTAACCGGAACTCAAGCAACCAGAAAGAAAATTGAAGAATTACCGTACAATTTTCATGTATTACCTTTTTGTCACCCCCCTCCCCCCAAACATAACTCATGTTTTTAGAGTTTGAGTTTTAAAAAGGAAGATAAAAATAAATTCCCTCTCTCCCCAACCTAAGAACAAGTCAAAACAAACAAAATAGTATAGAGTACAGTATTAGCCAGGCCTATTTTTAATAGTAACTCTCAAGCAACCAGAAACTACAGTTATCCGGTATTTACCAATCCCCACTGGTGCCGATTATCTGAGAGAGTACTGTATTCTATTACATGCCATAGATGAGTCCAGTGCATTTTTTCAAGAGCCTTTTGGAATCGAGGAGCAGGGGAATGAAAGGGTAATTACTTTTTTCACTCACATTCCAAACGTACAAGCATAATGTAATAAGGTTATGTCCTTTGTATACTGATCCTTAAAGAAATCTTGCTGTAGAGGAGATGTAAGGTACAGAGTGACATTATTTAATTTTCTTACAAGTATTATAGCAAAGATTTTCATATCAAGTAGTAAAACTGAGATAGGCTGATAATTGTCAGGTAGTGCTGTGCTTTCCTGTGTATGCTAATAAAAGATGTGCTATATCAAGTTAGCATAGTCATTCCAGGCTAAAGGCTTTCTCTAGTTGTTATGGTGTCTGTTACAGTTAAAATTTCTGATAGGGATATCAGCTCCTTTACCTTAGGAGAATGAATGAACTGAAAAATTCTTTAATCTTATCTACTTTGGGGTAAGCTTCACTTCTAAAAATATTTTCCTGGTTCTTTTTTTTTTCTCTCCCATAGGACCTTGCCAGATGGCTCCACTGCTGACACCCAATTGGCCCATTAATTCCAGGAGGATGAAAACTAGGCATTCTCAAGCTACATAAGAGGCTTGTGGCCCACCTTCCATTCCCTGGCAGGAGTTGGATCCTAGGGAGTGGGGCACTTTGCTCATTGTAGGAGACCTACCTACATTTTTTGAGAGCATCCCCCTTGGCCTTTTTTTAGCTTGTCCGTGTTCCTACATTGCTGACTCCCAGAAGGCAACAGTGTCCCATCCTTCATGGCTAGCTCCTCCAAGTGCCAAAGCACTACTCAGACTCAGATCGCCTGGACTCTAGTTGAGGCTTTATTGCTCTATATTGTGGATCTGGCTAGTATATTGATATTCTTGGGCAGAAACTAAGTAGATTTCCTGTGGCTGCCTCGTAGCATTCCTGTGAAAAAAAATGCCCCAAAAATCATTTCTGCATTTATTTTCAACAGTTTCCTAGCTAAAAAAAATATATGAGATATATAGCATCTTGCCTACTGGAATAAAATTATTTCCGGTCTCCTTTTTTTTTTTTGCCTTCAGAACTGAATTAGTTTTTCTTGACAGTCCTTATTTTTGTACTCCCTCTCCTAACTGATTTTCTTCTTCTAAATCTTCTAATGAATAATTACTTCCTGGTCAATTCTTTTTTGTAATTTCACATGTGTAGACTCAGATTTATCCTGAAATAGTCCAGTGTAGAAAATATAGACAGACAACTGCCTTCCATAGTACTTCAGTAATCCATTATCAGTTGTTTTATTAAATCTGCCTTCCTAACATTATTTTAATAAAAGAGGATTATGGTTCCCATAGGAAGTATGCCCCATTTTACCCTACTGTAGCTAGGTCAAGATTTACATTTTTTTCTTCTAGGATATTACATATGAGAGCTTTAGGTACAAGCTGATAAGCCTATCTGACATGTAGCGTAATTAAAAATGTTCTCATTGAGATTAAATGTTCTCTAGGAGACTACTAAGTCAAACTTTCCATACAATCCAGTAACATTCTATTAACTTGGAGTATTCTAATTCTGCCTGTAGGAATTCTGTCCAGCATGGAATTTATTGCTACATGAAAGCTCCCCATGTAAGATCAGGAAGTTGTATAATGAACTTCAGCCTAGGTATCTTAAAGAAAAATTCTCTAGAGGGCTAGGGTTGTCTGGGTTGGTGCCATAAAAAGTTCCGACTACTAGCTGTGACATACCAATACAGACTAAAAGTAATCCAAGTCCATCTTAAGTCTTTGTGATAGAGTGACAATACCTATCTGTTTTGATTTAACACAGTTTTCCTCCCTTCATCCCAACCTGTTTCTGATGAAATTTTTAATACTAATGTACTTCCATATCACTGTTGCAGTACTCATAACCTGAGAGATCTCCGACCAGTATACCAAAGCCTTTAGTACTTATAGGTGCCGTATGTCGCACGTATGGTCCTACACCCCCCACGCAAGGAGTAGGGCATAAAGGTGACATACGGACATACACACTCAGAAGTTCTTTGCTGACAGTCCAAACACCATCATCAAACGTCGGTCTGAACACCCTTCTGCTATTCTGGTTACCAAGCTGAATTTCATGTAAGTACCCATTTGGGATTTCTTCTTATCTTTCTTTCTTTTATTTTAGTGCTGTTAGGTTCATGTCATCCAGAAAAGGAAAATGTCAGTGTGGGAGGCAGATTCCCCATGAAGACCATCATAACCAGTGTCTTTTTTTGTTTGGGTGCTTCTGACGACCAAAACCAGTGTTCTGTCTGTCAGGCCTTTATCCCTATGTAGTTGTGTCATCTCTTTATTTGTTTATCTTGAAAAGCATTGTGTTAAGCTGTTAGCTCAAAGTACTGTGGCAGAATCTTCCCATTCTGAGGGTCAGCTGTTTGCCAAGAAAAATGCCAAAAAGCTTATTTCTGATAGGGCTGCTGTTTAGCTGCCCCCAGAAGTCTCTTTCGAGGTTAGTGAAGGCCCAGAGGATTGTCTGGTGGTTACTTCGAATTCCTCTGTCCTGACCCCTTCAGATGCTGGCATGGATCTGACTTCTTGCATGTCCTCATAGACTTTACAAACCTGTGCTACTGACATTGCAGGGGAATCTTGGCTGATATATCTGAAGGATCAAGAGGGATTATACTGATGTTATTTAAGGAGAAGATCCCTACTATGTTTATTGAATGTTGCCAGGCTCTGACCCTCCTAGGGTGTTTTGTGCTGATGTCTTGCAGAAGAAGAAACCGAGGACCAAGCATATTTCCCCTGTTAAAGATCCCCAATATGGTCGTGGGAAGCACCCAAACAAAAAAAGACACTGGTTATGATGGTCTTCATGGGGAATCTGCCTCCCACACTGACATTTTCCTTTTCTGGATGACATGAACTGGACTACATGAAAAGAGACATAGAGGAGCTCTCCAATTATGTAGCCCAGGCTGGTATGACCCTGAGCAGCATCCTGCCCTCACCAAGAATGATACCACAATACAAAGACAAGATGATCAGCTTTAACAATTGGCTCAAGTACTGGTGTCATTCTAAGGGGATCCAATATCTGTCTGCCTGGGATGACATGTTGGACAAGCCACGCTGCTTCACAAGGGATGGCTTACACCTGTCACCACTGGGCTTCCGGATATTGGCTAAGGCTCTTGCCACCCCCATAGTGCCTTTTTTAGGCAAGGCTCAAAAGACAAACCCACCTCCTCAGAAAACAAAAATGGAAAAAAACTAAGGGTAATGCTGCTCAACGCCAGAAGTCTAAATCTCAAGATGCAGGCACTTGATGCGCTCCTCAGCATGGAGAACATCGACGTCTGTGGAGTAACTGAAACCTGGTTCAGGGCTCCAGAGAGCACCCCAGCGCTACCAGGCTATACCTCGTATCATGCTTTTCGGCCCCAAAACCCGGGCCGAACCACAAAGGGAGGGAGAGTGTCCATATTCATCAAGGACACCCACACCTCCAGGTTAGTAGCAACACATGAAGCATCAGAGACCATACAGGTGCAACTAACCATAGGCAAAACTGCTATACAACTGGTAGCATGTTACAGACCACCCTCCCAATCTCAAGAACCCCACTCAGCCTTCCTGAAGACATTGGAGGATATGAATGTATCACAAAATACCATCATACTAGGAGACTTCAACTACCCAAACATAGATTGGGTACATTATTCTAGCCCTAATACCCTAGCCCAAAGGTTCCTGGAATTCATAAATTCAAATGCACTGGAACAACTAGTCACCTCTCCCACTAGGGGAGATAATATACTAGACCTGATCATCACAAACATGGGGACAAAATGCTCCACACCGGAAGTATACACCTCACTAGTGAGATCTGACCACAAACTAATCACCCTGGATGTACATATCCCACCTCCACCCCCAGCACAAAAGACCACCGTGAAAAACTTCTCAAAAGCAGACTTCACTCTTCTTAAGACTGAGATGGTATCCTTTAAGCCCACTGTGCCAGTGGATACCACATCCCACAATGCCGAATCCTTCACAAATGCTTTTTATGGACATCTCCAAGAATGCATGGATCATGCAATCCCAAACAAATCCAAGTCCCTCTCCACCAAAGGTAAGCGTCCTGTCTGGTGGACCTCAGCCATAAACAAATTGTATAACAAAAGAAGGAAACTACTGCACGTCAGAGCAAAATCCCATGAAGGGAAGACATCTCTGATCAACATTAGCAGAAAACTATGTTCTCTCATAAAAACATCCACGGCCAACTTTGAGCGAAAAATCACTAAGGACACTAAAGATAACCACAAAGCCTTCTTCAGCTATGTTAGAAACCTGGATGGAAACCCTCAGATATGCTCAGAGTTGGTTCACAACAACATAAAATACACTGAACCCACAGATATTGCAAACATTCTGGCTGACAGGTTCAGTGCAAATTTCTCCCCTCCTTCACCCCCAAAAGAAGAAATACTTATCCCAGCTGAATGTAATCTCCCAGTCATCTCAGATGTTCAAGTGAGAACCGCCCTAAACAAAGCAAAAAAAACACAGCATCAATGGGACCTGACGGTATCCCGGGTTGCGTGTTACGTGAACTCCAAGAGGAGCTAAACCCACACATAAAAATGCTATTTAACCTTAGCCTTACTTCGGGATATGTACCTGAACACTGGCATACAGCAACAGTGGTCCCACTCCACAAGGGGGGTGCCTCTACAGACCCTGGAAACTACCGCCCCATAAGCTTAACCAGCCTGGTCTGCAAAGCTATGGAAAGAATCATTACGGAACTCATAAAGAGACATAGGGGACCTACAGACACTTGACCCCACCCAGTTTGGCTTTGTAAAGGGCAGATCCTGCCTTTTAAACCTGGTTGACTTTTTCGAAACGGTCACTAGAGCCATTGATGAGGGCAAAGCAGTCCATACAGCATACCTGGACTTGGCTAAGGCCTTCGACACAATACCCCACTCAGGCATCATAGATAAGCTCAACAGCTTAAAAGTAAACCCTTATGTCACTAGATGGGTTGCAAACTGGCTAAAGGACAGAACCCATAAAGTTAAAATCGCTGGAGCAATGTCAGACTCAAAGCCAGTCACAAGTGGTGTCCCACAGGGATCTGTCCTGGGACCCCTCTTATTCGGCATTTATTTCTCAGATGTTAAAGCAAACATGGAAGGGCTGTGGCTGACAAAGTTCGCAGATGACTGCAAACTAGGCGCCATAGTAGATACACCAGCAGACACACACATCCTACAAAAAGGCCTCACAGAAACGGACAACTGGTGCCGGAGTCACGGCCTTAAACTAAATGCCAAAGAATGTATAGGCATCCCCTTTGGGAAAAACAAAGTACCCACAAATTATCACATAGACAGCAACCCACTGAGTACGGAAAAAGTAATCAGAGACCTAGGGACCCAAGTCGACAGCGACCACTCATTTGACACCCACGTTGCCAAAGTGGTTAGAAAAACATTCTACCTTGCACACCTCATCATGAAGGGATTCACATCCAGATCCAAGGATGTCAGTGTACCCCTATATTCCCCCCTCATCAGACCCATGATTGAGTACAATGCCCCATTTGGTATGTACCTCACCCGGCATTTGCAACAGCTGGAGAGACCACAAATGTACCTCACCAAGAGGCTCAAGGATCTCCCAACATGTGTCTTATTCTGCCAGACTAAAGAAACTTCAGCTCTATTCAGTAGCATACCGCCTGCTCAGAGGTGATCTCTGCCTGACGTACAAGGCCATGTCCAATCAGGATCTGATGGACATGCTCCACCTTAAAAAATCCAAATCCATCAGGACCACGAGAGCTAAAGACTTAAACCTCGGCACAAGTATGAATAGGACATGCTGGAGGGATAGATTCATAACCCAGAGGCTTCCCATGCTTTGGAACAGGATCCCAGTTCGTATTAGGCAGAGTCCCTCACTGACTCTTTTCAAGAGAAATCTTGATGAGTGGATGGGAGATCGTAAGTTTACCCCAGGGGTCACATCTGTGTCACTACTAGACAGGGGGCACAGTAAACTAATTCTGTTATATAAGGGGACCTTCATTGTGTCACTACTAGACAGGGGCACAGCATTCTAAATTTATTCTGTACAATTTTTGTACCATTTCATGGGGTGGCAAAAGCCACATCACTATGGCTAGGCTTACAAATGCCCCAGGGCAGATAGCCTAGTACTATACTATGAAACTATGAAACATGAATAGCAGGATTTTACTCAGATGTTGTTTAATGCCTGAATGGCTTTAAAGGCTCCTCAAAGGGTGTCTGTGCCTGCCCCTGTCAAGTCTTGCACTCCTCTTAAAAGACCCAGGGAACTGGATTCTTCAGATGAGGATCTGTTTTCTGGGGAAGAGTCCCCTGGCTTACTCTTCTCAAATCCCTTCTCCCTTGGACTGTGGTTCAGAGGAACAGGATTCTATTAGTCCAAATTCCCCTTTGGGGGGGAACTCTCTTTTAGTGATACTGTTGCCTGCATGAAGAAGTTTAAATGGGATTGTTGTCAAGTCTCTGACATTCAGTAAATGTATTATGAGCTCCTCCACATGGAGTTTCCTAAGTCATCAGCTGATCCACTTGTTCTGGCTGCCTGCCTGGATACCTTTTCAGCAGCTTCTGTAGCTACTGATTTTCAACCCCCTGCACCCAATAAACCTGATAGATTTTTACAAGGTGGCTGCTTAAGGTAAATTCTTTTGTGTATGTGCTTCTGCTGATCCTTCTGTAGTGTTTGCCTCTTCTGAAAAGCCCTCCAATTTATTGCCCTGTACGAAATTTCTCCCTTCAGGAAAGGATAGTAGGCACTGGAGAGGCTGGGCAAAAAGGTTTACACTGTGGCCACTTTATCCTTTTGGGCCATCAACTGCCAGCTTATATGACCAGGTATGTGTTGTCACCCCTTTCTTAGGTTTCCAAAGTGGTTTCTGGCCTTTATGACTCTGGGAGTAAGGCTTCTGCCTTTTCCCTGTTGGGCTGTACCTCTCAAGTTGCTTGCCACTCTTATCAGATGCAGCTACGATGCTGCTGATGCCTCCTCCAGGGCTGCTGCCTTTTATTCTGTTATGAGGTTTTACTCCTGGCTTTATCTTCAAGCTCTGCCTGATGCCATTAAGGTCAAATTGTTGGATGCCCCCCTGGATAATAAAAATCTTTTTGGTGCTGCCGATGCTGAACTTTTCAGGTCTTTCCAGGATATGGATAAAGCGTTACAAGAGTTGAAACATATTTTTGTTTCTCCTGTTCCTAAGTTTCAGAGGAATTATCCCTCCAAATCTGCTTTTGTTCGTAGGCAGTCTTATCCTCCACCTAAGGGAAAAAAAGGTTATAGAGGTATGCCTCCTGCTAAGTCTACCAAACCCCTACCTTGCAAGAAACCTGCTTTTCAGGATAAGTCAGTTTCCATTTGATAATTTCTTTCTCCTTTCCCTTGGCCAGGTTCCCTTATCCCTCTGTCTTTCTCTGTCTCTTCCAAATTGGTTAGGGATCACAACAGGCTGCTGGGTTCTTTTCATTGTCCGTCAGGGATATATCATGGCTTGGAAGTCCCTTCCTCCCTTGTTGGGCATCCTTCCACCTCCTCGGGAACAACTTCCTCTTTTCCCAGATGTGTTCCCTTCTGTTGCCCAGGGCACCATTCAAGCTGTGTCTCCTACCAAGGTAGGGAGTTTTTTTTTTTTTTTCTTATTACTAATTGTTTTTGGTTCCCAGAAAGGAGGGCACTTGGAGATGATTTCTGTATATTTCCCACCTTAACACCTTTCTCAAGATTGCTTCCTTGTGAATGTTATCTCTCCAGACTCTTTTTCCTTTTCTTCTTCCTCAGGCCTTTCTGGTCTCTCTGGACCTCAAACATGCCTAGCTTTATATCCCTATCCATCTTTTCAGGAAATATTTACATTTCTCTGTTTCTTCCTTGCATTTTCAGTTATCTGCTTTGCTCTTTGGCTTCTGTACTGCCCCAAGGGTATTCACCAGATGCCTCACTCCTGTCATTGCCTTTTGCAGGATGAGAGGATTTCAGATCTTTCCCTATCTGGACAATCTGTTCATTCAAGCTTCTTCCATCGACACTCTACTTCAAGATCTCCAGTAATCTGTTTCCTTGTTGCAAAGCCTGGGAGTCATCATAAACTTCCAGAAGTCAGCTCTGACTCCTTCTCAGGATCATATTTTCCTCGGCTGCAGGCTTCGACCATCCCCTTGCTCCAAGGCTGTCTCTCTCTCTTCCTTTTTCCAGTCTCTTCTTTCTCTGGCATCAGTCACAGCACAATTTCTCACAGTCCTCGAGTTCATGGCTTCTACAATTCCCATGCTCAGTGGCCAAGCTCCATATGCAAAAGCTACAGTGGTACCTCAGGTCAGTGTAACTCCAACCTTTCCTCCCCTTGGACTTCCCAGTCCCTTCCCTT
Source organism: Protopterus annectens (assembly GCF_019279795.1). Taxonomy (NCBI): domain Eukaryota; kingdom Metazoa; phylum Chordata; order Ceratodontiformes; family Protopteridae; genus Protopterus; species Protopterus annectens. The sequence goes on from NC_056741.1 coordinate 1,235,099,744, forward strand.
CCTCATCTTAAGCTCAAGCTTCAGTGGTGGATTCATCAACTTTCTCTCAAACCGGGGCTTCCTTTCCAGACTCCAGTCCCAACTCAAGCTCTCTTTACAGACACCTCAGACAGGAGATGGAGGGGCATCATTCAACTCTCTTAATGTTCAGGGTCTCTGGCCTCTGCATCAGAGGTAGACCACATCAGTATAAAGAAGATGATTGCTCTACTTCTAGCTTTTTAGGCTTTGTATTCCCTCTTTCATCCCAGGCCTCTCAAAATGTCTACACACTACACAGTGTTGTGGTATGTCAACAAGCAAGGAGGTACAAGGTCCTGTCTTATTTCCAGACTAGCTGTGCAGGTCTTGGATCTAGCTGTCCAGTATCAAGCAACTCTACAGGCAGTTTGCATTCACTTGGAACACAGTCTAGTGGCAGTGTCTTTCGTCCAGCGCACAAATGGGTGCATCACAGAGCTGTGCTCCTGGACATTGTCCATCAGTTGGGTATTACTCGGGTAGATCATTTTTACTGCCCTCTGAGCAAACAACTTCATCTGTTCAGTTCCAGAGTCCCAAGTCCTCTGGCTTGGAAAGTAGACTCTGTCTTTTCCTTGGAAGGTGATGTTTTTGTATGCCTTCCCTCCTCTTCTGCTACAAGTCTTGCACAAGAACAGGCAGGACTTTTCCCAAAATCTTGTTACTGATTCCTTTGTGGCCCAGACAGCATTGTTTCCCCCCTTTTTCTCACTTGGCCAGGGGCAATCACCACAGGTTACCTCATCAGGTGAATCTTCTCATACAAGACAGGGGGTCTCTTATCCATCCTCATCTACTTTTCAGCTGATGCGGTGGAAAAATAAGGTTTTGATCCCTTTAGGCATCTCTTTTCTGAGGTAGTGCTTTGGGTCCTGCAGGAGTCCAGGAAACCCACTACCAGAAAATCATATATGTCCAAATGGAAGTGATTTTCTATCTGGCACCTCCCTTGCTATCAAGATCCTCTGTCTTTGGAGGCTCCTCTGGTTCTTTCTTATTTGTGTCATCTGATTCATGCTGGGTTAAGCATATTCTTTAGTGAAAGCTTATCTGTCAGCAATTTCTGTTTGTCTCCCCTTGACTCCTCCTCTGACCTCTAGATCTGAGGTCAAGCAATTTCTTAAAGACATCCTTCATATCAGGCCTCTAGGAAGCCAATTCTGCCTTTCTGGGACCTCAGTTTTGTACTTGAAAAAATTGACTCGGGCTCCCTTTTAACCTGATTCTTCAGCTTCCATGAAATGTTGTACTTGGAAGACTGTTCTTCTTTTGGCCCTCACTTTAGCTAAGTGTCTGAACTTCAGCCTCTCGTGGCTGTTCCTTCTCTCTCAGTTTTTTACAGAGACAGGTTGTCTCTTCATACTAATCCTTCTTTTATGCCCCAGGTAGTCAGTGAGTTGTCCCTTAATCAGTCTGTTCATCTTCCTTCCTTTTTCCTTTCTTCGCAGTCTGCCAGTGAGGTTCTTCACACCCTAGATTTACATAGACAGCTTAGATTTTATTTGGATAAAACAAATGTTATTTGCATTTATGAGTCGCATTTTGTTTCCTTTTATCTCAGGTCTTTGGGTTTGGCTGATTCTGAACAAACCATCTTTTCCTGGATTTCTAAGGTCATTTCTTTCTGTTAATCTTTTTTATAGTATGTAGCTTTCCTCTTCAGTAAAGGCTGATTTTCTTAGAGCTTTTGCTTCCTCTGGTGTTCTTTTTTAAAGGGTTGGATACCAATTCCCTCCTTGAGGCTGCTACTTTGTCCTCTGTTCACACTTTCACTAAGCATTACAAATTGGATGTTGTTTCCAGGGCCAGAGCTGGCTTTGTCAGGGCTGTTCTGGATGGGTTTATAGAAGACTTCCATGCCGTCATCCTTCCAGGCTTCCGTTTGAGCTTTTGAGCTTTTGCACTCTCACTTAGGTTATGTATACTGCAACAGTGATATGGAAGGACATAGTGCAGTTGTGTAAAATCTTACCATAACAGTAGATGTCCTTCTCTTCTCTGTTGCAGTATCTGCTTCCTCTTTCCTGGCCTCTCTGCTGTACCTGTTCTTTCTTGCCCTCCTGATGTAGGGGCTCTTCTCCTTTCTGTCCTTATGGATGCATATGCTTTTTTTCTGTCATTAAGGACATTCTGTTTCTCCAAGGACTTTTCCAGTTCTGACTATGTGCATCTGTACGTCACCTTTATGCCTACTCCTTGTGCGGGGAGTGTATGTGTGACATATGGTGCCTATAAGTACTAAAGGCTTTGGTATATTGGCCAGACATTGGGCTATCCTTGACAGGAGAATACCTTAAGTTATGAATAGTACAACAGTGAAGAGAAGGACATCTACTGTTACAGTAAGATTTTACACAACTGTACTTCAGTGTAGTTTATTGCAGAAGAATCTGTTGTGCTTCTAACTTCCAAATTTTGTGAAAAACGGGTTCAGGTTTAACAGGTGTGGAAATCACAGTTCTCTTTCTTGTCATTGTTTAGATGTCTCTGCCTCTACAAGTAATGACATCTGCAACCAAGCTAGATTAATGCGTATGGCTAGATTACTTATGCATTGAATTTTTAAACTAAATAAACCGTGCGAGTAAGGATATAGGAGTACCACACAGATACATACGCACACACACGAAAAGCATCTGTCTCCGTACTGAAGATGTGAAGTTGATGTGTACCTAATTCTGAATGATTGAAATATTGTAATGACAATACCGAGAAGTGCTATTAATTTAACCACAAAATGGCATACTGCTCCTGCGTGCCAGTCAGCTTGGAATAATGTATACATACAAGAAGGTTAAGTTGCTTTAACAGTGGCAGTGCTTATTGTTCAGTATTGCATATGCAAATGAAGTCAGCTGATGAAAAATACAATTGTATGCCCCTTGGGTTCCAACAGGGACTGCATGCTCTTTTAGCGCATGCAGATCTAACTAGTTAGATCAAATAGCTATTGCAGGAAGATAACCAAGGTCTGAGTTAAGTTGTCTTTTAATTAAAGACATGCTGTGCCCTTCAGCCATCACCAGAGAGGAAATGCACTATTAAACCACCGCTCTGTTTTGTATTGATCTTGTCTGAGGTTACGTGAAGTAAAACCAAAGCGTAGAACACGGGTTTATTTTTTTTAACTGATAAGATTAGCCATACTTTTCTGGCATCCATCGGTGCAGGTTAAGTTTGAATAAGGTTAGGGATAAGCTGAACTCTACATGAATGGGAAGCCTATTCCAGACAAGGGGTAATTTTGGAGACCCATGCCTTTCCTTCCAACATGTCCTGTTTATGTCGCAGATGAGGTTTACTCTGTAGACTGGGCATTTCTGTTGCTGTTTGTTTGTGGATGTGCAGCAAATCCATCAGTATGGCATCAGAGGCTGACTTGTGTAGGCTAGGCTAGGCATATATCACCACACAGAAGTCTGTGGGAGACAGAGTACAAGAATAGGGCTTTGAAACTGTTTCAGTAGGACTTGTGAGGAACCTTTGTGGTTTCTTAATCTGTTTGATATGCCTTGTAAGGTACATGCTGAAGGGTGCATTGCACTCTGACTGATCTGATGACAGCCAAGCACAATGAAAAGGTGATGTTCTTTGACCTGGATACCATGCCCTTACTATAAGTTGTGTAAAGTAGAATGGTTTTCTCACCACAGTAGACATGTGGTGGCCAAAGGTCAGGCTACTGTCATCATGCTTTCTCAGATCCCTGACCACTGGGTCTACATTTGGGGGTATATTATCACTGTGTATAATACATTATTAGGTATTCTGATGCTGGTTACTAAGAAATCTGTAACCTGCAGATGGAAGCAGAGTATCTCCCCTACTGGTGATGGGTATAATTCAATACATTTGTAACTTAAAAATGGCAACAAAGAGAAGACCAGACAAAATGGATACCATGATTGCTGCTGATTGAGCTTTTTTTTTTTTTCCTGCGATGGTATCTGTATACCATCAAGTGAAGTTGGCTGCGATTATTGGCAATATTTTATCCTGTGTAAAACTGTTTACGTGGTTTCTAGGCAAAATGCATCCTGTAAATTGTGATGAGTTATTTAATAAACTTGGTTTAAAAAAATATCTGGCACCCATAATAGCAATTTGCAGGACAGAGAGAATTAATGTATACTCTTCTCATATCTGGATGGCTACATTATTGTGGCTGAGGTCGAGGAGAAGCTACAGAAGGCCTTGGCCTGCACTTTTGAATAGCCTAGGTTTCTTCCTCAGCTTGTTAAAATCCACTTTGACTGTAACTAGATGAGTGCTGTCCATAGGGACTTTACTTGATTCTTTAAATGAGAAAGCATTTCTACCATAGTAGAAGGTAGTATTTTCTGCTTTTTTTTTTTTTTTTTTTTTTAAGAAACATGGTACCTAAGGACTGTGTATCAAACCAGAAATTCAAGTATTCTTGGTTGTGTGGCATCAGTCATTCTAATAGTACCCTTACAAGATTGCATAGTAGAAGCACATGGCAGTGCAGTGGTGCAAACAGTCATTAGAGACTCCTATCCTACTTCTGTTTGCATAAACAAAGAATTGGAATGTTGGTTAGCTCAAGTGTTATAAGACAGAGTTGACATAATGGTTAAAGTTTTTGCTTTCCATGCACAAGGTGCAAAGTTTGATTCTGACCCTGTGCCAATGGTTGTGTGGAGTTTACTTTGTTCTCCCTGTGTATCTGTGGGGTTCCTCCCACTTCACAAAAATATGCTGGGTGTTTTCACATTAAACTCACAAAAAATTGATTGGAGTCACAGCCAGCAGCACAGATTCAAGGTGGCATCTCTCAGAAGTGAAGAGATGTATGGACCAACTACTTTAGATATCAGTTGCAGTGTTCTCAAAACATGAGAACATGGATCAAAGCCTGTGTGCCATGTCAAATTTGGCATTAGCTGATTTGGTCATGTTGTCTAATGTCGCCAAAACTGGGCATGGTTATTTGCTGGTGTTAAGTGAGTTGAGGACCTGGCCTACTCTGACCTACATCAGGGACCCATTCTAACCGTGGTTGGGGTCTGTGTGCCTCTGTTGGCAGTGTGTACTACCATACAGCCAAGCAGCCCTGAATTAATAAGCTACAGGCTAACTGGTGTCTAGGTGCCCTTTCTAGGATAGCTTTATTAAGCGAAAGCTGGATGTAAAACCAGTCAACCTGCAAAACCTGAACAAAGGATTGCTACATTTAGTATAGGTTCTGTAGATGTATGACATGATTGTAAGAGAGTGGAGATTCTGTGTATCCAGGAGACAGGGTAGAAGGCAGTGCAGCAAAACCACTTTGGTTGGTCTCCAGGATTTAATACTGAGGGGGTGGATAGACTTAAAATGGTGTGGAAATTGCAGTCAGGGAGAGTCTACTAAAGGCAGTAAAGGGTGTGACAGAATTTGTGATAAATTCATGGCAGCCTCTGGTGTAAAGTTAGAGCAGTATTCATAATCTCAACTTATGCCCAACTGCAGGGCTGTGATAGCAAGGAAAAGTGTGTATTCGCAGCAGTTGCAAGATCTACTAGATAAAGCAGGACAGCATGAGGTGGTGATAATAGGAGATGCAAGTGCTCATACTGTGCTAGGCAGAGCAGAATATAGATTGTGTGGGTTCGCACAGGTGGGGCAGGAGTAAAGAAGGAGATGCCATTCTAGACCTCTGTCTGGGAAATGGCTTGATGTTTGCTATCAGATGGATCAGCAAGGGAGAAAGAGAGTATCACAAGATCACATACAAGAGTGGCCAACATACAGCTCAGGTAGATTTCCTTCTAGTAAGGAAAGGGCATTGGAGTAGATCCAGAGAGTGAAAAGTCATCCTCAGTCAAACAGCCCACAACATAAACTACTGGGGGCTGCAGTCAGCTGTAAGCAAAGGTCAGGCTCAAGGGTGAGCAGAAACTAGGCTGAAGACCTGAAAGTTCAGTGGAGTGAAAGCACAAGAGTTCAAGGAAATAGTCAGGGCTCTGGCACCACAAGAGGAAGAGGAAATAGGTGGAGTTGAAGAAGAATGGCAACATCTCAAAACAGCATGTGTGAAGACTATAGACTCGATTTGTGGCTGTGCCAGGTATGGAAATAGGATACAAAAGGAAAGCTGGTGGTATAATGCAGAAGACCATGAGGTTATCAAAAGAAGGGATTCCAGGAAAAAGTGGGCAATCAAAAAAAGAGACCAGGCTAAGAATGAATACTGGTTGGCTAAGAGGGCAGTTGCAATAGTAAAGAACAAGTCATCACAGGCACTCTGTCAGCGTTTGGAAAGTGACTTGGGTGGCACAAAGAAACTTTCAGGTTGCAAGGCATCAGACACCATTCATAAGGGATGCAATGAAAACCTGCTCACCAGTCCATGAAACATCAAAAGTAGGTAAGAATTCCTTCAAGAACAGTTGAATGAAGAAAACCCCACAAAAGCTGTACTGACCCAGACAGAGCTTACAATGAAAGAGGAAGAAGAGCCTTCCCTAGAAGTAGTAAGAACAGTTCCAAGAAGAATGAAGTAAAATAAAGCAGCAGGCCCTCGTTGGATCACCACAGTTATGATCAAGATGTTGGGTGAGAATGGGGAGAAACGGCTTTTGAGAGTACTTGTAGCAGTATGGAGGGGGGCATATCCTAGATAACTGAGGAGAAGCAATTCTACTGCCATTGTACAATAATAAATGGGACAGTCACAGCTTTGAGCAGTATAGAGTTATTAGACTCCTGTCACGCTACATAAAAGTGCTGGAGAGGGTGATAATGAATGTGCAGAGTATATGCAGAGTGGCAGAAAATAAGATGGGAGATGTGCAGTTTGGATTCGGATCAGGATGCAGCACAACTCGCTCAACATTTGCAGTGAGGCAAGATTGTTGAAAAGATATAGATGAAAGAGTCCAACTGGGCATTCTTAGACTTGGAAAAAGCATATGACAAGGTCCCAAGATGGCTGATATAGGCAGTCCACAATTGTTTGAAGTCCTGGAAACAGTGATGGAATTAGTGCACACTGTGCACAAGAACCTGGTGACGGGAATAAGCAGTGTTTCGACTTGCAGAAGTCTCTCCAGTAGGAGTTGCTGTTTATCAGAGTAAAGCTTTGAGCCCACTGCTGTTCATATTGGTGATATAGTGCATTAACAAATAGCTGTATGTAGAAGATGTGGTATTTTAAAAGGATACTGAACAGGAACTTCAGCAGCTGATAAGGGAATGGAGTTCAGTACCGAAAGCACATAGGATGAAAAAGTGTACAGGCAAGACTGCTGTCTTGGCAGCAAAGGGAGGGAAATTACAAGCTGAAAACTGAGATAGCAGACCAAAACCAGAAAGAGACATTGCAGTGTTGTGGAACATTTTGAGACAGCTTCAGATCTTTTTGGGATACATAATTAATTAAGCTAAAACAAAGGCAATAGCTGTAAATTATGTACCCAGATACAAATTGGTTCAGCAATATCCATAGTTATTGGGACATGAAAAAATGAAGTATTTAGGAGTATGGATTAAAAATTATTCTGGTGTGGCAGTTAAGGATATGTGGGAAGAGACTAAAGAAAAGATAATAAATAAACTACACAGATCAGGCGTATTTTTATCAACCAGAGGAGACATTGTGAGTAGCAGTTAATAAAGAGCTGAAGGACTTTATCTGGGAGGGGAAGACTGCAAGAGTCAAGTGGGATAAGCTGATTCTTCCAGTAGAAAAGGGTGGCCTTGGATTACCTGATTTGAAAGGGTATTTCAGAGCTACACAATTGAGGTTCCAATACATAGCACAAATAGAAAACTATACTTCAATGTGGAAAGGGATGATGATGAAACGGGGGGGGGGGGGCACTCAAGTAACAGAGAGTGACTGGGATTTTGGATGGAGGACTTTAAGGACAATAACAATAATCATACAGAATATTATATCCATAAAGTAGTAAAAAGTATTCTAAGAACTAAGCTAACACGGGAATGGCGAAAGGAGATCCTGCCAATAAGGATGATTGCAATTTGGGATATAGACAATAGGCAAGAGGGGGCTGGAATTTATTGGAGAAAAGAGGCAAAAGAACCAAGGTATTGGGAAGAAATAACAAGAGGGAAAGATGATAAAATGGGAAGATGCCAAGAATTTGTTTGGACTGCAGGTTAGAGATTGCTTTCCCTGTCAAGGATTGATATCTGAGTATAGGCAAAGAGAAAGAAAATGGGGGGGTCATAAATGCAAGACCAGCACTGGTAGAGTTTTTAGTAGAATCTAGAACAGAAGCTGCTATTAAAAAAAGAATAATTAGTAGAGCATAACAAATATTGCATGATAATTATAAGAATCAATCAGAGGAGATTAGAAAAGATTGGGAAGAACGATTGGATAAGCAATTCACAAAGAAACAATGGGAGGACATATGTGTGTCTTCCAAATGTGCAACAAAGTCTAGATTTAGGATTTTTGCCTAGAAATGTTTCCATAGATATTTTTATACCCCAACTAGAGTCCAGTGACTTTGTTCCTCAGGTAGACAGCAAATGTTGGAGGTATGAAGGGGAAGAAAGAGGTAATTGCGAGCATATTTTCTGGGAGTGCGGTGAGTTGGTGGACTTTAAGGATTACCTCAGGGTTGCACTGTCGGAGATGCTGAGTGAGCAGATTGGTGTGATGAGAGAGATGATTTTTTTCTGAGCTATGATACAGAATTGGAATTGCCTAGGCATGGTAAGGTTTTGCTGTGTCTAATTATGGTGGCTGCCAAAAAAAAGCAATAGAAAATGGAAATCAAAATCTAAACGACCAATACTAGAAGTAGTGAATATTGTAGCAGAGGTAAACAACTGGAATTGAGCCCTTTAGAAAAGGGTAGGAGCAAACTACATAGGAAAGAATGAGAATTGTGGGAACAATACATACAGGGGAACAGCAAAGTTTAAAAGGTGGCAGGACCTAAATGAGCTATGTAATGTCTGAAAATGATTGGGTAGAATATAAGTGCTTTATAATGTTTGCAGCTGGGTGTGTGTCAGTATGGTTTGTGATGTAAAATGTTTGTAACTAGGATTGTGTGGGTGTGGTTTGTTTTCATTTATATAAATGTATAATTGCCTATGTTGTAAGTGATGGTGTAATAAAGATGTTTCTTGTTAAAAAAGAAAAAGAAAGAAAGAAAAGGGGCAGGAATTGAATCATTTATATAATGTTGCTTAGGTTATATGATATGTAGCAATATATGTGAAGTATAATGCTTGTAAACGTGAACTTGTTAATACAGTTTAATTACTTTTATATAAATGTAAATTTGCCTATGTCACAAGTGATAATTCAATAAAGGTATTTTTTTTTTTTTTTAAATGAGATAGCAGGGAAATACTGGAACCGATTTACAGCTTCATGTATCTGGGATGGATGGTCGAAGAGAGGGGAAGTCTGAATGAGGAGGTCAAAGCTAAAATTATAGGGGTTGCAGCTAACATGGAGTATGAGGAGTAGTGTATGTGAGAAAAATGCCAAAGACAGTGAAAAGTATATACAAAACAGTGGTGTGACCAGTACTACTGTGTGACATGAAACGTGGGCAGTGAGGGCTGAGCTGCTGAGGAAGAGAGATGTGATAGAGATGAAGTCCCTGAGGTGGGTGGTAGTATGCACACTGTGGAGCAAATGAAGACATAAGAGTGGAAGCCAAAGTAGCTCCAGTTGCAGAGAAGGTCAAAGATAACAGATTATGGTGGTCAAAGCAAAAGTGCAGGAAAAGCTGAAGATGATTTGGTGGATAAGATCTGGGAAAGACATGAAGATGAAGAAGTGAGGATGACCAGCAAAGCGGTATCTGTATTGTATTAGAGAAGGCAATGCAAGGGGTTTAATACTTCAAGAGTTTCAATTTTTGGGGTACTTCAGTGGTACATTTGGGAGTATGCTACTAAAGAGATCTTCAGAAGCTCCCTTTAAGATGTACCTTTTTCCACTGACTTATGGGGGACCCCCTATTCTTCAGCATTCACTTTTTTTAAATTTGAGACCTAGATATTTAGTTTACATTTCGATGATTTTTGACTGCTTTGTATTTTAACTTGTGCTTAGTCCAGTCAGCACATTCATGGAAAATAATTGAATGCTTGCACACTGTATTATGCATTATAGATGTATTATAGACAAATTGTAGTTTAGATTCTTTGATATTTTATTTGCTTTACTGCTTTTGTGTTATCATGCACTTAGTTTGCTAAGCATATTAGTAGAAGTTTCATTGCCCATTATATCATAGGTTCTTAGATGTTTACTAGGCTAACGACCACAGGGGCCTTTTTAAGCTTAGCCATGCATCCCAAATATCTGACAAGTTCTGGTACCTTTGATAAGTGTAAGCAGAGGCTTGGGAGGTGAAACGTTTACAAGCAGGGGCCTGGGAGATGAACCATTTATGGGCTGCCTGGGTCCATTGAAGACATAGGTGCCAAATCCAGGATGAATTTTCTGTTCCCCATCCAGTTTCCAAAGTTACAGTTGAGTTTGGTTAGGCAGGAGCTCTGCTTCACATGGATGAGGAGCCTGTTCCAGAGAAAGGGTGATGTCTGGGATACATAACTGCCTGTCCAGCAGGTCCTGTTTATATCACAGGCAAAGTTTTAAGTCTTCAGAACGGATAATTCTGGTGCTGTTTGTTTTGCAGATATACAGGGGGCCCATCAAAGTGGGATCTGACAATGCCTTGTGTAGCAGGCATAGATCTCCTCTCAACAGCCTGTAGGAGACATCAGGGATAGGGCCTTGAGGTGGTCTGCATAGGACATGTTACTTGTGCCCTGTCATACTGAAGAAAAGCAGGGAAAGGCATTCCTGAAAAGATATGCGGGATTCACAGTAATCATGATGTTGTTTGGCATGTGATGTAACGTAGAGGATTATGATTGGTCCTCTGACCATAACTCATTTATTGTGTGTTTGAGACATGGATGCCAAGAAATTTACCTCAAGAGCAAAGCTGGAGAGGTGAAGCTTGGCATCCATGTTGAGAACACATGACTTAGTTATGATCAGAAATCCGATCATAATGCTTTGTAGTGCATGGAGCTTTATCTGCTCAGTGCACTACTAGTTAGAGTAAAAAAGAAGGAAAAAAACACAAGTGTTTTGCCAGTTTTCAAAGCTGTAAAACACTTAAACCACTTTATCATTTGTTTACCGGGAAAGTCCGACTTGGAACAAAGCCAATTTTCAGTGGACGCCTGGGGAGAAATGGTTCAGATACATGTCTTTCAAATGTGGGAGGAAACTGGAGCACCCGTTGGAAACCCACAAGAATGCAGAGAGGACATGCAGACTCCGCACAGAAGGCACCCCAGCTGAGAATTAAACTGGAGAGCCTCTTGCTGTGAGGTGACAATGCTACCGCTGTGCCATCCAATCTTAGCTAGATCTGTCAGAAAGACAGTGTAACAATCAGTCCCCATGCATTTGCTCTCAACTTACCATTTCAGTAAACTGTCCAGATTTTCACAGCACATCCAGATTTTTGCCTTGTTAGTTTGCTTGGTGTGTTTCTCATAAAGTCCATGTTTTTAAGAGAAGTCATAGAGTATTGAAGACACTAAATAATGACATATATTTAGGTTTCAGACTTAGCATCCTTCAGAAAGTACAGGTGAGCACACATCCTGTTCTAGTAACATTCCTTGTTTATAAGAGCAAGGGACACCTTATTGGCTCAGACAGCAGGCAGAACCAAATCTTTTTTTTCTGCTGCTGTTGTTTACTGATCAGTACTGGCAGATTTAACTGCCTAGTGCAGGACACAGCCATAACAACTTCAGCAGGGGTGCTTAACATTTGTTAAGGTCTGGTCTTGTGCCACTCTAGAACTTAACTGTCTTTCTCTGAATATTGGAGTGTAATCAACACTGCATGCACTACATAATATTTGACACCAGAAGAAAACAGCATGCCTGCATTTAATGTTCTACCACCCCTTTTTCCCAAGCTTCTCCCTCCCTCTTTTCTCCACTTGACTCCTACCCCATTGAATGTCTCTGTGGATTCCTTATCCACCACCACTTGCAGTAGTCTGTTTCATGGGTCCACAGCCCTAGCAATAAAGAAGTCTTTGGCAATCCCTGTAGCAATCCTTGTGGTGTACTGACTTTGCCCCATCCTGTCCTCTCAACTTGCTTGAACAAGTAGTTGTCTCGATATAGACAATCACAGACATTTTTTTAAAGTGGTGAATCTGGTTTACAGCACATCAAATGGTGTGGTCTGTATTGAAAAAGATCTTGTATGTGATAAGTTGTTTTCTACTGAGCTACTGTATTATCAGATTCTTTGTACATTTATTTCCTTTTGAAAGAGACACAAATTAAATTATATTCCGGTAAGGAAGTTGTCAAGTTTGTGTCTGTAGACCTTCCTCACAAGTGACATGCAGTAATTTCTGTTTTTTTTTTCTGATTGCATACTCTAGGAAGTCTTAAAGTAGTCTCTTTTTGAATGCTGTTTACTGAGACATGTAAACTAACATTATTTTGTTGAATTTTATTGATATCTTGAGCTTTGTTGGACGTAAGGTGTTGTACATTGGAGAGCCAGGGGAAAAAAGTAAAAGCTCTATTCAGAATTCTAACCAATGCACAAGTTACAGGGACCTTAGATTATGGCATAACATAGCTTACATGTCAGATGAAGAATTCAAAATATTTTGCATGCATGCCTAATTCAGAAAAAAGTTACTTTTAATTGGTGATTGTATTTCAGTATATCATACATCAGAGTCAGTAAAACACAAAACATGCATAATAATTAACCTACCCTTTTATGTACTTATTGTGGTTGCTGATTGAATTTGCGATGCATATGTCTAGTTCAACCAAGTGGCTAAATAAGTTTGTATATATGGCTCAACATGCAAGTATTTTTGGCCCAACACTTATTGAAAGCTGAATCCATTGCAAATTGTTGAGAATTATTGAAAACATGATTTCCTTTAACCTCCTTTCTTTTCCCCCACGTCCTTGCTGTGTTTCTTGACTTTTGTTAATTGAAGTTGAAGTTATGCTCTTTTAAGAGGTTTCCCCTGTAATGTTCTGATCCTGGTGCTGTTTGTGCACTGTTTTATTTTTTTTTAATTTAGAAATCGTCCATGAGGATTTAAAAATAGGTTCAGATGGTGAGAGTGACCAGGCCTCAGCAACTTCCTCTGATGAAGTCCAGTCTCCTGTCCGTGTTCGCATGCGCAATAATCCAGCACGCAAAATATCCACAGAGGTACTGAAATAAAAGCATCAGCCATTAATTACACACAAAGATGCTGCGTGGAAATGTCTGTTATGCTGCTGGTTAATTAGAACTTGGGTATAAAGTCAGTTAATGCTCATAGAAGTCCTGTCAGAACAGTTTGTGTTATGTGAGCAAAAATGAGCTTTTTCTTTAAATTGGTTTTAATTGAATGTTTTACTTGAAAAAAAAAATATTATTGCATACTTTCAAGTAACTGATTTAAGTAGTATGCTAAACGGAGTATAGCAAAAGTTAATATTTTGCTGTCTAATTACTGTAAATGATGTATCACACTTAAAAATTGTTACACTGTGAACAGAATTATACTGTCATGAGAAAGGGGTAAGAATATAGAAAGTCAAAATTAGCCATGCCTACAAAAGTTATCTTTTAGTGGAAGGTTGATGATAAAAATGTTGATGGTTATGTTTTACTTTGATTTGCACAAGAGATGAATGAATCACGTTCTGTAGCTCAAGTCCAGATTTGTAAATATGTTGTTAGTTAGAAAACATGAGAGGTCTAAAAGGGTTTATTTTGCCTGCTTAAGGGGTGAGAGAAGACAGAACATGAAATGTATTGAGAAATGATAAGAATAATTTAGATAAGCATGACTATTGACTTCCTGCAGGAGGTTAGTATATTGCTGACTCCTGCATGAACTGATCATGCTGATTCTGGCTAGGCTGTAGCTTTATCTTAATATGAGTGAAGTAGTAAATAACACCCAGGAACAAACATCCCTTATTAAAGAGACAAAAGTAGGGATAGGTGGCAAGAAAGTGACAGTCAGAATAGAAGTTTCAGCTTCTTTGTTTAGTGTGTGTGCATAAATGCATTCATTTTCCAGTTTATGAGGATCTGATGTGCTCCATTTAATAGTCTAGTGAAGTCTGTATGTATGGTTGGTTTGTAGCATTTAATTTTACTTTGATGCTGTGTGTGTGTGTGTGTGTGTGTGTGTGTGTGTGTATATATATATATATATATATATATATATATATATCCCTCTTTCTCTTTGTATCTATCTATATATATATATATATATATATATATATATATATATATATATATATATATATATATAGATACAAAGAGAAAGAGGATAGATATAGTTTATATATATATATATATATATATATATATATATATATATATATATATAGCTATATCTATCCCTCTTTCTCTTTGTATATATATATATATATATATATATATATATATATATATATATATATATATATATATATATATATGCGCACCACACATATACACACACAGAAAACTCTCAGTTAACCAGACCTCAAGCAACCAGAACTCTCAAGCAAGTAGAAGAAAAAAATCGAAGAAATACAATATCATTTTCGTGTTTAGCTCTCAACCAGTCTGGGGCAAATTTAAACAGAATCAGGGACAAATCCAGAAAAAAAACAGGGACAATTAGGCACATGTTTGAAATATTAGCACTATTAACTTGAGAATTTGACACAATAAGAAAATGTAAATTAAAATACATTTTCTGAAGTAAAAGAAGTCTATAACTGTTAAGTATTGTCATTATTTATTGAGTGTAATTCACCACCCTTCCTCTAATAGTCACCAGTTTTAGGAGAGATTAAGAGGGAGAGAGCTAAAATATGAGTCAAAATCAGGGATGTCTGTGAAAATCAGGGACACTTGAGAGGTATCTCACCCCCCCCCCCCCTGCAGAAACATGCCTTACAGTTTTAGAGTTTGAGTTTTAAAAGGAATATAGGAGTAAATTCCCTCTCCCCAACCTTAAGAACAAGTCAAACCAAACAAATAGTCAGGCCTATTTTTAATAGTAACTCTCAAGCAACCAGAAACTACAGTTATCCAGCATCTAACAATCCCCGTGGGTGCAGGTTAACAGAGAGTTTGCTGTGTATATATAGATGGATATATAGATGGATATATATAAATAGATATGTACATACACACACACACACACACACACACACACACACACACGTGTGTGTGTCAAGATTATATATGCTATTTATTCAACAAATGCAGGGCTATGGTTTAATGGTGATGGTACGGATAGCTGAGCAGTGGAAATTGGGATTGGAGGAATGAGGGTGTTTTTCCATGTGTATGTGAGTTAGAGTTAGGGTCAGGGATGAGTGAAAGATCGGTGGTGGTGATTTGTGTGTGAGTTTGTGTATTTTTGGGCTAGAAGACAGAGTTACGTTAGGGGATAGATATTGTGCTTTTGTATGTGTTTCTGAATATTTGTGTGTCTGAGTGTGTCTTGTTGCAGTGACAGTGTTATGGGAAGGCTTTTTATGAAGGTAAGATATAGGGTTAGGGTTGAGGAAAGGGGCAGCGTTAGGGTTAGCATCCATTACTAAGGTGATGCAGCGGGCTTAATATTTTGTAATTGGTACTAAC
The DNA here is from genome assembly GCF_019279795.1 of Protopterus annectens. Classification (NCBI taxonomy): domain Eukaryota; kingdom Metazoa; phylum Chordata; order Ceratodontiformes; family Protopteridae; genus Protopterus; species Protopterus annectens. The sequence goes on from NC_056741.1 coordinate 1,235,115,420, forward strand.
TCTAATCCTAACACTGCCCCTTTCCTCAATAGTAGCCCTACACTTAAACCTCATAAAAACCTTCCTGTAACGCTGCCACAATTCAGCTGAATTTAAGGCTAGTGTTATGGGGGCTAGTGTTACTATCGGGAAAGGAAGTAGTTTTCCTTTCTTTATATTATTTATTTTGATATTTTTTGATTTTGATATTGTGTATGTTCAAACTTTTTTTGTTGGTGTTTTCAGTTCCACATTAAGTTAGTTTGATCATACATGATAGATCCATATATATGTATCCCTGTTAAAAGATCAAATGCTCAAAATATCAAAACCCCAGAAGTTCAAATGGGTCTGGAAAGACATAAAACCTGCTTTTTGTGGTGGTGGTGGGGGGCAAATTCCCTTTGCACCCCTCACCCTGTGTTAATATAGTATAATCCAACTCTGAGATCTGTGTGTGTGTGTATGTATGTATATATATATATATATATATATATATATATATACATATATATATATATATATATGTATTCAGAAACTCTTTTGCACAACTACTGAGGGTGAAAAGCTTCGAAGTAGAAGTTCAGGAACATTTTGGAGTAGACAGACTACCCAAGTATATCTTTGAGAGGAAACTGGAATAACCTGGAGGAATGCCATAAAGGCACAGTTTGGACATGCAAAGTCTGCTTTGCTTCATGATGTCTGAATGAAACCATGTAGCCTGGAGATCAGTGGTATCACTAATCACTGTATTACTGCATCACAAGGTAACAGAAGCAAAACAGTAGTTTAGTGTTTAACATGCACAAACTGGGAATCAAACAGTGAAGAGTGCCACTGCCTTGTTTAATAGTGTCATAACAGCATGCTTAGGTCGTTGATGAAATAAGGGAATTGTAGGAGTTGTGTGGAAGTAATATTATCAAGAAGCTAGCCCCCACTAAGTAGCGAGCCATTGTTATTCTGTGGACAGAGTGTCTTGTCTCAGCATTAGTTAGCATCCTACCTGGGTAACAGATTGTGTGCTTCCCCCTCTTCTTCCTGAGAGAACATCATTCCTAGTGATGGGGACAGCTTTTGCTCTCATCTACACCGATACCTTCATGGGTTATTTCAAGGTTATATATATTTGCAATCAGGCTAATAGTTTTGTCCCTTTCCTCAGTATGTGGTGTCATTACCTTGATGACTGTTGGGTTATTTGGGAAGGGATCATAATAAATTATATAGAATTATGGAATATTTCAATAAAAATAAATTTGATAAAATTCACTCCATGATGTATTTAATAAGACTGCTGATTTTATTGTTATGACAAATTATAAGAATCTCGATGGATCTTTTGATACCTCTATTTTCTGTAATGCTTATTCTGAAAATACTTTCTTACCCAAAGGCAATTGTCACCTTCCACATATTGCTAAAAACATGCCTAAATCTCAGTATATTCAAATTAAAAGAATCTGCAATAATGAGAGTAAATATTCAATATGTAGTAAGGTTTTGACACATTGATTTAGACGTAGAGTATATAGTGTGCAGGATTTATATCCGGTCAAGCTGGAAGTTGACTCACTTCTGCACGCTTCCCTACTGATGTATAAAGATAAGGAAAAAGAGTTACATGAACAAATAAGGCTTATGGGGCCAATTCACATCTCATTGCAGATGTTATTAATAAGCAGTGGCACATATTATTATCAGATAATATTTTATTTAATAAGCAGGCATCAAAATGTACACTTAGCTATAGGAGAAATAAAAATGCAGGACAATATTTCAGTCATTTTAAGGCAGAAAGTAATCAGCGCTTTGCATCAGTAGGTATTCCATGTAGCTTTTGAATGTATATTAGGGAAAAAAAAGGCAGTCATGCTACTCCGAAATATGGGAAAATGTTTAACATTCAAAGCCTTATTTGTTGTAATACAGAATGGTTGGCACTCCGAAATATGGGAAAATGTTTAACATTCAAAGCCTTATTTGTTGTAATACAGAATGGTTGGCTTATCTGGTACAGTGCATTTCTGGTTGCTTTTATGTTGGCCTTCATAATGTTTTAAAGAGATTATTTCAGCTCATAACTAATATAAGATTGTAAAAAAAACAGTAGATCGCTTATATAAGGATTTGTTATGTCATCCACTGTGTACTTTTATAGAGACTGATAAAGTGAAAGTTGTAATGGAATAATTTATTGAATAGTAAAAAAAAGTTATGGATTATTTTAATGGATACGTTATTTCACCTAGGTTTAAATGGCCATTTTTAACGATTCAACCTAAGTTATAGCCTGATCAGTGTGATTTCCTTTTTATATATATGATAAAGGGTATGCTAGTTAATTATGTAAAATGTACTTCCCATATGGGAAAGTGTAGAAATAAAAAAATGTTGTGTCACAGATCAAAAGGATAAATGACTAATTAAAGGCATCATGTGACTGTTGATTGTTATTTAGTATAGGAATTGCAGTACTATTGTTATTACTGATGAAGCTGCATTTAGTATGAAACTGGCTTAATCATTTAATAAATTTGATTAAAGATTTTCGGTGTGTGCTCACTGAAGTTGTGTATGTTTTGGAGGTATATATTTTTTGTGTGTGTGTTACTGATTTAACTTAAAAGTGAGTGTGTTGAGGAGGGATAGGCAGGCATGGACTAGGAACCAGTTGGATGAAGAGATATACTGAGGCATTGATGCCCTTTGTAAGGGCTGAGGTGGAAAAATTTGAGAATTATATTTTTGGTCTTTTGCAGTATGTCTGTGGTACGATTAGAATGCATAGCTGGGATAGGACGGCATATTGCATGTTAACTTGGTCAATCAAAGGCAGTTCTGTAGGTGAGTCTCTTGAAGTCCATGTCATTAACACATAACTAAGTTACAATTGGCAACCCAATCATAATCCTCTATAGCATGCTACTTCAGTTTGTGCACAGTGTGTTTTATGGAAAAACGACCATGGAATGAACTTTTGACAAAGGAGAATACTCTTGGTGTTTAGACATGTAAGATTAGCAGTTATTGACAAGTATCGTGTAAAATATTTTGGTTGCATTAGTTTGCAAACAAAGCATTGTTTTATTTACTACTTCTGCACAGCCAGTTTGTGTAAACCAAGTACAGCTGCCAATTGTTTTAAAACTGGCTTGAATGAAGTAGGTTGATGTGAAAGCCAACTGTGCATTTTATTAAAATTATCCTTGTAAATAAAGTCAGTTTTTCATTGTTCATGTAGTTTGTGTATCTCCTTGTGTTGCTGTTAGCTGTTTATTCAAAACAAGTTTTCGAATTCTCTTCTCTGGATTACTTTTAAGGCTGACTTACATTCACATACTTTGTCACTGTAAAGATCATCAGTTAGATATAAATTTTGTTATGTGGTTTTAGCAGATGCATCAGAACATCGGATACACCATGTCTGTCATCTGATATATTTAAGCCATTAGATGGCAGACAAAGGCAAAACCAAATGCTTTTTTTTCTAAGTCAACATGCTCAAGGTTTCCTAACTAGAATATAGCTTTTCTAGCTCATGTCATTGTTATAAAATCAAAACAATAAGTAATGGTAGATAATTGGTTTGATTGATGAATTAAAAGCTAATTATCTTTGTTTCAGGATATCAATAAACGTCTGTCCCTACCTGCTGACATCCGCCTGCCTGAGGGTTACCTAGAGAAGCTCACAATAAACAGTCCACCATTTGACAAACCACTGAGTAGAAGGCTGCGAAGGGTCTCATTGGTATGTCAGATAACCTGTTCTGTTAACATTTGTGTCTGTTTTATCAGCTGTGCTGTGGATAAACAAGAGAGCATGTACTTAAAATATTGGCCGGGTAAGCATTCTAAAACCTTGGACTGGTTAGATAATGTACACTGCCACATTTTGGTTCAGAATTCTCAACTTTTTGATTTCTACTGGGTAGAGTTCAGTCCTCATTACTAGATCAGTCATTAAAAAAAAGCTTTTCTCCCACCCTCTGTAACTTTGACAGTGCTAATGATACAGCTAGGGCATTTGTCTATGTAGAGTGGCATGGCTATAAGGAGGACAGACGGTCCAAGCTTCTTTACAATCTTAGTTTAGGGAGTGGGGAGGTTGACAAATTTCACAGGATTTAATGGGTTACCTCTTGAAAAAAAGACTGGTTTGTCTACTGCAAAGAACTTTTTGGACCTCATCCATGCTGTCTTCCTTTTCATCGCCTAGGAAACTCCCCTTCACCCAAGAAGAAGCTCCTTTGTAGACCAGGGGAAGGTACTCAAACATCCCATGGTCTTACTTCTTTCTATGCTGGCTGATTAGTGTTGCAAGCCTAACATCCACATTCCTTTCTTCTAGGACTGCTTCTTATGAGGCTTTTTCATGTTGGCCCAGTTTTGAGAGCTTTCATAAAGGAGCAGTACTTTCTTGATGTGGTTAAGAAGTACTGTGAATTGGAACTCTTAGTCCCTTCCCTAGAAAGGGCTGTTGTTGAGACTATATTAAATCTGTTTAGAGCTCTTGTAAAAAGCCCAGGCTCCACTTCTTCTGGGTATGTAATGGCGAGTAAAGAAAACCAATACAGGATCATACAACATGGTAGCACTTAAAGACAAGCTAAAATATAAATATTTGAAAAACAGGGGCAGCTATGGGGCATCCGTGTTGCAAACACATATGCTAATATTGTTTTAGTTTTGTGGGAGATTTATTTATTTATTTTTTTCTGAAAGTAACATATTTAAGAGTCAAGTACTGTTATACAGGTGGTCTGTGGAGGATATATTATTGATCCAGGAAGGCAGTGCAGAAGAGCTTGATCAATTTTTAAATTATCTTACACAGAGTGTAATTTTTTAAATTAAAGAATAGTTCTTTATTTTATTATAGAGATTGAGGTTTTGGATATTATATTGTTTAAAACTTTGGATGGGAGCATAGATGTAACTGTTTATAGGAAGGCAATTAAGAAAACTATGCATTTACATCAAAGTAGCCCCCCGCCTTTATGCTATCTATTATTCCAAATGGTCAAATGCTGTGCCTTGCTAGGTTGAATACTAATGATAATGTTTTAAATGGTCAGCTGGATGATGATATAGTTGATTTATGTAACAGAGGATTTATGAAATCTGACCTTGAATAACAGCATAAAAAGGTTAATAAGAAATGCCCAGAGCTGCTTTTTCCAGTGATACTGAAGTTAATGCAACTATGAGATGTAATGATAGAAATAGGGTTAGGTGTACGATCGGGTCTATATTGCAACATCGAACGCTGAAAACAGCGAACGATATTTCATTGACACATTTTCAGTGAAAGCTGAAAATGTCAAAACCACAGAACAGAGATTTCTTTCCTAGGGAATGAAATCGCTGCTTCAACCCCCCCCCCCCCAAAAAAAAAAACATTAAACACTTCCAAACACATACACACATACCCTAATCCTAATTATACCCCCCCCAAAAAACAGTAAACAACTAAATACACATATGCACATAACCCAACAGTAAACATTTTAAACCATATGCACTTACCTTAACTTGCACCCTAACCCTAAGGTCAGTAACTCTCGCACATTTACATAAACAGTTCCAAACACATACACACTTACCTTAACCCTAATTCTACCCCCCCAAAAACAAAAGTAAACAACTGAAAACACATACACACATTACTTAACCATACATCTAACACAAAATATAAAACATTTAACACTTTCATACATATGCGCTTACCTTAACCCGCACCCTAACCCTAAGGTCAGTAACTGTTGCACAATCACACTCGGGAGCTATACCGGACAAGAGACCACACGACACTTCAGAACACGGTCAAGCAATTTCTTCGCTGTTTTGCCTGTTACATGTGTCGATGAAAGCGCATTCGACAAAATGCATTTTCATTGTACTAATAGGAACCCACATGATCACATATAAACGTCGGGTCTATATTACATAGACGAAAAATCAAAATCTTGAATTCTCGGATGAGCGAAAACACAGGTAATCAAAATCACTATTGTGGGGGGCTGCGCCCCCCCCCAATATATTCCAACTCTGAGATCATACTACAGTGAGGAAAGGGCAAATTTTCCGATCTTCACTGTACAGCGCTCTCACAATATCGATTTCAATTACCTGCGTTTTCACTCATCCGAGCGGTCGAGATTTTGATTTTTCATCGTTCTGATAAGAACCCTAATCGTCGCACTAATAAAATACAAGATAGTATAAGGAAACATTGGAATATTCTAGATGGTCTTAGAGGCTTGAAAATGAGCGACTCCTTTGGTCATACACCTAACTTTAGTTATGAGAAAGCACAGAACCTGAAACAGAAGATGGGATGTAAAGAACAACAGGTTTATAAATGCAATAATAATTATAGTCAAAAGAAAGGCACACATCCATTTACTGTTTGTTCTGTAGGTATATTTATAAATAGAGCAGCTCCATATATCCAGCTACAAAGAAAGTACATTATCTTACTGTATATGCAAACTTTAAGAAAAGGAATTTGGTTTATATTGCTTTATACCAAGTATGTGATGCATTTTATGTTGGAAAAACTAACTTTAAATTAAAGGACTGGATCTGTGGCCATATTTCAGAAATTAGAAAAGGGTTACAAACTAATTCCTTATGTAAACATATCTCTAATTAAGGTCAGGAGCATTAATTTAAGTTTGCTGATGTCCTTCGTGTTTCGCAGTTATTAATTTGGGTTATCTGTTTGTAGTAGCCCTCAGTCGGCCTGCTTATCAAAGTCTTGGGTACTGCGTCGGTTGCTGTCTCATC
>NC_056741.1:1235129695-1235222195 GCF_019279795.1 Protopterus annectens
GCTGAGGTGTAGTTCCACTAAGGAAGGTCCCTGCAGAGATCATCTACTAAGGTAAAAGCACATATGCTTTATACAGAACATCTGGAGCCTTCCTAGTACACTCTCATCAAGTCCTCTGTGATTGGAAAAAAAATATATCTGTTGGCTGTACCTGGGGGTTCCCTGTAATTTGTAGAAAAGTGTGTGTATTTATATATATATACACACACACACACACACATGTGTGTGTGTGTGTGTGTGTGTGTATATATATATATATATATATATATATATATATATATGTGTGTGTGTGTATATATACACACACACACACACACACACACACACACACACACACACACACACACGTGTGGGCATATTTAAAAAAAACTTTTGAGTTATCACTTGTGACATAATCATTTACATTTCTATAAAAAAAATCATACCATATTAACAAGTTCACATTTACAAACATTGTACATCACAGATGTTGTTCTATACAGTAGAATCAATACATTGCATAAATTGTTCAATTCCTACCTTCTCTTAAACCTCATTCCTCCTATAAAACATTTTCTGTGTGAATTATTCCCACAATTTCCATTTTTTCTATGTAAATTACTCCTACCCTTTTCTAAAGATCACACATTTCTTTTATCCCAGTTTACAGTATGGCTGATTTAGACTTTGATTTAATGTCATTTTCTAGTAATTGCTTTTTTGGGAGCCATGGAATTAAACTTAACCAGGCATTACTATGTCTAGGCAGTTCAGATTGTGTGTCCCAGCTCAAAAGAATAATTTCCATAGTTGCACATTTGATTGCTCAGTATTTCTGACTGAGTACTCTGTAAGGAATTTTTAAAGTTTGCCACCTCATTACTATCCAAGAACATATGATCCCCGGTAACTCTTTTTCCCTATAACATCTTCAACAGTTGCAATTTACCTGAGGAAAAATTCTTTTGAATCTTCTTGGGGTGTAAAAGTACCTATGCAAACACTTCCTAGCAAAAATCCTAAATCTTCTAGATTTTGTTGCAAATTTGGAACCATACATATAATCCTCCCTTTGTTTCTTTGTGAATTGCTTAGCTAATTTCTTTTGCCAATCTTTTCTGTCTGCCTCTGATTGATTCCTGTCTGTCAAGCAATATTTTATACTAATTATTCCTTTTTAACAGCAGCTTCTGTTCTAGATTAAACTAAAAACTCGACCAGTGCAGTCTTTCATTTAGGATTTCCCAATCCCTTTCTCTTTACTTATACACTGATATCAGTCCTTGATAGGGAAAGCAATCTTTAGCCTTCAGTCCAAATGTCTTCTTGGCATCGTTCCATTCTATCAACCCTCCCTGTCCAATTATTTGTTCCCAGTACACTAGCTGCTTTGTCAGTTTCCTCCAGTAAATTCCAACCCCTTCTTGCCTATTCTCTGTAAGCCTAATTGCAGTTATCCCTATCGCCAGGATCTCCTTTCTTCATTCTCATGTTGGTTTAGTTCTTGGTATACTTTCTGTTACTTTATGAATATAGTACTTTGTATGGCTGCTGCTGTTCTCTTTAGTGATCAGCATCCAGAATCCCACTCTTTCCTTATGTCATGAATCGCCCTCCTGCTTCATCATCATCTCTTTCCACTTTGACTTGTAGCTCACCACTTGTGTTATGTATAAGAGACTTAACTGTGTAGCTCTAAAAATATCAAAAAATATATCCCGTCAAATCAGGTAATCGTAGACCAACTTGTTCCATTGGAAGGATCAACTTATCCCACTTACCTGTTCCCTTCCCAGATTAAATCCTTCAGCTCTTTATTAATTGCTATCCAGAACTTCTCTTCCGGTTGATAAAAATATGCTTGACCTGTGTATAAAATTAAAGGGACTAAAAACATTTGTATTCCTTGTGCCTTGCTTATCCATATCCATAGGCAAGAGCTTCCAGTTTCTCAGTTTTTTATTATCTTTTATTTATTCTCTTCCCACATATCCATAGCTGCCATAACAGAATCCTTTTAACCCATATTCTTATTACGGCCACCACAGTTTTATTTTCCAGGATGTTGGTGCTTCCTCAAATTTTAAAATATTGTTCTACAAACCCTTCTGGATCTTTATCACTTCCCTCCTCCCAGCTTCCAAACTTCCACCAGAATACCATCTATTCCTGTAGACATTCCTGCAGATTGATTGTACATCACCATTTTTATCATATCTCCTCTTATGTTAACTTACTTTTTCTAGCCATGGCATATTTAAATGTTCCATAAACATTTTCATTTATGCATTTTCTTGATTTCCCCACTTATTTACTTTATACAAATTTTCATAACATTGTTGAAATATTTGTAATACCTCTATGGGATCGCTGGTTATTTTTTCTTGTTATAGGTTCCCTAAGTTTGGCAACAGCCCTTTCTGCTTGTTGTTGCTTAAGTTGTAGTGCCACATTTTTTGTGTTCTGGAGTTGTTAAACAGCAATCTTTCTAAATGCATGCTTATTGTCCAAGTACTCTCTTATTTTCTCTTTAGCACTCTGCAGTTGTGCTGCCCCTTGTTCTTTGAGATTCCTCTTATTCTGTAATACTTTAACCTTTGCGAGCCCCTCTAAATAACTCTTGTTACTTCTTAGCCATATATTTTTCTTTTATTTCTACCCTACTTTTAAACTCCACTTTCATTTTATCCGTCTCCCTAACTATAACTTCTGGAGTACTTTCTATCTTCCCTAATACCTCCTGAATCAGTTCTACTACCCATTTCTTAAATTCCCCTCTTCTTAACAGGTATGTGGGGAAGTTCATTACCCTCCATTGTTTTCTTAGTAATGTTTTAGCCAATACTTGAAAACCTGAAGGGGACAGGAACAGACCATTCTCGGAAAAAAACAGTTTGGTTTGTTACCCATGCTCTCTCATACCAACAGATATTGTATCCCCCTAGAATGACACCAAAAACTAAGCCATTCGTTAAAGTCCATCGTCTTCTGTTCATATTGTGGCATCATTTTTGGTGAAGGTTGAATGTTGCTCGGAGCCTGTTCCAAGGGGATTCTCTAAGAAGCGTATCTGTCTCTCCAACATGGTCTGTTTATGTTGCAAGCAAAATGTGGTAGTTCTGATGCTATTTGTTTTGCGAATGTACAAAAGATTCATCAAAACAGGGTCGTATACCCATATCCACCAAACTGGCGATGGGGAAATTAGGAAGTGCATGTCCATGATGTCACGTCCTTTATTGGGTAAAGCTACATGGGTGCTCTGTGCATGAGGAGATAATAGTGAGCTGACTAATTGCTTTGTGGGCTAGAGAGTGCAGTAGGCCATATAATACTGCATTCAAGGGCAGTGTGGTTATCCATATACAAACTAGCTGTTCTATGCTATCAGTGTGCATAGTAGTTGCTCTTTGCTCACCAAGTCACTGGCACAGATTCAGGGTTGGTTTTATAGGTAAAATTTGGCTTCTAGGTATCTGCATCTGTACAGGGCACTACTATTCACCACTGCACAATGGGTAGTAACACGCAAACACTCCAAATTTATACAGACACTTAAAACAGGGGACACTAGATTCTAAGCCCTCTGGCCAACAACCAACTATGCTTACAGCTTTCTTATGCGTTTCCCCAACTCAGGTGGACCAGGTTACTACCTACTGCCACTAGATGGACCTACCTAACTCATTCCCGCAAATAAGATCTGTGGAAGTTTGCACTGTAGCTTCCAGTGGGCAGAGCTTAAGCTTTTTGAAGAAAATTATGTCATCACATTTCAAACAAGTGTTCATATCTCTGGAAACATATACGTTACTCAAAAAGTGTAAATGGCAAACTCTTCAAAACAAACTATTTTGTAGTGTTGTCTGTCTTTGGGTTGTAGGTCTTAAAGTGGATTTTATAAGTCACAGTAAACAGAATAATTGTTAAGTTTTGTAATATTTTATAAGCAGCTTATAATACCTCAGCAGTCACTCAGGTTACACACATACCATCAGCAGTATTTTGTTTATCCAGCTGAGAGCTTTCATATGGCTCTATGCAGTTCTGTCTGTGCTACTTGGTTGGCAAGATATTTAGAAACATGAAATTTATGACAATATAAATAAATATCATACAAACAATTAATATTTCTTTACCAGCACTAGACAGTGGTCAGGTATTAAAAAAGTTGTTTTCTGTTGTGCAATCTTTAAGATGAAATTTTTTAATACTTTGCATGTAGGATGATTTTGGAATAATTAATGCAAATATGATCATACAATATTTGACACCTGGAGGCATCAGTAGGATGCATCTCTAGAAACACTTGGAGGTGTCATTTGGCTGTAATGAGTTAAACGACCTGGTCAAGGCAATTTCAAGAACTAAGAACCTGTAAAATGATTTAAAGTGCAAAATCAACGAATTAGGAAAAATAAAACAGTAGCACTCTAAAACAGTTAACTGAAGTGCAAAATTAATGAAATATCTTATTTGTCAGAGATGGATCAGGATTAATTCAGAACCCTGAGTGTGGCAAAGGTGCCAGACAGATGGGAGCTCTAGGAAAATGAACAGGTGAGAATCCACAGTAAAAGAGGTTTACTCAAGAGCAATATTGGTTTGCTGGGAGGGCAGTTAGTATCGTGGATCTAGAGGAAAACAATGTGTGATAAAAATAATTAAATAGTTTACCCAACAGACAGTATCAGTGAAAGAGGGGAGGAAAGGACTTTAAAAATCAGATTATCATAAAGGGCAGAAATGCTAAGCAGAATATAAGACTCTAGCAGCATAACTGGAATATAAACAGCTGTAAAAACACTGAAGTACCAATCCTGGATCAGACTATATAAATTCACCTACTGCAAGTCTACCACAATCTAAGGCATCACACTATGTACGAGTTTACCAGTAACACTGTTTATGGAAAAATGCAGTAATAAATGACTAAATGAAGCTCAAATCTGGCAGTAGTTCACAGTTCTTCTGCAACTGCAAATCAAACTATGCCCAAGACGAGGGTCAAAATACAAACAGCTAACTGTAATTATTACATTGTTTACACAGTATGCTGTACTTTTAAGATCTTGCAGTAATTCACAATCTTCCCACAACTGCATGTCCCAGAACAAACTAAAAAACTGCAATCAGATAACTTTTGTTGGCTAAAACATGGAAAAAAACAGGAAAAGTACTAAAAATGTATTACCATAAAGGTCAGTGTAAGTACAACTTAAAATATTTAAACAGAATTGAAAATATATTTTTTCCCTTTCCTTTCTGATGAAAAGCTTGTTTCTTACAGATCAGGGCTTTCCATACCTTTCATAGTCTTGCATAGAAGACCATAGGGTAAATCCACATTCAGAATAATTTAAAGAAAGTGATGCAAGATTTCTTTTTTGATAAACTACATTATAGTCTCCACAACAGTTAACTATATAACTGCTATCACCATGATAAACAGCAATTTGGTAAATGTATCCAGCATGTGTTTAATTTATAGTCATAAGGAAACTGAGGTCTTGGTGGAGAAGTGCAATGGTTGTTTGGCAGTGCAGTATTATTTTGCCTCATGTACACAATGCATTTCTGAACTGCAAGACAGTGAAATGATTCTCATGCTAATACTATGTAACCGTACTTTCAGACATTCAAATTTGTTTCATTTTCTCTTTCTTTGTTTTTTTTCTAGGTATCAGACTTTGTATATTTGTAGTTATTAAAGACATTTCTCATTGAAAGTTTGTTTTAAGCTAAGATAAAATAATGAAGTAAGATGGTACTTAGCCACATGGTCAGTTTGGAGCCTGACATTACTTTCTTAGTTAAAGTCTTGATGAGATTTCCTTGTAAATGTCTGAGGACCTGGTGGTAGGTGAACCATCCTCAGGTTTGGATTGTTGCCTGTTCACAGTATTGTTTGAGTGCAATTATAGACTTTATTGACCTTCAGATTTGCAAGATGACCTCTCTTCTCTTGTTTTCATAGCACATGTATTGCTGCTTTCAGGGATGAACTAAAATCAAACCACAAACGCCATTTTCACGAAGCACAATCCTTGTTTCCCAGGGATTATCAGTTATTTCTTATTAGTGATCTCAAGGTAGTAATTCTAACTTTGCACTGGGGAGTATCAACGCTGACTGTTTATCGTAGCAGGCTTTGCTAGAAGCTGTAGGAGAGTCTCCATTTGTCTCAAAAGGCATCTTATTCCTTTCCGAGTTGTGAATAGTTACACTTGTCTTTTTTATGTTGACCTCAGTTATTCTTTAATCAGAGTGCTTATTTATGCTGTTCTGGCATTGTATGATTTGAGAAGTACAAACTTTTGGCTCATATTAGGTTGGCTAAGTAATTCTGAAGTGAATCTTTTCTCTCTAGTCCCCAGATGAAGAGCTGCTGCCTTTCTCTGGCTCTGGACTTGATGTCTGATATATTTTCCAATCTGCCCAGTGAATTAACTTAGTCCTGCATGTTGCTTGATTTGGTAAAAATTACATTCACACAGCAAATTTCTGAACATTGAAGTGTCATATGTAGATAGTTCTACCTCATTTTTCTGAACTGGTTATGTATTAGTTAATTCCCTCCAATGGAGCTCTAGAAGTTGCACTGTAACTTCAATGTGCTAAGCCTAAGCTTTATGATAGAGTAAGATTATGTCCTCACATTTGAAACAATGTTCTACGGCAAACCGCTGAGCACAAAGTATTTTTATCGCGCTAGCATTCTTTAGGCTCTAGATTTTAAACTGGATTTTATAAGTCAAAGTTTGTAATGGAAATATCTCAGCAACCACACAAGTTGTACACATACTGTCAGCAGCATTTTGTTCTTCCAGCTGAGTGCTTTCATATGAGGCTAAGCAGTTTTGTCTGTGCTACATAGTTATCAAGGTAACTGAAAAATAAAACCAAAGCAGCACTGGATAAGGAGCCTCTTAAGAACACAAAAATCCAATGCTTAACAACAGAAGAAGCTACACCACGACAGCTTTGAACTGAAACTGTTTTATTCCGCTGCAGTTAAAAAGTAAGCGCTTTCACTTTGCTAGAATGCTTCTTCAGACTTCAATGACTACTTTAACAAAAACTAAATGCTTTATACCATTTCATGAACACACCTATCAATTAACTAATTATAGATTTAAAGACATAGACTTGATTAAAGCAGGACTGATGCATGTATATAATAAAATATCTATACATAAATATAAAAACTGTAAAAAAGTATATATATATATATATATATATATATATATATATATATGTAATATATGTATATATCCATATGCACACACACATACACTGAACCCACATAAAAAACATATACAAAAAATATAAAAAAAAAATATATATATATATATATATATATATATATATATATATATATATACATACATGTGTGAATGCATGTGTAGATACACATGATAAAATATTAATAGCAAATATATATGCAATCAACAAAGAAAATGAGACAAACGCCTTAGCTTATCATACATTGCAAAAAGGTACATTGCATAAATTTAGATTTACTACACTTGAGTTGATTAAGAAGTCCAGTAGACTGGGGAATATTAAGAACTATACAGAGGAAAGAGAAAACAAATGGATAATAAGATTGCAAAGTTATAAAGGGCATGGCTTGAATGAGAGTCACACTCGAACCATTCTTAGCTGCCTGCCCTTGTAAACATTAAGTAACCATGTAAATGTTGGAAGTTCTTTCTATATTGTTCCATAGATAGTTGTTAGTACTGGTTTATATATTTGCTATTAATATTTTATCATGTGTATCTACACATGCATTCACACACGTGTATATATTAAGAGCAAAAAAGTGTCTTATACCTCCTAAAGACTCAGCAACCACAGGCAAAAAATGTTGATTGTAAATAAGTTGTTGAGTCTTCCACGAAACAAACCGGACTCTTGACTGGATGACAAACTCTTTATTTCACCATAACATAAAAAGGAGATAAGCGCTTTCGCGTGCCAACTGCATGCTTCTTCAGATCTATCAAACTAAATTATCTTAACCCTTAAGTACAAAATGTACTTCATTTGATTGATCCAATTAAACAATAAAACAATCAAATACTTAACATTCATTTTATCTCATTAAAAGTGACAAGCATAATAGCCGCTAAACTTCTGAATTTTATGAAAGCATTTTAAACCCAGAAATGTGTATATAAATCTTCAAGTTAGTATTGCGCCTTCAATGGTATAAGGCTATAATCATGCACTTTATTCTGACTGCTGAAAAAAATCAAATTTCATACATACTAATGTTATAAATTCATATTTAAAGGAATTTCAAAACTACCTTTGAAGCGCAAATAATCAGAAAAAATGTAAAAATTATATATACAGATACTGCAAAACATTTTCATACCAACATCATCATATAAAACTACTTCTAAATATCAAACCTAACTACGACATTACTACATTAAAATAAACATTAAATGTTTAAAAGAATACTACACCAAATGTGTCTATATGTAGATAGTATTAAAAATATATATATTTGATGTCCATAATAATGCCTAAAAACAATAAATAAAATCCTATTTATAATTGATACAATATTCTAAATCAATAAATGTGTATAGAAGGAAGATAGGAACTTAGCCCACCACATAACGAATGTTCGTTATATGAAGCAAAAACAATTCTATTATGTTTGAATGATATTATTATTAATAAATTCATTAATATATATTAATATAAAAATGTCATAAAATAAATGAATTAATAGAAAAAAACATTCATGCCCTAATTAAATGATTGAATAACAAATAACTAAATAAATAAAAAGTAAATCTAAATAAAATTTTTCAGCAGTCAGAACAAAGCGCATGATTATAGCCTTATACTTTTGAAGGCGCAATACTAACTTGAAGATTTATATACACATATTTCTGGGTTTTAAATGCTTTCATAAAATTCAGAAGTTTAGCTGCTATTATGCTTGTCACTTTAAATGAGATAAAATGAATGTTAAGTATTTAATTGTTTTATTGTTTAATTGGATCAATCAAATGAAGTACATTTTGTATTTAAGGGTTAAGATAATTTAGTTTGATAGATCTGAAGAAGCGTGCAGTTGGCACGCGAAAGCGCTTATCTCCTTTTTATGTTATGGTGAAATAAGTTTGTCATCCAGTCAAGAGTCCGGTTTGTTTCGTGGAAGACTCAACAACTTATTTACAATAAACACGTGTATATATATATATATATATATATATATATATATATATATTTTTTTTTTTTTTTGTATATGTTTTTTATGTGGGTTCAGTGTATGTGTGTGTGCATATGGATATATACATATATATATTTATATATATTTTTTACAGTTTTTATGTTTATGTATAGATATTTTATTATATACATGCATCAGTCCTGCTTTAATCAAGTCTATGTCTTTAAATCTATAATTAGTTAATTGATAGGTGTGTTCATGAAATGGTATAAAGCATTTAGTTTTTGTTAAAGCAGTCATTGAAGTCTGAAGAAGCGTTCTAGCAACGTGAAAGTGCTTGCTTTTTAACTGCAGTGGAATAAAACAGAGTTTCAGTTCAAAGCTGTCGTGGTGTAGCCTCTTCTGTTGTTAAACATAGTTATCAAGCTATTTAGAAAAATATGAAATTTTAAATAATATAAATAATTATACAATTATCCCCCCCCATTAATATTCTAAAATGTGCACGCTGATTGGTCAGCATGCACGTTGTAAATCAGAGTTAGACTAATGGAAAAAGGTCCGGTCGCCCAGACTTTTCCATTAGTATAACTCTTTTTTTAAAGCAATGGAGAACGCAAGATCTCCGTTGCTTTTTACACACTGTCTCGCTATGTTAAACGAGTTTAACATAGCGAGACAGCTTTAAAAAAGTAACTGAGATCTTCCTATCTCCATTGCTTTTTTGGTGTCTCGCTATGTTAAATGGGTTTAACATAGTGAGACAGCTTTGAAAAAAGCAAAGGAGATTCTCCGTTGCTTTTTTAAAGCTGTCTCGCTATGTTAAACTCCTTTAACATAGCGAGGCACTTAGTAAAAAGTAACAGAGATCTTGCTTTCTCCGTTGCTTTTGCCCACAGCTCTGATGTACTGCGTAAGCATACGCATATGCAGTACATCAGAACTGCCGCAGAATACCAGACAGCTGCGGAAGGGCAGCAAGGAGGCATTATACAATGCCATTATTTAAGAAAAGTAATTATTTGTTTTCTTAAACAATGTCATTGTATAATAGCAATAACCCACTTCTGGGTGTCGGTAATGCTGGATTTACCCACAGTTGTCTTTGTTTGGCCACTCGGTCTTCGCCCTCATGACCAAACCACACCAACCGTGGGTAAAATCCAGCATTATCCACACCCAGGCGTGGGTTATTGCTATAATATTGTACAAACAACAGTAAATATCTCTTTACCGGAGAGGGCTAAACTATCAATACAGTTGTGCTTGCCATTGTGTAAGCTTTAAGATGAAATCCCTCAGTACATTGTATGTAGTATTGGTTTTGTAATTACTAATACAAATATGAACAAGAAATATTTGACATCTAGAGGTATTAATAGGATGTAATAGCAGAAACACCTGGAGGCGTCTGTCAGCTGTAATTCCCATTTCCTGTTAAAGATAATTTTTGAATTGTCACCGAGTGAGTTAAGGAAGCTTCTGGTCTTTTTAGGAATAAAAAGTAGAAGGTCTGTTTTCTCTCATTCTAGATGTACACTGTCTGTTATAGTCATGTTTTTATAAAGTTTGTAAGCATATGAACGAGGACTAGTTATGCATCTCCTTTGGCCTATGCAGAGGCCATGTGAGAGATGCAAAACAAAGTAGCTCCAAATGCATTATCTCTTTTCTGCAAAGTATTACTTTTTTTATTGTGGTGAAAAGGTCATTTGACCTGTGATGTGAAGGGTGTGGGGTGGGGTTCTGTTGTGCTTGATTTTTAAATGCGTCCACAGTGATCACATGATCTGATGCTGTCTCCTTTATTCCTCCTCACAATAAGGTCTCAGATCCGACTCTCAGATCTGACTGCCGCATTCCACAGACTTGGTTCTGACTCTCAAGGTCCTCCATCATGCCCACAATGCCCTGCATTCATCCTACTACCTCAGATCTCGTTTGCTACTCCAGCAAGTTAGAAGCGGATTCCATATCTCCTAAGCGTGGTTAGCTTTTTGGGTAGTTTCTCCATTTTTAAGTGGAGCTATCTTTTTTTTCTTCCTCCCTTTTCTTCTTGTAGTAGTAGTAGTAGAGTGTGTGTGTGTGTGTGTGTGTGTGTGTGTGTGTTTGTGTGTGTGTGTGTGTGTGTGTGTGTGTGTGTGTGTGTGTGTGTGTGTGTGTGTGTGTGTATAAACACATTCTTCATTCTTCTTTCTTCTACCTAAAAAAAAAAAAAATAAGTAGACTAAGTGAGTTAAAATTGCTGTAAATTTTGCTTATCTTGTATTTTTGGGAGCTCAGTAGTGTTTTGGTTCTAAACTTGCCTTATCTTGACAGTTAAATTTGGCAGGCTTTTTTGATCGTTATGGCTGACAAACCAGTTCCCGGCTTAAAACGCTGCAATTCTTGTGAGCATAAAATCCCCAATAAGGAGTGTGTGTAGTGCCTAGGTGCCAATTATTTAAAAGCCAGATGTTTCATCTGTGCTGCCTTTAACCCTTAGGCCTTGGGCAGCCGGAATAAACTTATTCTCAGGCGCCTTCTTCCTTCCTTGGCTGCAGAGGCTCAGACCCCTTCTTTGGCCTTTCTCTGTTTCTTCTGCTCCTAAGGAGTCTAAAAAGAGGTCCTTCCCTGCCTCCCCGAGGAACTCTCTCGAGCATAAGATTCCCAAGAAATCTACGGATTCGACTCCTTTGGATCTGCAGTAGTCAGCTCCCCTATCAGATCCTACAGCTTCCTCAGATCCGGGGGATATTATCACCATTTCTCTGATGCCTTTGTTGGCTTCAACTTTGGATCCTAGGACCTTGTCAAAGTCCCCTGGCTCTGTCCTCCAAGTGAAAGCACTCCCGGCCCCCCTCGCTGACTTCCTGCAGATCTGAAGAATCTGGTCTGAGGTGGGCATGGACAGGATGATAATGAGGTTTCTTAATGCTGAGATCCAGATGGGGCTAGTCTCAGCTCCGTTCCCCCATCAGACACATGAGCTGCCCAGGTCACCCTATCAGGCATCCTTCTCTGATCCGTCCCCCAGCTTCAGAGCCAAGGGATTCGGGACTGCCATGCATGTCTGACTCGGCACAGAGGAAGCTCCCTTCCATAATGCCGAGAATGCCCATGATGAGCCCCGTTCCAGCCTTTTCAGAGCAGAATGAGTCTCGGAGCTGTGGCATCTGTCTTGGGTCCTTTTCGGAGCCATCCCTTCCCTTAGGTGCTTCAACACTTGATAGCCTGGGTCCGATCCCTTCTGAAGGTCCTAGATCTGGTGTGCGAGTCCTGCCCATTTTTCCATAGTAGTTTCGGCTCCTGAGGAAATGAAAGGTTCTTCTCCTGATACTTTGGCCTTACAGAGAGTGGAGGGGGTTATCTTGTGGGTTGGAGATTCGACCACACAAGTTCCTCGAACTGCCCCTGCATCTGTGTCGGATCCAGGCCTTACTCTCTCTCATCCTACCACCAGTCTTCCCATCCCAAGCTGCCTCCAAGATTTCCCTGCTTAGGCGAGATCCCCATCTTCCGATACTTCCCCAGAATACCCAGCTGAGGAAGTCCCTCGGAAGTAGACAAATGGACTTCCCCTTGGAGTCTTTAACCAAAGACACTGACATTGATGAGGGGGAAGGATTCCCCCAGTTCCCACATGAAGAAGTCTCCTTTGGAGACATTTTAGAGATCCTGAAGCAGAAAGCTGGGTGGTCTGTCCAGCTTCCTTCCTCTGAGGAGTCATTTCTCTTGTAGTCATTTTGGACAGACCTATCTATCTATCTGATAGATTTAGTATCTCACTGTGCATGGAGCCCATACTCAAGCCGCCTGATAGGTTTCTAGTATCCCCCGCAGACAGGAAACACTGGAGTAAGGGCCCCATAGTCAATGCTGCTGTTTTAGTGGTGGCCACCAAGAAAGAGCTGGCAGAAGAACCTGCCAGTGTCCATCCGCTGAACAAGGAGTCTAGAGCACTGGACAGTATTGGGAAGTACGTTTATGCCTCAGCAACTTTTGCTCTGAATTGTTAAACTGTTTGGCTCATTTCACTTGGCTCCAAGGGGACCTGATCAAAGAACTGTCAGTTTCTCTCTGAGTCCATGAGTGTAGAGGAATTTAAGAAAGTTTCTCCCGAGTTGACCACTCTTTCATCTTGTCGCCAATTATTTGATGACGTTAATCTCCCATACCTAGGAGGGCAGCTTGCGAGCAGCCAGTTCAGGACTTTCCCTAAGGAGGCATGCCTGGATAAGGCTGTGATTTTACGAAGCCCTTTAAGGTGTCATTTGTCAATGCCCCTTATGATGGGTCCTCTTTTTTTGGGCCATCCATTAGAGACATGCTTATGTGCAGCAAGAAGGTTGGTAAGACCTTTTCTGCTGTTGGAGTCAAGTTTTCTACCCCCCAGAAGTCCTTCTCCATGCACCAATGTTGGAGTAAGAAAATGTGGTTCCACAAGTCCCAAGGGCCTTTCCAGGAGCCACATGGAGAACCCTTCTCTACAAGAGGGGGGAGGGTTTGATGGTAGACATCTCCCTATGGACAGAGGGGGACCCCAGAACCAAGTCTTTTGAGAACCCCCTCTCAATAAACCTTACCATCGCTCTTGAGGTGCTGCCCAACTTGTCTGTCTCTGGAGGCAGTTGGGTTGTGACAGTAAGCTTTGCACCCTAAAGCCTGGACCCATTTGACTCAAAACCATTGGGTGCTAAGCGTAATATCCAGAGGTTATTATATTCCCCTTTCTCTTCCATCTCTTGTGCCTCTGTCAGCAGTGACCCAGAGAGGTGCTCTGCCTCACATGGACTATCCCTCCAGCACGCCCTATTTATATCCTTTTGAGGTGGAGCATGTCCAGAATAGAGCTGGAGTTTCTTCAATCTGCAGCATATGACACAGATTTTTGTCCCAGTCATCTGCAAACTTTGTCAATCCTGTGGTAAGGCTGAGATTAAACAGCTGCCTTATGTTGAACCTGTCTGCCAGTATGTTGGCAATGTCTGTGGGTTCAGTGATTTTCTCTCAAAATTGGCCTTAGTTGATTTTTTTCTCCTCTTATTGTAAAGTTTGTTAATGGCTGGGGTCCACCAGACTTGTGGAAAGAGTCTTGGATGCAGTCCTGGAGTGTTCATAGAAGGCATTTGTATGGTTTCCTCTGACTCAGGGGCCTTGAAGGATACCACACCAGTATCTCCAAACTCTCAAAGTCTTCCTGACATGCCACTCAGTCAGTGGGAACAGACAGCACAGGAAATCCAACAACTGTTGCAGAAAGAGTCATCAGGAGGTTCCAACTGAACAGATAGGATTTGGAACCTACTCTTGCTTCTTTTTGGTGCCAAAAAAGACAGGGGACCTAAGGCCCATTCTGGATCTCAACAGGTTAAATGAACACGTAAAGAAGGCGAG
This sequence comes from Protopterus annectens, assembly GCF_019279795.1. Taxonomy (NCBI): domain Eukaryota; kingdom Metazoa; phylum Chordata; order Ceratodontiformes; family Protopteridae; genus Protopterus; species Protopterus annectens. The sequence continues at coordinate 1,235,144,250 of NC_056741.1, forward strand.
GTTCTGAATGGTTGCAGTCCAGTCCATTCTGCCTCTGTTGCACAAGGGCAACTGGATGTGCTCGATAGATCTGAAGGACGTATACTATCACATCAAAATAGACAGACACTCCAGGAGATATCTGCGTTTCCAGCTGGGAGCCAATCACTACCAATTCAGAGCACTGCCCTCTGGACTCACCAGAGCCCCCCGGGTGTTCACCAAAGCTGCTCACCTGAGGCTCGGGATTCCAAGTGTTTCCATATTTAGATGATTGTCTCCTAACAGCACCCTCGAGGCTAACCCAAACCATGGACTACTTTCTCCAGTTAGCAAACTCCCTGGGCATCACCATAAATATGAGCAAGTCCAACTTTACTCCAGTTCAGAATCTAGAGTTCATAGGTAAGCAGCTCAACACAAAGGATCAGGTAACTTCTCTTCCTCTACACTGAGTAGCCAATCCGAGGAATCCGGTACAGCAGCTATTAACCCTACAAGCCTCTTCAGCTCATTTGATCCTGCAGATTCTTGGGTCCATGTCTGCAGCTATTCTGTTAGTTCCCCTAGCCAGGTTTTTCATGGGGATTCTACAATGGACGCTAGCCAGTCAATGGTCCATTCTATCTCAGCCCTTGTTCCTTCGTATCATATCGGCTCACATCTGCAGGCATCATGTCAGTTGGTGGATTCAGTCAGACATTGTTATTCTCGGCAAATCATTTGTGAACAATACCCCAACAGCCACTGTGATCATGGATGCTTCACAGTTCAGTTGAGGGTGGGGGGGGGGGCATTACAATGGGAAGATGGTCCAAGGCACGTGGTCACCTCCCGAGACCAAGTTGCATGTCAGTGTCCTAGAGATGAGAGCTGTCCTCCTAATGTTGGAAGCCTTTCAGGACGTTCTCCCTTTGGGGACTGTTTAGGGTTGCCACCTTTTCATATGGCCAAAGTGGGACATTTTTGGGACACTCATCAGATTTTACAGGCCAACACATACCCACAGTCAGTACAAAGGATAGAACTTAACTTGTTTGCCTAAATAAAAGCTTATTCTTGTAGCAATTTAGTTGCTTTTTCTGTTTCTTGTAACATTTAGGTATTTTAGATACAGAAATAACTAGTTTATGCAACTATTACATAAAATATGGGACATAATTATGTCCTACAATCTCAGGACATTTGCCATTTTTTTAATATTTTTTGTCAGGACACAACTGCCCAAAGAGGGACTGTCCCTCACAAAGTGGGACAGGTGGTAACAGTGTGACTATTGCGGTACACACTGACAACATGTCAGTTGTCTGGTACATCAACAAGCAAGGAGGTACCCATTCTTACCCCATGTGCAGGGAGGCCATGAGAGGATGGAAGCGGGTGTTATCTTTAGACCACCTCCTAATTGCAACATATATCTGGGGGAAAACCAATGATCTAGCAAACAGACTCAGCAGATCGCTCCTGATTACGCACAAGTGGTCCCTCAACCAGTCAGTAGCAAACATGATCTTTATCAATTGGGGTCAACCTTGCTGCAACCTCTTTGCCTCTCCCCTCAACAACAAATGTAGCAAGTTCTTCGTTCTGATCCCCTCTGCAGGGGAGTCCCCGAGACATGCTGTAGTCCACGATTGGAATCCGGGTCTCCTGTATGCTTACCCTTCTCTTCCACTCATCCTGAAGTTTCTTCAGAAGGCAAGCAGGTTGAAGAGCTCATTCCTCCTCATTACCCCCTTCTGGCCTCGTCAGGTGTGGTTCCCTTTTGTTTGGTCTCATCTGAAATATCCTCCTTGGATTTTAGAGCCCACTGAGGACCTCCTTCCTCACCTGTCAGGGATGCAACATCCAAAACTTCAAACCTTGAAATTGACCGCTTGGTTTCTCCACTTCCAACCCTAATGAGACCGTCCAGGCTTCAGTCATCAGTTTGAAAAATCCTTCTGACATCGCAAAAGGATTCCACCAAAAAACTTTACAGTAGTAAGTGGAAGAGATTTGTTATCTGGGCCACAAACAGAAACATTGGCCCCTTCTCAGCACCTGTTTCAGATGTGTTGCTGTTTCTCTCTTTGATGAAGGGGCTAATTTCTCCACTGTCAAGTTGCAGTTTACTGCCATTTCCAGTTTTCATATAGCAAGCCAGTCACATTCATTGTTTATGTTCAGAGTGTGCAAACCATTCATGAAAGGCGATTTTTTACTAAGGCCCCCAATTAGGGATCCTTCTCCCCCATAGGACCTTACTCTTGTGCTACAGGCGTTGAGACAGGGATCCTTTGAATCAGTAGCTACTTGTGACATGAAGTTTCTGTCTTGGAAGATGGCCCTTTTGGTTGTGATTACTTCTGCCAAGAGGACTTCTGAGATTCATGCGTTATCCTCCAAACCTCCTTACATTCTGTTCCATAAAGGTAGAGTATCCTTGCGTACTAATCCGTCTTTTATGCCTGAAGTAACTACAGAGGACAACATTAATCAGTCCATACAATTACTAGTATTCTTTCCCAGTTTCTCTAACAAAGGGGAGTACATCCTTCATCTTCTAGATTTCCACAGACAATTCTGTTTTTACTTACACAGAACCAAATAACACAGGAAGTCTGATCAGCTTTTTATAGCCTTTTCTTCTAACAGGATTTTTCAAGCGGTATCAAAAATTACCTTGGAAAAATGGATTTCTGACTGCATTTCATTCATTTACTCATTAAAAGGACTGGAATTACCTAAACTTCCTAGGGCACATTGTACTAGAGCTATGGCAATTCTTCAGCCTTCTATTCCAGAACATCTATTGATGACATTTGTACGGCTGCTTCATGGTTTACTAATCACACCTTTGTGTCACATTACAAGTTGGATGTTATTTCCAGGAGCCCAGGGCCTCCTTTCGTTCGATGGTGCTTTGGCATATCTTTGCATGCGGGCCACCCAGGGATGACGTAGCTGGGGGCTCTGACCCTATTCTGAGGAGGAGTGAAGGAGACCGCATCAGATGCCAAGTTATGGTAAGACATAATTTTTTATTCCATTGATTCATAAACTTACTACTGTAGATTAGATCACAATTCCAGGTTACTTTGATGCCGCAGTTTTTGAAGTATACCTGTGCTGCTCTGACCTGCTTTTGTGCCTTTAAGGTTTATGAATCAATGGAATAAAAAGTTATGTCTTACCATAAGTTGGCATCTGTGTTGTCTTCCTTTATTCATCTTCACTTTCCCACCCAAACACCCCCCTGCACTTTCTCCTTGAGCAACCTGAGTAATTAAGGGACTGTTATGTCCCATGTCCGAGCCTCTTCTGCCGGTCTTTAATGTCTGAATGTGGCATGTCTGGATTTGGCAAACTCTATCTGAGGTAGTTGGGCGGATGCAAGGCACTGTGGGTATGAGGGAGAAGCTTGGGGGTTGGGACCAAGTCTATGGAATGTGGCTGAGCCGGATCCGAGATTCAGATCCGAGACCCTATTGTGAGGATGAATGAAGGAAGACAACACAGATGCCAAGTTATGGTAAGACATAACTTTTTTATTCGATTGATTCATACACTTACTACTGTAGATTAGATCTCAATTGCAGGTCACTTTGATGCTGCACTTTTTGAAGTATACCTGTGCTGCTCTGACTTTTGTGCTTTTAAGGTATTTGTGATACCTGCATGGTATTCTTCTCAGTTGTTTAATGTACAGCAGGGCCACACCTTGCAGATAGTTGTGTTGAGTACCTTACCGTCAGTTTCATGTGCCAGTGTCTCTCTCAGAATACCATTGTGAATTAAGTAATTTAGCTTGCTTTTTCTTCCTTGGCCTTCATCTGACAGTACCATGTACTGCAGGTATTCTTTTTCTCTGCATAAGCAATCCTGTACAGGTTCTGTGTTGCTTTTTGTTTTTTTAACACCTCTATTAAATTCTTGCATTTTAAACAATTACAAGGGCACAAATCTATTAAAAGAAATAAAACAAACCATAGAACTGTTTCATTATTTTCATGCATTATATATGCATGTTCTTTTAAACACTTATTCACTCCAGCATTATACAAATCACTCAGTTCCTGTCATCCCATAAACCTCAGTCCTCAACATATATTGTTCGAATAAATCCAATTTATTTTTGTGTAATTTATTCCTTCCCTTTTTAAAAGATGCCACCTCCAGTTCTTTTATCACATTTGCAGTTTTCAGTACTTCATACAGTTGATTTAGATTTTAATTTCTGTTTTCTAGCAATTGCTTTTTTCTTAGCATTAAACTTAGTAAGGCCTTACTTTGTCAGGGGAGTTAAGATCCTTTATTTCAGATCAAAAAAATACTTTCTTTAGTTACAACCAATTGTTCCCCCAAAACTTCTGACAAAGTACTCTGTAGGAATGTTTAAAATCTGCCAACTTGTTACATTCCCCAAAATATGTTCCCAGTTACCTGTCTCTTTCCATTCTTACCTCCAGTGTTTGCTATCTTCCCGAGGAAAAGTTCACTGAAATCCGCTCGGGGAATAAAATACTTGTGCAAACACTTCTAAGCAAAAATTGTCAAACTTCTCAGCTTTGTTGCATACCTGGGAGTGATACATGTGTATTCCCCTTGTTCCTTTGCATATGGTCTTTCCATTCTCTCTTCACAATGTGTTCTAATCTCCTGTGACTGCTTCTTATAGTTGTCATTCAGTACTTTACATGACCTGTTAATTGCCCCCTTTTTAAGAGCAACTTCTGTCGTAGTCTCAACTGAATACCCGAGCTGATCTTTCATTTGTCATTCCCCCGTCCCTTTCTCTTTGTCTATACTCTGTTATTAATCCCTTGCACGGAAGGCATTATTTAACCTGCAGTCCAGACTTCTGCTTGTTCTCATCCCACTCTGTTACCTTTGCTTCTCTAGTTACTTGCACCCAATACTTTGATTTGTTTACTAATTTTCTCTTTTGAATTCCATCGCCCTTTTTCCTATTTTCTATATCCCTACCTACTTTCATCTGAGTTAGCAAAATTTCTTTCTCCCTTCCTGTGCTAGCATACTTCTTAGAATACTTTCTGCTAATTTGTGAATGTAGTATTTTATATGGTTGTTATTCTCCTTAAGGACCTGCTTCCAAAGTCCTACTTTCTCCTTGCTTCTCAACCTTTTCCAGCCTTGTCATCATTATCATCCCTTTTCACTTTGATTTATAACCTTTTGCCTATAACATGTGTATGAGATTTAATTAAGATTGTGTAGCTATAAAATATCCTTTCATGTCAAGTTATGTTAACCACCTTGTTCGATGAGTACAATCAACTTATCCCACTTAAATCTTGCTTTTTTCTCCTCCCAAATGCATTTCTTCAGCTGTTTATTATTTATGGTTCACAACTTCTGCTCAGGTAGATTACTTTTACAAATAGGTCAGGAATATTTTTAAAGGGATTAAAAATATTTTCGCTGCCTGTATTACACCACCCATGTTCATAACCAAGAGCTTCCACTTTCTTAGTTTTTGTTATTATCTTTTATCTCATCACTTCCCACAAATCTGTTGCTACCGTAATAGAATTATTTGTAATCCATGTACATAAATACTTAATGTTATCATGAACTGTTTCAGCAGTCCGCGTATTTTTGGAGATATGTCTGGGTAGATAGTACATAGCCTTTGTTTTACCGTCATTTATTTTATATCTTTAAAAGACTTGAATGTATCCTTGAATTTATGACTGCCTTATTTTCTTTGCCAGTGGCACCAAATATAAAACAGATAAAGCAGGAAAGAGGACACTGGTACCTGTTTCTCTCTTCAAACATAGGTTGTTGTAGAGGAAGCCTTTCACCTTAATTCTTGCCTCTAACTCTTCCATGTATCCTGCTAATTAACATTATTATTCTGTCAGGAAATGCAAATGCTACAATTGCCCTGGTCATAAAAGCCCAGATGACTCCATCAAATGATTTTTCTGCATGAAGGCCCAACACCAGTAATGTTGTTTTTTACTTTTTGGTTCCTTGTTGGATCATCAATGTTCTTTGAATGTCATCAAATGTTTGCTAACCTTCCACAAAAGCACATTGTTCCATAGCTGTCAACTTTGGCAACAACAGCCGTGCCATTTTCTTAGGTAGTATAGTCATAAACACTTTTCTGGTCCTGGTTTAAAATTCAAATGCGTCTATATGAAGCCAAGTCTGAAGGGTCTTTACCCTGTTTGGGAATACAGCCTTTACAACTTTCTTCCAAAATGGTGGTAATAAGGCTGATCTCTTATGCAATAGCTTCTTATCTAAATTTGATTCTGTGCCACATTTTCAAGATTTTTTTGCTTGAATGAAAACACACACACTACATATTTTTTTCAGATCCCCATCCTGCTATAATTTAAAAGAAACACAAGTCTAGGTGCATTTTTGATGAACAAAAGTGGACCTCTCCAAACAGGATCAGTTGTCCTAAATTGATGACTGTAGCCACAGGCATTACCTAATCTGAAATGAAGGTTACCCATGCTAAAGCACATGCTAGAGCCTGTGTTACCACTTAAATAATTGCTGTCTGTTCTTTTCATTTCTCTATTCCCCTCCCAGCTGTATAAATTGCCTGCATGTTTTTAGTAAACATATTAACCTTAAGCAAAAGTGCATTGGCTGCATTTAAATAAATAAACTAAATTGTGCAATTTTGTATTAAGTGCAGTAAAATAGCAAGTCTGATGAGGATGCATCTTCTTATATAACTTCCTTCCCAAAGTTTTATGTCAGTCTTTAAATGTTTATAACTCTGTACATTGTAGAATTCACTCAACAGACAGTGTTTACACCTCTTATGTTTAATTGCTTGTAGCTGCAGACTTCTCGTGTCCAAGTAAAATCGGTTCATAATGAAAAAAAAATCAGCTAGTGACTTTAAAGTTGTATGAAAAAAATCTTTGTAAATTTCAGTTGGAACATACTATTCAAACTTGTCATGATCACTTGCTTGGGCCTTTAGACTTTGTCTCCCACTGAAAGGCGTTGCTGGTACAAAAATAGACAATTAATTTGAAAATACAAGAAAGAACTACAGATCTCCACACCTTTCAGCGTTTTACAATGTATTTCACGCCTGTTTGCTTAAAAAATAGCTGTTGCTTAAACCAAATATAGCAGTCTAGATAGCCATGTGTCTGCAAATGCAGGGAAGTTACCATCTTAATGCTACATATAAGGTGATCAGTACACTTTTACATCTCCCATCACAGTACCCCAAGATTATAACATTGTATTAACTTGAAATTGATTCTGGCCAGCCTTTCTTAGGTTGTTGCATTGTAAAGCCTAGATACCTTACAACTCAATTTGTTATTTTTCTTGATCTCACATATATAGCCTTCTCCATTTGCACAACACTGATGGTGACCATCAGTTGTACTGACATACAGTGTTTATATCTTCTTAGATGAGTAACTGACATCTTTGTCAATATTTGGGTCAGTTAGTTACATCTTGTTGCTGTTTTACAGGCATTCATTTTAATTGATAAACAACTGTTCTTTCAAAAGGGAAGAGCCTGCCTGTCTTTGTGGTAAACATCAAGTTTTACATCATTTGTTGGGGTGGTTGATTAATTATATGGCTTTTTTCACTGTTGTGAATTGTTTGATTTGATTCTTCTAGTATGTGTGCAAAAAGATTTGTACTTCAAGTTGTTCAACCAAATATACTACTGGATCAGGTTATGACCCAGCCAGAGTGAAAAAATGTCATCCATGTGTAATATAATTGTATCGTCTGAGAAGGACATCTAAATTATCCAGCCAGCATAATGCATCAGTGTTCAGTGGGTAAAGAACATTGCTTAGTACTGTAAAATTACATATATCCCTACATTTTGTAAAGTATTCACAAAGTGCACTTACCATGTGTACTTGCCATACATCTGCACAGTGTACTTGATGTTAACTTCATTTCACTGAACTTGATTCAAGTTGTAAACATTGACCATGAAAATTTTACCTAGCAGCATACCCAGGAAGATCAAAATGCACTTGTTCTGACTTTATGTAGCTTGATGCACATGAGAGAGAGGAAACTTTTAACTTGCACAGATGACTTATTGTTAGTAGGGATGAGTGCACCAACTATTTTCTGGGCAATTCCTTGCAAGAAAAAATATTTGTTTGATCCATATATTCTATCATGGTTTAGTCTTGTAGCGAGGTACACTTCATCATAGTTATAGAGCTTCAAGTTATATATATATATATTTCCTCTAGTTTTGATTGTGATACAGAATGTCAGTTATTGCAGGAAGCAAACATTAAGTGCATTAGCAGTTTTGATGCCTTATTATATTATAAGTTAAGTTTGTCCTGGTCTGCTGATCATATCTACAGATATTTTGAGGAGATGTGGATTTTACTATCTTTTATAATCAAGGCTGTGGTTTTCCCTCTGTTTTTGTAACACAGACTCATTCATCACTAAGTTGTTGGTGTTCTGCAGTGCATTTCAGGTCATAACTCGAAATATGTGCATATTAGTCATTAAAATATTCTACTTAATTTACTTAAAAATAGAAAGATCATCTACTGTCCCAAAGATAAAAAAAAGTTTGAAGAACTAAATTTTATATCTGTTTTGTCATATGTTCATGGAGTGTCTTTTAAAGTCACAGATTCTGCTGCTATAGTAATTTGCCATTAAGGGAGGGCGGGAGCATTTGATTCTGCCTTTTTTCCTAGTTATTTGCATAAATGTTTTAATTTCTAAAATATTTCTTTTTACATTTGCACGTCAGTATATCTCTAATACATTCCATTTAGATTGTTTAAATAGGTTATAGTGTGGGAGTTGCTCCTTTTCAAGAATTAGTCATTTTTCTAAGTGTGTACGTAATGAAGTAATCTTGTTCTCTGATTGACTGCGTGGTCAAAAACCTGCTGAACAGAAAAAGATCAGCATTAAATGCCATATCTTCTATTTTAATATTTGTCTTTGTTTAAACCATAGGAAAAAATGTTGGAGAAAACGTACAACTGTGCTTTTTTTGCAGGGATGCAAGGCAGTGAAATTAAACAGTTATGCAAACTTTCTATTGTCTGCATTTAGGTCTTCTGAGTAACTACTTCACTGCCCTTATCCTTAATTGTCCCAGTTGCTCTCTCCCATGTTGCCCATTTATTTATTTTATTTGCATAAAATTTATTTTGTGCAGTTTGTTTTTTGTAGGCAGGCACTTAATCCTTAGCGGACTTTGTTATGGTACTGGCATTTATTTTATTTATTGACATTTGAATATGTTTAAACTCAGACTGGGCAAGTGCCCATTTTCAGAGGAGGCCCTGTGAGAAAAAACTCCAAAGTATTTTAAATATTTTAAGAACATTAATTTTACAGTCTAAAAAAAAAATCATCAACAATTCTACCATATTTGTTGTAATGTGAAAACATTGGTTAAAATAGATACAACCTGTATGACAATGATTTAATATTTAGAGACATTTTAGCCAGTTTAGAGAAATTAAAGGTAAGTTAGTATAAAACAGACAGGAAATGCAGTTGTGGGCTGGATGGGTCGAATCAGCAAATATTTTATATGTTCTCTTTCTTGCTCTTGTAAAGAAAAGCTCCTGAATAGAAGACAGGTTTGTGCCCAAGGTTTTCTCAGCCACTCTCACTACTCCCTGTAGTTTCTTCTTCTCAGCAACTGTGCAGTTGCTGAACCATGCTATGAAGAGTTTCCACTCCTTGGAAGCTCTCTTTACCCTAGGGAATGCTGATGTCTGTGCGGTCTCATAGACGTGGTTTAAAGCCACGGACAACACACCAACAGTGCAGGGTTGTAATGCCTTCCGCACATATAGACCAGCTAGGGATTAAAGGTGGCGTCTCTGTTTACAAGAAAAATAAATATACTTCAAGGCTGGTTAAACAGGACAGTGTGCTTGAGCTGATCCATGTTCAAATCAGCATAGGTAAAATCCAATACCACTTCTTTGCAAGCTATAGGTCCCCCTCTATGACCCCGGAAACCCATACCATGTATTTAAACTTATTAGAAACACTAACCATCCCAACCCAATGCCATATTCATGGGTGACTTTAATTACCCCAGTATTAACTTGGAATCCTTTACGACATCAAATGTACTTGCACAGAGATTCCTGGATTTTGTAAACACAAAGTCCCTGGACCAGGTAGTCAGTACACCAACCAAGGGCGCAACCATACTGGATCTGGTCCTCACTAACATTGGAGAGTGCTGCACACCCCCTACTCTAATGCCTTCCCTGGTAAGGTCAGACCACAAAATGGTCTCCTTTGAAATAAAAGTAAAACCTGGACCCCCAACTAAACTGGGGATATTCAGGAACTATTCTAAGGTTAACCTCTTGCTATTCAGTGAGAACCTGGCAAAATTTCAAGTCCCTAGAAACCCAGAGAACACTGCTGCCTATGCAGAACTGTTCACAGAAACCCTGTACAAGCATGTTAATAGCTGTATGGAGGCAGCTTTACCCACCAGAAAGAAGCACAGATCTAACTCAAGAAACAGCCACCTTGGTGGAATCAAAATCAGTTGGATGTATAACAGGAGGAAGAAAATCTTGGCAAAAGTTAGGAGGTGCAGCACCCAGCAGGATAAAAAAAAACACTCTAAACTAAACTCGGAGGGCAAATAAAGTCTAGCAAGGCCAAATTTGAGGTAAGTTTGGCCTCCCAGGCCATGGACAATCACAAAGCATTCTTTAGCTATGTCCACAACCTCAAAGGCAATACACAATTGTGTGCAGAGCTCATTGTAAATGGAGCCACCTCTACTGAGCCAGAAGATATAGCAAACCTCCTGTCGGATGAATTCATCTCCAACTTTACTCCCTTCTCCCCCTCAAGAAATATCATCAAATATAACTCCCCCCTACTATCACTAGGGAACAGGTCCTTAATGCTCTCTCTAAGACCAAGAACACTGCATCAATGGGCCCAGACAGTATCCCAGGATGCTGCTATCAGGGCCTCTGGAATTACTATCTAACTGCAGCCTCCAAACAGGCTTCATGCCTCATGAATGGAGAAATGCAACAGTCATCCCTCTGCACAAAGGTGGGCCATCTACAGACCCTGGAAACTACAGACGTACAAGTCTCACTAGTCTTATATGTAAAGCCATGGAAAGAATCGTCATGGAGTTTATCAGTAGAGATGTAGTAAACCGCCAGACAATGGACCCAACCCAGTTTGGTTACGTAAAGGGCAGATCATGCCTACTCAACCTGGTGGACTTCTTTGAGAAGGTCACCAAAGCAATGGATGAGGATAAAATTGTTCACACTGCCTACCTTGACCTGGCCAAGGCATTTGACAGAATACCCCACTCAGGCATTGTTGACAAACTCAAGAGGTTAGGTACTAACCCGACCCGATGGATAGCCAGCTGGCTCACAGACAGGGCCTAGAAAGTCAGAACTGGGGAGTCCACCTCTGCAAAGAGGCCAGTCGCAAGTGGAGTCCCTCAGGGATCAGTCCTTGGACCACTCCTTTTTGGCATTTACTTCTCAGCAGTAAAGGTCAATGTCAGTGGTCTCTGGCTGACTAAATTTGCAGATGATTGCAAATTAGGAGCTGTCATTGCATCTCACACTAACACAAATATTCTCCAGGAGGGGCTGACCCAGACAAACAACTGGTGTCAGAGTCATAGACTAAAACTAAATGCCAAGAAATGCTTAATAGTATCCTTTGGGAAGTTATCCATCCCTGGTAACTATCATATTGACAACACACCCCTTAGAGTTGACCCAGTAGTTGGGGACTTAAGGACACACATAGATAGTAATCTAGCCTTTGATCATCACGTGTCTACAGTGGTGAGGAAATCATTCTGTGTTGCGCAACCTGTTAACAAAGGTATGTCATAGAAGTCCAAGGAAGTCATTGTTCCACTGTATTCAGCATTCATCAGACCTATCATTGAGTACAGTACCCCCTTTGGTATGTACCTATCCAGGCATGTCCAATAACTGGAATGTCCACAGAGGTTCCTCACTAAAAGAATACAGGGCATAAGTAATATGTCCTATGCAGACCACCTCCAGGCCCTATTCCTGTATTCTGTCTCCTACAGGCTTTTGAGGAGAGATCTATGCCTGGCATACAGGGCATTGTCAGACCTCACTCTGGTTGACCTCCTGCAAATCCACAAAACAAACAGTACCAGAATTACCCGTTTTAAAGACTTAAACTTTGTCTGTGATATAAATAGGACCTGCTAGAGAGATAGGTATGTATGGCAGAGACTACCCAGTCTATGGAATAGGCTCCCCATCCATGTGAAGCAGAGTTCCTCCCTAATCCAATTAATGGAACTTGGAGAATTGGATGAGAAACCGGAAATTCATCACTGGTTTGGCACCTATGTCTCTGATGCAAACAGGTAACCTGTAAATGGTTCATGTCCCAGGCCCATGCTTACACTTATCAAGGGTATCAGAATTAGTCAGAGATTTGGGATGCATGGCTAGGCTTAAAAAGGCCGTTGTGGTCATTAGCCTAGTAAACACCTATGAACCTGTGAACCTAGTGAGGATGCTCTCGATAGCTAGCTTGTAAAAAGTGGTGAGAGCAGACAGTGGGAGCCTGGCCTTTTTGAGCTTCTCAGGAGGTGAAGCCTCAGTTGAGTCTTCTTGACTATATGATTGATGTTAGCAGCCCATGAGAGGTCATCAGAGATGTGAAGGCCCAGGAACTTGGTTGTTTTGACTTTCTCTACTACCGCCCCTTTGATAGTGAGTGGTTGGTGAACTGTTATCTTTCTCCTGAAGTCCATAATCATTTCTTTGATCTTATTAACATTCAGATCCAGATTGTTCTGGTCACACCAGGCAATCAAAAGCGTTCACCTCATCCCTGTAGTTATGTTCATTTCCACCGCTAATGAGACCCACGACTGTGGTATCATCAGCGAATTTTATAATATGGTTTAACTTATGTTTTGCAGTGCAGTCGTTCGTGGGTGAGGATGGTGAAGAGCAAGGGGATGAGCTTACAACATTGGGGAACACCAGTATTCAGGACTATGCATTAAGAGCTGTTGTTTCCATCTCATGCCCACTGGGGTCTACCAATCAGAAACTCATGAGTCCAGGTACATAGATGCTTGTTTATCCCGAGTTTCATGAGCTTATCCACCATTTGCATCAGTATCAGTGTTGAATGTGGGACTGACGTCAATGTACCGCATCCTTACTTAGTTGTTCCTCCCTTGTGGGTGTTTTAATACAAGGTGTAGTTTGACTGATATAGCATCCACAGTCGAGCTATTTGCCTAGTAGGGAAACTGGAGTGGATCGAAGTACTTGGGCAAACTTGCAGATAGATGTTTCTTCACAAACCTCTCAAAGCACTTCATGACATTTGAGGTTAAGGCGACTGGTCTGAAGTCATTGAGGCAAGTAAGGTTGGGTATCTTTGGAAGTGGGGCAGTACTTGTTTCCTTGAAACACGAGGGAACATTCTGCATAGCAAGGGATGAGTTGAAGCCATTTGTCAGTACCAGATATAACTGATCAGCACACCCCTTCAACACCTTGACTGGTATGTTGTCTAGTCCAGCAGCAGCCTTCCTAGGATTCACCTTCTTAAGCTGAAGTCTCACCTCCTCAGAGTTTTAGGTGAGCACTCTCCTCTCTTTGTCAGTGTTTGTTTTAGAAGGTATGGTGGTGGTGGTCTCCTCAAATCTGCTTAAAGAAGGAGTTCAGTTCATTTAGGAATTCCAAGCTGTCATCACATTGGGGTGATTTGGACTTATAGTTTGTGAGCTGTTGTATCCCCTGCCATAGGCTTCTCGTGTCCCTCATGTCTTGGAAGCAGATCTGAATTTTCCTTCCATACTCCCTCTTTGATGCCATACTGCAGTGGTGGTGCTGCGGTAGCGTTGTTGCCTCACAGTTAGACGTTGCCCATTTGATTCTCAGTTAGAGCATCTTCTGTGTGGTGACATGCGTGAATGGGTGTTCCTTCATTGAAGGTTGTGTGTTAGGCCCGGCAAGCTAGCACGTAAAACTCTACTGCCAATCATTAGCGGACCGGAGTTCCGCTATGGCGACCCCTAACTGGGAAAAGCCGAAAGACACAAACAAACAATCTCCCTCTTTGATGCCCTTTTTCAGATTTGACCTGGCCATCTTTAACCTTTCTTTGTCATTTGCCTTGAAGACTGTGTTTCTTCCCCTCAGTAGCTTATAGACATTCCTGGTGAGCCAGGGCTTCTGATTAGCTCTTACAGTGATGACTTTCATGGTAGTTGCATCTTACACGCATTTATTTATGTAGGCAAGAACTGATTCAGTATAGATGTCTTTGTCTAGCTGGAGGTTGTGCATAGCCGCTTCTTTGAAGACCTCACAACAGGTGGTATTGAAACAGTCCTGAAGGCAATCCATGGAACCCTCCTGCCAGACTCTCATCTGTTTAGTTGTCATTTTTTCTCTGATCAAAGCCGTCTTATAAGTAGGCAGAAGCAAGATGGCAGTGTGATCAGAGCTGCCTATGTTGGGGTGCTTCAAAGCTTGGTCTAAGGTATTCTCCCCTCTGGTGGGAAAATCCACATACTGATAAAAATGGGGTAGCACCTCTTTAAGCTCATCTGTGTTGAAATCACCTGCTATCACATGTGCAAATTCTGTGTTTTTGCTTTGTAGCTCATTGATAATAATATGGAGTTTATTTTGAGCTTCAGTTGTGTTAGCACTTGGTAGGATGTACACTGCTGTGACATATATCCCACTGATTTCCCTTGGTACATAGAAAGGTCTGCATTTTAGTGTCAATATTTCGACATCTTCGGAGCAGTATGATTGAACCAGCTTACAGTCTTCACACCATCTGTTAACATAGATGCATACACCACCACCTTTAGCTTTACCACTCTGTGCGTTACGTCTGTCTGCTCTAAACAGAGTTAGCCCATCTAGGTTCACAGCATTGTCACTAATGTTACTATGCAGCCAGGTTTCAGAGAAAATGAACAAACAAGTGCCCCTCACCTTCTTTTTTGTGAACTCCATTCTCAGATAGTCCAACTTACTCGCAAGTGACCAGACATTTGCAAGTAATACTGAAGGTAATGCAGGCCTGTGGGGGTTTCTCTTCAGTTTAGCAGGCGCTCCGCCTCTGCAGCCTCTCTTTCTTGTTCTTTCACATCTTTTTCTTGTGTAGCCGCTGTGTGGAATTCCAGAAACATCCTTAGGAAGTTTCAGAGCTCTGATGGTATTCCTCTTTAAAATGCAGAGATCTAGCATTCCTGCAAGTGATGTAGTCCCCGAGTACTCTGCAGACAATAGAGATTCAAGCCAGCAGCTTTTTCTAGTAATCCGTTTAATTTCCAGTAATTTCCTCCTGGTGAAAGTAATTGTGTCCACATCAGAATGTCTGGAAAGTGATTTATTTTTTTTTTTTTGGTGCAAAAGAAGCAGGAATAAGCTTTCTCCCTGAAGATCGGTGACGCCATATATATCTATCATATATATATAGGTGTGTGTGTGAGTAATTTGATGGGGTAGTTTTAAACAATGTAGGCTTTTAGTGCTATACAGTGGTGGGTTCTGAAAAGGGAAGTTTGATTACCGGGGAAGTCCACTGGGCTGAATTAACCCATTTTCAGTGGAGGCCCAGGGAGAAAAGCTCCAAGATGCATTGTACAATTTATGTACAAGTGATAGTATTAAAGATAACATTCTGTAGAACAGTTACAAATAAACATATTCAATATCATGCATAGTTAACAAATTCATTAAGCTTAAAGTTAGGGATCATAGAGTTTCATGTGAGGAAAACAGTTGTGTTAGGTGTGGAAACAGTTTGCATACAAACCTTTTAAGAAAATGTAGATACGCTTTACATACACACATCAACAGTCGAATGCTATTTACAATATTTACAAGGTTGGGCTGTGTGAGAATAGCTGTAGGAGTTGAGAGAGAGAGAGAGAGAGAGAAGATATAGGAATTGTCGAGAGCTCATAGGAAGATAACTATGAGAGTTATAGAGCTTGGGAACCAGAGAGAGAACCCCCTTGGATTAGGTTGGGTGAAGGCAGGTACATTTCCATTTAGTGGACAGGTGTTTGAATAGTTGGGTTTTGAAGTTTTCTGAGTTTGGTATGGTTCTTAGAGTGGAGGGAAGGGAATTCCAATTTTTGCCTAGTGAGAAAGAGAGGAGAAGTTGGCCAGCAGGACGTTTAGGTTTATGGATAGTAATTAAGTTCTGATTTTCAGATCTGAGAGCTCTGTTGGGTGTATAAGCGGGAAGGATATTAGTTAGAACAGGATATTTTGTTCGGTGAAATACAAGTCTATGTGCAGTAGTGAGTTGGAGGTAGTCTAGGTAGTTTGGGAGTTTTGTTACAAATGTAGTCACATTATTATACCATTGTTCAGTGTATTGATTTATTTTATTTCACATTTGTTTACCGGGAAAGTTCGACTGGACACTGGTCCTTTTTCAGTGGAGGCCCAGGAGAGAAAAGCTTCTAATGCAGCTTATAACTTTTCATCTGTCAGCTTTGTTTACATCAGTAATTTTAAATGCATGGTAACAGTACACAGTAACTCCAAAAAGGCTGTGTTTGCCGAGGTGCTAGAGTATTTGTGTGTTATTAAATCCTTAAATTCTTTTTTCGTGTCCAGTTCGTATTTCACTAGCCTTGCTGTTGTTTTTTTTTTTTTTGCTTTTTTGTGATATCTGGAAGTTAGTAAAAATTGGGCAGCCATAAAGTAGTGATAGGAGGAGATAAGTGGCAAATGTAGTTTTAGTTGAGTTGACGAGAAAGTCTTTTGCTTTGCAAAACACCCCTAGTTTTTGGTGAGTGTTTTTGCTCGATTTTGTATATGAATGTTAAATTTAAGATTATTATCCATTGTCACCCCTAATAATTTGTTATGAGAAGTGACTTCAGTGGTTGAATTAAGAAAGAGAATTTATTTTTTTTTTCATAACAGATTTGGGGGAAAAGTAATAGATTTTTTTGTTTTGGTTCAGCATGAGTTGTGAGTTCAGTTGTTTCAGTAGCTGTTAAAGCTTCTTGAGTAATGTTTTCAGATTTGTCAGGTTGTCTGATATGCATGTGAGTGTGGAGTCATCTGTATATTGTATTAGGGAGGCCTGTTGTGTGGATATGTGGAGAGTGTTTGTGAGAATGTTAGAGAAGGGAACCAAGGATAGAGCATTATGATACACTGGTGGCAACTGGGAGGTATGGAGAGAAGATAGTGTGCCATTTTACTGATATCCGTTAAACAAGTAGCTTTTGAGCCATAGAAAGATGGGCTGAGATAGATCTATTAAGGGCATTTGAGGTAGAAGTTTGCTTTCCCGAACTGTGTTCACGGCTTTAGACAAGTATACAAATGAAGAGGCTAGTTTGCCTGTTGACAATATCTATAAAAGTTTGAAAAGTTAGTAGTGCAGTGTTAGTACTATTGGGGCGGGGGCAGAAGCAGTGGTGTGTGGGGGATGGAAGTTCTTCCTGTAGGAGATAGTTTAGCAGTTGTTTTTTGAATACAAATTTCTAGTATTTTAGAGAGGGAGATAAGATTACTGTATGTCTAAAGTTAGTGATGTCTGTTGAATTTCCTCCTTTGTGTAGAGGGATAATCTGTGATTTTTTTTTCCCAGAGAAAGAGGGAACTGAGGATTCCCAGAGTGACTTATATAGAAAGATTGAGACAGGTTAGGCAGTGCTATTGGCTGCTATTTTAAAGTACTCGCCTGGAAGGTTATAAGCTGATGTGGAGCATGGTTCGAGTAGTTTTATGTAGAATGTGGGCACAGGTTTGAAGGTGAAAGTGGATGTGGTAATGTGGCTTGTTGGGCAGGGTTGGTATTGGATGTTGGGGAATCCTTGGTTAGGGACGCTGTACGATCAGTGAAGTAAGAGCTGGATTCTATTGCATTTTTGAGTGGTGAGTTAAGTTGAAGTTTTTGCCAGGATACCAGATTTCTTTAATGGCTTACCTGAATTGTTTATGGCTGTATTTACTGTTGTTCTAATAGGAAGGAAGTTTTTTCTATGAAGGTAGAGAGTTACGTTGTCCTGGTATTTTCCCTTATGTTTCTGAAATGTAAGAAATAAAAGGGTTTGAAAGGATTGAGAATGAGGATATAGTTAAGATAGAAAGTATGAGAATTTATTTGGGGAAAGAAGAGGTTAAAATGTAGAATAATAGAGGATAGGTATTGTTGGGCAGTGGTCTGAGCATGAATGGATATAATGCAAAGCAGTATGGGAGGGAAAATGTAGTTTTTTAATTATGCTAAATGTTAGATTGAAGTTGGGGAAATAAGAAAATAGAAGCAGGAGTACTTGTGTGATAGCAGTAAAGTTGTTTGGGGAGAGTTAGAGAATGGGTGTCGCAGGTAAAATGTGCATGTAGGGCGTATAATGGTAGAGTAAGAGGGTGTGGGAGCAGGCTTTGCACCTTCAGGTCAATTATTACAGAAAGCAATCGGTTTGTATCTAATACAGAACAATAAACAGGGAGGCACGACATAAGAAGAGGTTTTCTGTCATTTACTTAATGAAGAAACCAGGAAACTAGGTTCATAGATTGGTACTAGGCTATCAGCCCTAGGGCCTATACAAGCCTAGCCATAACAATTCCCTGGCTATTTCTTCCCACAGTATTTACTTCCCTGGACCCATGTCTAGCAGGACGACTGACATGATCCTCGGGGTGAATTTCCTATCTCCCATCCAATCATCAGGGGTCCCTTTGAAGAGGACCAAAGAGGTGCTCTGCTTGACATGTCTGGGGAGTCTCTGGGTCAGGAACCTATACCTCTAATATATTTTGTTCATTGTGATGACGAGGTTTAGATCCCTGGAGCGTACATCTCTGAGGGATTGGGATTTCTTTAAGTGTAGCATGTCCAACAGCTCTGGGTTTGACATGGCCTTGTATGTTAAGCAGAAATCGCCTCTGAGTAGACGATATGCGACAGAGTATAGCTGGAGTTTTTTAGATGGTCAGCATAGGGCATCTGCTTTAGGCCTGTTATTTTTTTAGTGAGGTATTTCTACGGCCTTTCCAGCTGTTGCAGATGTCTTGAGAGGTACATAACAAACGGGTCGTTGTATTCTGTAATGGGTCTAATGAGGGATGTGTACAGTGGGAAAATGACCTCTTTCTTTTCTGAATGAAAAGCCCTTGGTGATGAGCTGTGCCACATAGAAGGATTTCCTGACTGTTGTGGCGATGTGGTTATCGCAGGTGAGACCACTGTCCACCTGTGTCCCCAAGTCTCTTATCACACTTTCGGTGTTTAGTGTACTGCCACCTATGTGGTAATTAATGGGTACATGTTTTTTTTTCCCCAAAGGGAATAACTATACATTTCTCGGCATTGAGCTTGAGCCCATGGCTCTGGCACCCAGCATCTGTTTCTGTAAGGCCCTTTTGTAGAAAATCCACATCATTTGGGAATTCAATAATGGCTCCCAGTTTGCAGTCATCTGAGAACTTTGTTAGCCAGAGTCCCTTAGTGTTGGCCTGTACTTCAGAGAAGTAGATGCCAAACAAGAGTGGCCCCAGGACTGAACCCTGAGGTACTCCACTTGTCACTTGTCTGGAGCTGGATTTGGAGTTGGCTACTTTTACAGTGTGGGTTCTGTCAGTAAGCCAGTTGGCAACCCATCGAGTGATGTAGGGATTATTGCCCAGCTTAGTAAATTTATCTATGATTCCGGAGTGGGGGGATGGTGTCAAAGGCCTTGGCAAGGTCCAGATAGGCTGTGTGGACCACATTACCCTTGTCCACGGCTCTGAAGACGGATTCAAAGAAGTCCGTCAGGTGTAGGAGACAAGATCGGCCCTTCACTAACCCAAACTACATGGGGTCCAGTGTTTGAAAGTTGCCATTGTCTTTGTTTATAAGTTCCATAGCCTTGCAGATCAGGCTCGTCAGACTGATGAGGTGGTAGTTCCTAGGATCCAATGTGGATCCCCCCTTGTGGAGTGGGGTAACTGTAGCTGTGCGCACTCAGTGGGCAGGAAGCCTGAGGTGAGGCTATGATTAAACATGATACTTAGGTGAGGTGCCAATTCATTTTGTAGTTCATGTAGTACACAACCTGGGATGTTGTCTGGCCCCATGGATGCTGTATTCTTAGCTTTGGAGAGTGCAGTTTTTTTTTTATCTGTGTGGCCGTTATTACCAGAATTTGGCAATCTTTCGGTATTAAGATGGGCCCTTTAGGAGGTGAGAGGGGGGTGAAGTTTGCACAGAATTGATCTGCCAGGATATTGGCAATATCCTTGGGATCAGTATATTTAATGCTATTCTGTTGTAGCTCTGAAGATCTGAGCATTGCCATTTAGATTCTTGACATAGCTATAGAATGCCTTGTGGTTGTCTTTGGAATCTTTGGCAATTTTATTTTCATAACTAACTTTGGAGGATTTTATGAGGGCTCTCATCTTCTTACTGAGGCTGGTAAGGGAGTTTTTTGCATCCTGGGATTTTCCTCTTTTCTGCAACAGTTTTTTCCTTTTGTTGTAAAGTTTGTTTATGACAAGGAACCACCAGATAGGCTTCCTTTTTTTTGAGGAGAGCGTCTTGGTTCTATTGGGGTTGGCACGATTCATGCACGAGTGGATGTGCTCATACAGTACCTTAGTGTAGGATTCAGCGGTCAAACTTTCAGTTCCCGTGTGCTTGTGTGTCATGAAGTTTGTCACTTCTGACTTGAGTAGCATGAAGCTGACTTTGGAGAATTTTTTTACGGAAGTTTCCTTACTGGGGGGTGGGGGTGGGATGTGGAGGTCAAGAGTGATTAGCTTATGGTCAGACCTGACCAACGAGGAGGTTGACCATAGGTGTGGAGCATTGATTTCCCATGTTGGTAATGACCAGGTCTACAATATTAGAGCCCCTGGTGGGACTAAGGCTTAGTTGATCCAGTGCATTGGAATTTATGAATTCCAAGAACTGTTGAGCAAAGGTGTTGGTACACCAGTAGTTTTCCCAGCTAATGGCAAGGTAGTTGAAATCACCCAGTATTAGGATGTTTGGTTGTATCTTAATATTTTCCAGTATGTTTAGAAAGGTGTAGTGAGAATCTTGGGGCATGGTGGGAGATCTGTAACGAGCTACAGTTTGGATTGCAGTCTTATCTAGTGTTAGTTGCACCTGGAGAATTTCAGACTCGTTGTGTTGGGCAGCTAGTCTGGTGTTGTGAATATCCTTGGTGAATATGGACACTCCTCCACCTTTAGTGTTTTGGTCCTGGTTTGGTGGCTGAAAAGTGTGGTAAGAGTTGTAGCCTGGTGTTGCAGGGGTGCTCTCTGGAGCCTTGAACCGGGTCTCAGTTACTGCACAGGTATCGATGTTCTCCATTTTTAGGAGTGCATCGAGAGAGAGAGTGCATTTTGAGGTTTAGACTTCTAGCATTGAGTAGCATTACCTTCAGAGTTTCATGCTTATTCCTGTTATGGTGGTGGTTTTGTCCTTTGAACTTTGCCTATAAAAGGCACTGTAGGGGTGGCAAGAGCCTTAGCCAGTAACCTGAATCCCAGGGGCGACAGGTGCAGACCATCCCTGGCAAAGCATCGTGGTCTGTCGATCATGTCGTCCCAGGCAGACAGATACTGGATCCCCTTTGAGTGACACCAGAAGCTTAGCCAATTGTTGAAGTTAATCATTTTGTCCTTATACTGTGGTATCCTTCTGGGCGAAGGCAGGATACTTCTCAGGGCTAGGGTCATACCTGCTTGGGCCACATGATCTGAGAGCTCTTCCATATCTCTTTTCATGTAGTCCAGGGAGGTATGTCTCAAGTCATACACTCCAACATGGACAATGACAGAGTCATATTTGTACTTGTGGAGTGACTTGAGTGAATGCGTTATGTGGCAGATCCTGACACCCAACAGGCAGCTGACTGTAATTTTCTCCTTGTTCAGCCTGGTGAGTGGGACATCAGTGTGCCTGACTATAGATTCACCTATGATTAAAGTGTTGGGTACATTGTCTTGCCACAGGGGCTGTTGTTGGGTGGCACACTGGTGTTGAGCTATGTGACACTTTGGTTGTGATTGGTGTTTGTTTGCATTTCAGCTTTAGAGGTCCTTGTTGCTTGGGCAGGTTAATATTAAGGGCCTCCACATATGTAGGTTTAGTGTTGCTATGTGTGGGTGTTGGTGGTGTGGGTTTAGAAGGGCTATGTGTAGTGCGGGTGTTAGCCTTCTCCTCTTGACTGTCTAGCTCAATCTTGGGTGGAGAGAGCTTTGCTTCCAGTTTGGCTATGTAAGTGCATCTCTCGCAGGTTGTTGTGTTGGGTGGTAGGAGGGGAGGGTTGTATGTGTACATATAAGGCAATTACTGCATTGCCCCAGTATGCCCAGATTCACCAGGTGGTCAGGAGAAATCACTGGAAGCTGACCCTTGGACATGCCTGGTTTGGTGTTTTTTTTTTTTTTTTTGTAAAGTACAAAAGATGTTTTCCCTTAATTTAGCAAGGTACTTTGCAATTATAGGCTGTTTAGTGCCTACGATTAATTTCTCCTTATTAACAAGGAGAGTTGAGTGCTTGTATCAGTTTAAGACTTCCTAGTGCTTTCCAGCAGGTTTTAAAGCAAGTGCTAGTCACAGGGATGCTTAAAGGTAAGATGGAAAAAAAAATGGTTTATCCTAAACACTGCACTGTGCACTAGAGGAGTTAGATGTGAAGGTAACTTAAGATGTTCTTCGTGTTTTACTGTTGCAGTCATTGCACTTGGGTTATCCTGCTGGCAGGCTGCCCTCAGTCGGCCTGAATTCCAAAGTCTAGGTCCGGCGTCAGTTGCTGTCTCCTCTTCCCTGATGTCAGTGCGCCAGGGGTATAAAAGATGCAGCCGACGCCATTTTCTTCAGTCTTTCTTGCCGTACGGTGCCCGAAGCATAAGCAGTTCGTAAGTGCTGGTCGGCCGACTCCTGAGATTTTAGTGTTCGAATTTCAGATCCGAAGTCTTCATTAAAAGCTAATTACCCTGTTGGGGAAACTTTTTTCTTGCTCCAGACCGATGTCAGAAAAAGTTAATAATTGTATTTCTTATGGGAAGCAAATACCTCATAAGGACTTTCATTCTTACTGTATTCCTTGCCTAGGCTCTGACCACAACGTTGCTAGTTGTCAGTTTTGTGCTAGATTTAACCAACGCACTATTAAGCATTGGTACGATTTTGCATTACACTATTTTGGCAGAAGATTTAATTATACAATGTCGGATAGCCATTCGACTACTGGAATTCACAAGAAACGCAAAGAAAAAGAAAAGGACAGGCATCCGAGGACCAAAACTGACGACGAGGCTTCTTCTAAGCCAGTTGCCAGTTCGTCGGTTCTCAGTGAGGCACCTTCGCAGCCCCTGACGCCCGCTACTTTAGACCCGCAGGCCGCTACTGACTCCCACATGGAGTCGCCTAGGCCACTGGAAGCTCAAGGTATTAGACCTTCGGAGACTATTCCCTCAGATGGGTCCAGAGCCGCTGAGCAGGCATCTGCTTCTGAGGTCGTTTTCAGACCAACTCAGTTATACATTAAAACGACTTCAGCTTCAAAGGTAAAGACTAAAGCACCCTTAAAGACAAACAAACAAGTACAACAGCCTTATGGACAGGCCTCCATGCCCAAAAAACAGATGCTCAAAATGGCCAAAGACATCCCCCCACCTGATAAAAGGCCTAGGCAAGAGACAGAATATGCATCTTCAGAGCAGGTTTCCATTTCATCTGATTCCTCTTCTGATCAGGAATACTCTCTTCCTCCCTATGAGGATTTTGATGCTGAAGAATCTATCCCTTCAGCCTCTGCTCCTGAGGATTACTCTTTTGGGGAAACCTTGCATACCATGAAGGAGCATTTCCACTGGGAGAGCCAAGATTTTTGAGAATGTACGAAAAGGCTCAGAGACTTCCTTTTACTACCACAACACAGGCCCCTAGCTATTCCACCTGTGTTAGACATTGTTGATGATGTATTTTCAGAGTCCATTCTGACTCCTGACTCCTTACCTCCAGCTCCTGTTAAGCCGGACAGGGACTACAGGGTTCCTGACTCTCATAAATTCCTTTTCAAAAACCCTGCTGCTGACCCAGAAACTATCTTTCAGGGTCCCAAAGGGGTCAAGGCTTCCACTGCAAAAAACCCTATCCCCTCTGACAGGGATTCTAGGGCACTGGACAGATGGGGAAAAAAAGATTTACACTTCCACTACCTTGGTGGCTATAAGGGCTTTAAATAGTCAGTTTCATATGCTCAAATATCAGCAATGTATTATGCCACTGCTTAAACAGAAAATGTTGACAAATTCTGAATGTGCAGAAAACAAAGAAATGCAGGCTTTATTGCATGCAGCTGAACAAGTTGGAAAGCATACTTTGCAATGTGGTTTTGATTCTTTGGAGGCCTCCTGCAGAGCTGCTGTTACGGGTTCTGTCATCAGGTGGCATGCTTGGTTAAAGGAACAAAGTCTGCCTGATCATGTCAAAGCAAAATTATTAGATGCCCCATTACAGCATGATACTTTGTTTGGTGTTAAAGCAGAAGAGGTGTTAAAGAAAATGGAGGACAAAGCTAAATCTATGCAAACCGTTAATGATTTCTTACAGGTTCAGCCTCCAAGATTTAGCAGACACTGGCCTACAAAGAATTTATTTATTTATTTTATTTTACATTTGTTGACCGGGCTAGACTAACTGGATACATGCCCATTTTCAGTAGAGGCCCTGGGAGAAAAGCTCCAAGCAGAAACAATGACAAAACAAACAAAGAAATACAGTATAAAGAAATGTTAAAGTGAGTAATGGTACATTTTTTACATAAGGGTGAGGTCAAATTATACAAACTTCTTTAGTAAATATAAGCTAAGAAAAAAAATACAAAGAGCAAAAATTTGAGAGAGCAATGAACAATAATGAATGAGATTTAAAAATATATATATTTTTTCTGGGTTCAGTAATAGAAGTCGCTTGAGTTCTAAAAAGGAAGACCTTTTACAGGTAGGCAACATAGAAAAGAGGAGTAGAGAAGTGAAGAGAGAGAGCAAGAAAGAGCAAAAAAATTGGTCCTTTCCAGTGTCAGACAGACCACAAAGGGGCATATACAGATGCCCAAGAGGCAAATCCCAGCCCCGAGGTTCATACAGGTCTAAACAATGGAGTGCTTCTACCTCCAAAAGTGGAGAAGACAAATCACAGCCATACAGGAAACGGTCCCAATGACTTATTCCTGCCTGCACCAAGCACTTATCTTCTGGCAGCACCTTTAGGGGGAAAACTAGCACTTTTTTCTCAAAACTGGCACATAATAACCCAGGACAAATCGGTCCTAGACATAGTGTCACAATGCTACAAGTTTCACTTCCATACCCTGCCAAGGACAAACGGTTGGCCAGACCTGCCAAAACATCAATGGGCAGAGGCACAAAAGCAAGTCTCATCCCTCATGGACATGAGGGCCATTCAACAAGTACCAGAGCAAGAGCAGGGACAAGGATTTTATTCAAGACTGTTCTTGGTACCAAGAAAGAACAAGACCTGGAGACCAATACTGGACCTATCTATTCTAAACACATTTCTGGATATACCAAAATTCAAAATGTTGACTCTACAGCAACTTCTGCCCATGCTGGGCAAGAAGGCTTGGCTTGTGACTTTAGACCTAAAAGAGGCATACCTGCATGTCCCAATCAGACAAACATGCAGGAGATACCTCAGATTCAAAGCTGGCTCAATGCAGTACCAATTCTCTGCACTGCCCTTTGGCTTATCTACTGTGCCCAGCGTCTTCACAAAGTGCCTGGCACCAGTAATTGCATTCTGCAGGCAAAGAGGAATACAAATATATCCTTACTTGGACAACTGACTCATTCAAGCAGAGAACAAGGACATTCTACTACAGCATCTGGCATTTGTAAAGAGATTTCTAACAGGCCTAGGGTACACAGTCAACGAAAAGAAATCAAAACTAGTACCCTCTCAAGAGATAATATTCCTGGGTGCAAGTTTAAATACAACTGCCCAGATGGCTTATCTCACGCCAGACAAACAAAGGCAACTGACTTCCTATTTCAACCTGTTGGCAGCAAAGGCCCAGTTATCTGCAAAAAAAAATTCTACAGGCTTTGGGCTTCATGGCATCCTGCATTCTACTAATTCCATATGTGAGACTGCATATGAGGAAACTTCAATGGTACCTAAAAAGTATTTTAACTCAACATTGCCACAGCCTGGAAACAATAATTACCCTCATTCCCTGCCTGCGACAGGTGTTTCGTTGGTGGGTGAAGGCTTGTCACCAGAACAAGGGACAGCCATTCACTTTACCCCCAGCCAGGCAGACATTAACAATGGATGCATCAGATTATGCCTGGGGGGCCCATATGGCAGGAAAATGTATTCAAGACACATGGTCATCAAACCAAATGCATCTACATATCAATCAAAAAGAGATGCTAGCTGTTCAGAATGCCCTAACAGCCTTCAAGGACCTACTTCATCTGGGACAACTACTGATAAAGACAGACAACACCCACGGTCATGTGGTATATAAACAAGCAGGGAGGCACTCATTCTTACCCCCTTTGCAGACTAGCCATGACTTTGTGGGACACAGCATTGACTTACCAAGTACATCTGCAGGCACAATTCCTGCCAGGAAAGATAAATACTCTGGCAGATGAATTAAGCAGAAACCTCATGGATACCCATGAGTGGAAATTGGATCCACAAGTCTTCAGCATGATAACAAAGAAATGGGGATGCCTGATACAGATCTATTTGCCTCTCCTCACAACTACCAACTAAAAAGATTCTGCACAAGGACTTATCACAGACGAGCATGGAAAGTGGACGCCCTATCTTTCAGCTGGAAAAGCTTAGCAGGATATGCCTTTCCTCCACTGCCTCTCCTCCCCAAGGTACTCCAAAAGGTCAGACAAGAGAAGCCAAAGATGTTACTGATTGCCCCAGACTGGCCCTGCCAGCACTGGTATCCAATCATAAGGAACTTGTCTCAATGCCCGGCTTGGACCTTGCCTCAAATAACTCATCTACTATCCCAACAAAACAATCAGATCCTGCACAGCCAACTAAAGACCTTAAATCTGGCAGCATGGTGGATAATGTAGTAATACAAAATGATCCTCTCACTAAAGCTGTAATGGATGTCATTTTGAAGGCCAGAAGGCCTAGTACCAGAAAATAAGATAATGCAAGATATATAGTACTAAGGGGCTACTGGCCAGGGAGGAGGATTACACTGGCATGCATTTATATTCCACCTAAAACTGCAGTAATGGAGCTTAAGAAAATTCTGGGAGAAATAGTCAGCTTTCAGCAAGGTATATTACTTATAGTTGGAGACTGGTATTTGGTTTGCAACAGTGAAGGTTTGTCAAGGGGCCTAGAAAGGAAGATATAACAAAGGAGGGTAGATTTTTGAAGAATTATATGAAAATGTTTGGCATGGAAGATGTAAATTCAGTACTAGGAATTTGGAGTGAATTTACATATTCACTAAGATAGAAAAACTGGGCTAGGCTGGATAGAATTTATATCTCACAGGAACCATGTGCATTTAATTGAAGCTCTTGAAATGTACCAAGTAATTATTTCAGATCATGTGCCAATAAAAATGTAAAGTAATGAAATAAAAAATGAGACACTGGCACTTTCCCACCTATTGGCTGAAAAGAGAGGAATTTAAGGAATGGGTTTTGGAATTAATTCAGGAGCTACTAGAGAAGATAGAAATTTCTTCTGAAAATATAACTAGGGAGTGAGATAAAACTGAAGTGGAATTTAAAATTATGGTGGAAATAAAGGAAAGAGAGATATGGCGAAAAAGTAACAGTAATTATTTAGAGAGATTGACAGATGTTAAAGTATTGCTAAATAGGGGGAGTCTGTCTGAACAAGAAAAGGAGCAACTGCAGAATGCTAAACAGAAAATAAGGGATTACGTTGATAATATGCACGAGTTTAGAAAGATTGCTGTTAACCAACTTTTTTGATAATAATTCTAGAGCACAAAAACATTTAGCATGACTCGGGCAACAGAAAATGGAAAGGCTATCACCAAGCTTAGGGAGCCTATAACAAATAATATAACAAGAGATCCTGTAGAAGTGTTAGAAATATTTCAAATTTTTTATGAAAGGTTGTATAAAGCAGAGAAATATAGAAATCAAGAAAAGGTTCAAATGTAAATGTTTATAGAAAAATTAAATATGCCAAAGTTAGCGGTAGATGAGGCTCAGTTACTAACAGGATAGGAAGAAATTAAATGAAAATGGCTATGTATAACCAATCTACAGGAAAGTCCTCAGGAATAAATGGTATTCCTGTGGAAATTTGGAAGTTAGGAGGGAAAAACTAGTAAAGATCTGGAAGGCTTTGTTTAACAGTATTTTAAGAGGAGAAGTACCAGCATCCTGGAAGAAGGCGGTGGTAACAGTAATACCTGTACAGGGTAAAGATCCATTGGATCCAGCTTCATACATGGTCTCTGCAAACACCTAATCTCTGTTCTCACCAACCTATCCTTTTCCCAATCAGGTACTAACTGATTTAAAAGCTGTCTAACAGACCGCCAACAATCTGTTATCTGGCTAAACGATCTATCTCCTCGACTCCCTGTCACACTTTGTGTTCCCCAGGAATCCATTCTCGGGCCATTACTGTTCTCTCTCTCTTCATCAGTAATCTCTTCACAGCCATCAAACAGGTGTCCTTCATTCAGTATGTAGATGACTCCACCCTCATCTGCTCTGCCTCACAATACCAGAACTCCATAGGATCACCCAGGAAGCCTTTTCCTCAGTTGAAACTTGGCTATCTGATGCCCAGGTAATTTTCAACCCTAACAAGACTAAACTCCTCATCTTCCAACTCACAAAATCTAACCTTCCCAATCCCCACTTTAATATCCTAGCCAATGACAATACCATCATCTCCCCAACAGAACACACCAAACTAC
Source organism: Protopterus annectens (assembly GCF_019279795.1). Lineage (NCBI taxonomy): Eukaryota > Metazoa > Chordata > Ceratodontiformes > Protopteridae > Protopterus > Protopterus annectens. The sequence goes on from NC_056741.1 coordinate 1,235,173,195, forward strand.
TTGGTGTTGAGATTGACATCCATCTCAGATTCAGCATTGACATTTCACTAACCATAAAAAAGTTCACAAAAAACTAGGCACCCTATTTAGAAACTAATAATTCCTCACCAAAACTGCCAGAATTTCTGTAGGCAATTCCCACCTTATCTTCACTCTACTTTATGCCTCTCCTATACTTACCACCCTCAGTCAAACAGACCTAAACAAGCTTGAGGCTTGTTACAACAAAATTGCTAAGTTTGCCACTGGAGCATCCTATCACAGCCACCACTATATCTCACTTAGAGAACTTGACGCTCAAACTCCCTCAACTTCTCCACCCGAATAAACTCTCTCTAGTCCACAAGATAGTAAACTGTCATCTTAATGTCCCATACCTTCAAAATCTTCTCCAGCCCTACCAAGCCACCAGACCTCTACTCTCCAGTAACAAAAAAACAACTTCTAGTAACCAAAGCCAAGAACTCTGCTGGAGAAGCTCCTTTCTCTAACAAAATAGCCAGGTTATGGAACACTCTCCTTCCCATTATAACAACACTACCATCATGCACTCTCTTCAAAACTGCTGTAATAACCCACCTCAGAGGACACTGGTTATGTCCTTGCACTAATCCTGACTAATAATCCCACCTATGGCTCCTTTCCTTTCACTTCCTCTCCTCTAGCCAGCCTGACTTTCACTGTCCGAACATTGCTATAACTGTTTCAGACTGTTGGGATTATCTGCCAGTTCTATGAGTATATTACCTACTCGGATTTAGTAGTCTCTAGCTTGCAGCTGGTGTCTAACAATCATGACTATGTGTCATGTATGTGTTTACAAATTGCTGTTATTTATACTGCTGGCTATCTTATGTTATCAGTTTTTCTGCACATCACTTGTTCATATTTACCATGTTGATTATTTGCATTACTATTGTTCTTCTTGTACTCTGTACTATTTCTTGTGTGGAGATTTTCTCCGAGGGCCTCCACTGAAAAAGGACCCGTGTCCAGTCGGAATTTCCCAGTAAATAAGTTAAATAAATAAATAATACAGGCCCATTTCAGTACTAAACCGTGATTATAAAGTGTCTATAATGGCTAAAAGAATGGCAAAAGTGATACCAAATTTGATAGATATGGATCAGTGTGGTTTTATGGAGGGGAGGCAGACATTTGACAATATTAACAGAACATTGATGATCCAGAGGGAAGGAGAATGTAAGAAAGTGACATTGTTATTGGTGGGTCTTTATGCAGAGAAAGCCTTTGAGAGAGTAAACTGAGACTTCATGAGCAGGGCAATGGAAGCATTTGCTTTCCTTGATACAATTATAAGGTTGATTAGGAGTATATATGAGAGATCAGAGGTGAAACTTAAAATGGGGTGGAGTCCTGCCTGATAACTTCAGCTCGAGTAGAGGAACCAGGCAGGGTTGTCCGATTTCCCCCTTTGTTGTTTGCATTGTATTTAGAACCATTGTCAAAGAAAATAAGGGACTCAGAAATTCAAGGATATACAGTGGATATAAAAAGTGTACACACCCCTGTCAAAATGCCAGGTTTTTGTGATATAAAAAAATCAGACCATATTAAATCATTTCAAAACTTTTCCCACCATTAATTTGACATATAACCTGTACAATTCAATTGAAAAACAAACAAATCTGTTAGGGGAAAATATAAAAAAAAAAAAAAAACGTACAATAAGTTGGTTACATAAGTGTGCAAACCCTTAAACTAATACTTTGTTGAAGTACCTTTTGATTTAATTACTGCATTTAGTCTTCTTGGGTAGGAGTCTGTCAGCAAAAGCACTCCATATCTGTCAGATTGTGAGGGCATCTCTTGCGCACAGCCCTCATTAGGTCACCCCACAGATTTTCTATTGGATTTTGGCTGGGCCAGTCCAAAACTTTAATTTTCTCCTGGTGAAGCCATTCTTTTGTTGGTTTGGATGTATGCTTGGTGTCATTGTCATGTTGAAAGGTGAAATTCTTCATCTTCAGCTTTCTAGCAAATGCTTGAAGGATTTAGGCCAAAAGTGACTGGTATTCCCTCCACCTTGACTAAAGCCCCAGTTCCAGCTGAAGAAAAGCAACCCCAAAGCATGATACCGCCACCACCATGCTTCACCGTGGGGATGGTGTTCTTTTGGTGATGCAAAGTGTTGTTTTTGCACCAAAAGTACCTTTTGGAATTGTGGCCAAAAAGTTCAGCCTTAGTCTCATCAGACCATAATACATTTTCCCACATGCTTTTGGGAGACTTGATGTATTATTTTGCAAATTTTAGCCAGGCCTGAATGTTTTTCTGTGTAAGAAAAGGCTTCCATCTTGCAACTCTTCCCCATAGCCCAGACATATGGAGAATACGGAAGATTGTTGTCGCATGTAGTACACAACTAGTACTTGCCAGAAATTCCTGCAGCTCCTTAAGTGTTGCTGTAGGTCTCTTGGCAGCCTCCCTGACCAGTCTTCATCTTGTCTTTTCATCAGTTTTGAAGGGATGTCCAGTTTTCTGCAGCATCACTATTGTCCCATATTTTCTCCACTTTTTGATGACTATCTTCACTGTGCTCCATGGTATATCCACTGCTGTGGAAATTTTTTTTGTACCCTTCTCCTGACTGATACTGTTCGACAATGAGATCCCTTTGATGCTTTGTAAGCTCTCTGCAAACCATGGCTTTTGCTGTAGCAGGCAACTGAGTAAATGTCAGGAAAATCCTACTAGGACAGCTGAACTTTATTTGGGGTTAGTCAGAGTCTCTTTAATTGATGTCAGGTGTGTACCTAAAAAGACTGAATGCTGTAATTAAATCAAAAGGTACTTCAACAAAGTATTAGTTTAAGGGTGTGCACACTTATGCAACTAGCTTATTGTATATTTTTTTTATTTTTTTATATTTTTTCCCCTAACAGATTTGTTTTTCAATTGAATTGTACAGGTTATAGGTCACATTAAAGGTGAGAAAAGTTTTGAAATTATTTATTGTGGTCTCATTTTTTTATATCACAAAATCCTGGCATTTTACCAGGGATGTATACACTTTTTATATTCACTGTAATTGGTCTGGTAGTCAGGAAAAACTGGCTGTGTTTGCAGATGATCTTATTTTATACATGACAAAACTAGAAAGGGACATTAGTGTCATGGAACATTTTAAGACAATTGCAGATCTTCTCTGGATACAAAAACTAATGAAGCTTAAACAAAGGCAATAGTGGTAAATTATATACACACATACAAATTGGTCCAACAATATCCATATTTATGAGTCACATGGGTGACTTCAACTACCCAAACATAGACTGGGAGCACTACTCAAGCCCCAACACCCTCGCCCAACTGAATTTATAAACTCAAATGCTATGGAACAACTGGTCACCACTCCCACAAGAGGGGAAAACATATTGGACCTGATCATCACCAACATGGGGACTCTATGTTCCATATCAGTGGTATACCCCTCATTGGTAAGATCTGACCATAAATTAATCTCACTGGACATCAATATCCCATCCCCACCCCCAGCCAAGGAAACCACGGTGAAGAACTTCTCAAAAGCAAACTTCACACTTCTCAAAACTGAGGTGGAATCCTTCAAAGTCCCCGGGCCAGAGGAAAATATGGCCCAAACCGCAGAATCCTTTACAAACACATTCTATGGACACCTACAGGAATGCATGGATTGTGCTATCCCAAATAAAACCAAGACTCACTCCTCCAAAGGCAGGAGACATGTCTGGTGGACCCCAGCCATAAATAAGCTATACAACAGAAGGAGGAAGCTACTACATAATAGAGCAAAATCCCAAAAAGGGAAGGCATCTCTGATCAGTACTAGCAAGAAACTACGATCCCTCATAAAGTCATCTAAGGCCAGCTTCGAAAGAAAAATTGCACAAGACGCTAAAGATAATCACAAGGCCTTCTTTAGTTGTGTCAGGAACCTGGGTGGCAACTCCCAGTTATGCTCTGAGTTAGTGCAAAATGACAAAAAATACACTGAACCCACAGACATTGCCAACATCCTGGCAGACAGGTTCAGTGCAAACTTCTCCCCCCAAAAGAGCAAATGTTTATCCCAACAGAGTGTAGCCTCCCTGACATCACAGATGCACAGGTGAAAGCTGCCCTCTCCAAAACAAAAAACACAGCATCAATGGGACCGGACGGTGTCCCGGGCTGCGTCTTACATGAGTTCCAAGAAGAACTGAACCCTCACATAAAGTCACTGTTCAGTCTCAGCCTTACTACAGGATATGTACCCAAGGAATGGCATACAGCAGCAGTGGTCCCACTCCACAAAGGTGGTGCCACAACAGACCCCGGAAACTATCGCCCTATAAGCCCGACTAGCCTGGTCTGCAAAGCTATGGAGCGTATCATCATGGAACTCATAAACAAAGACATTGGGAACCTCCAAACACTGGATCCTACCCAATTCGGCTTTGTTAAGGGCAGGTCTTGCCTCTTGAACCTGGTCGACTTCTTTGAAACAGTCACCAAGGCCACAGATGAAGGGAAGGTAGTCCACACAGCCTACCTGGACCTCGCAAAAGCCTTTGACACAATACCCCACTCTGGTATCATAAATAAGCTCACCAGCTTAAATATCAACTCCTATGTCACAAGATGGGTTGCAAACTGGCTCAGGGATAGAACCCACATGGTCAGAATTGCAGGTGCCATGTCAGACTCTAAACCAGTTACAAGTGACATCCCACAGGGCTCAGTCCCGGGACCTCTCTTGTTCGGTATATATTTCTCTGAGGTACAGGCTAACACTGGAGGACTATGGCTGACCAAGTTCACAGATGACTGCAAACTGGGTGCCATAATCGACTCGCCGACTGACACAAGTATCCTCCAGAAGGGTCTCACAGAGACGGATAACTGGTGCCAGAGCCATGGCCTAAAGCTAAATGCCAACAAGTGCATAGTCATCCCCTTTGGGAAAAACAAAGTGCCCACAAATTACCACATAGGTGGCAATCCATTTAAGTACAGAAGAAGTAATTAGGGATTTGGGGACCCAAGTAGATAGCAATCTCTCCTTTGACAATCACGTTGCCAAAGTGGTTAGAAAGACCTTCTGTATAGCCCACCTTATCACAAAAGGATTTACATCTAGATCGAGAGGTCATTGTGCCCCTTTACTCATCACTCATCAGGCCCATAATTGAATACAATGCCCCATTTGGGATGTACCTTACCCGACACCTGCAGCAACTGGAAAGACTCCAAAAGTACCTCACCAAGAGGATGAAGGGACTCGAACAGATGCCCTACGCAGTTAGGCTAAAGAAACTCCAACTCTACTCGGTTGCTTACCGCCTACTCAGAGGTGATCTGTGCCTGTTGTATAAAGCCATGTCCAACCCAGAATTAATGGACATGCTCCACCTCAGGAAATCCAAATCCCTTAGAGTTACACGCTCCAGGGACTTAAACCTCAGCACAGAAATAAATAGGACATGCTGGAGGGACAGATTCATATCCCAGAGGCTCCCCTCACTCTGGAACAAAATCTCAATCCATGTTAGGCAGAGCCCCTCAATGACCCTCTTCAAGAGAAATCTTGACAAGTGGGTGGGAGATGGTAGGTTTACCCTAGGATCCTCTTCTGTGTCCCTACTAGACAGAGGCACAGTAAACTAACCTTAAAAGGGCTATCATCAGTGACCTACTATACAAAGGCACAGTCAACTAATCTAAAAGGGTGGCGAAAGCCAAACACACTCTGGCTAGACTTATAAATGCCCTAGGGCAGATAGCCTAGTATCAACCTATGATGAAACGATGTATGGATTAGAAATGACTTTGTTGTAGTAGCTAAGGACATGTGGGAAGAGGCTAAGCGGAAGATAATACAAAAACTGAGAAACTAGAAGCTTTGTTATGTGGATATTGGTACTAACTTACAAGCGATTAACATGTTTTTAGTCCCTTTAATCTTATACATAGGTCAGGCGTATTTTTGTCAACTAGAGGAGAAGCTGTGGATAGCAATTAACAAAAGAGTTGAATGATTTTATCTGGGAAGGGAATACAGCAAGGGTCAAGCGGGATAAGATGATTCTTCCAATAGAACAAGGCAGACTAGGATTACCCAATTTGAGGGGATATTTTAGAGCAACACAGTTAAGGCTCTTATACTTAGCACAAGCAGAAAACTATAATTCAAAGTGGGAAGGAATGATGATGATGATACAGGGAGGAAGCTCAAGAAATAAGGAGAGATTGAGATTATGGATGCATACTCTTAAGCAGAACAACAAAAATCATACAGAGTATTATATTCATAAAATAATAGGGAGTATTCTAGGAACTAAACGAGAATGGAGAAGAGAGATTCTGCCGATAGGGATGACTGTGGTGAGGGATACAGATAACAGGCAAGAGGGGGCTGGAATTTATTGGAGAAAACTGGCAAAGGAACCAAGGTATTGGGGGCAAATAACTAGAAAGGGAAAGGTAATAGAGTAGGAGGAGGTCAAGAATTTATTTGGACTGCAGTTTAGAGATTGCCTTCTCTATCAAGGATTGATATCAGAGTTTAGGCAAAGAAATAGGGTGTCCTAAATGAAAGACCAGAGCTGGTATAGTTTTAATAGAATCTAGAACAGAAGCTGCTGTTAAAAAAGGAGTAATTAATAGAGCATATAAAATATTGCATGATAACTATAAGACTCAGTCAGAGGAGATTAGAAAGGATTGGGTAGAAAGATTGGATAAGCACTTCAGAAAGAGAAAATGGGGGGATATATGTGTATCTCTCAAGTGTGCAACAGTCTAGAAGATTTAGGATCTTTGCCTGGAAGTGTTTACATAGGTATTTTTATACCCTAAGTAGACTCCAAAGAATTTTTCCTCAGATGGAAAGCAAATATTCCCTGCAAACTGCTCTGTCAGAGAAGCTGGGTGAGTGGATTGGATTGACTGGGGAGAGGATTTTTTTGAGCTATGATAGAGAATCGGAGTTGCCTAGACATACTAAAGCTTTGCTGAGTCTAATTATTGTGTCTGCCAAAAAAGCAGTTACTAGAAAATGGAAATCAAAGTCTAGACCAACATTATTAGAAGTAGTGAATATAGTAACAGGGATAAAACAACTGGAATTAGGATCTTTAGAAAAGGGACGGAGCAAACTACTTAGAAAAAAATGGGAGTTGTGGGAACAATGTATGCAGAGAAGGAACAAGGTTTGAGGCAATGTTTGAATGAGCCATATGATGCTTAACTGACAATGACTGGATAGATTATAAGTGATGTATGGTGTTTGCAACTACGGTTGTTTCAATGCTGTCTGTGATGTATAATGTTTGTAACATGGTGTCAGTTGCGTTTGTTTTTCATTTATATAAATGGAAGATTGCCTGTGTCATACGCAATATGTTTGTTGAAAAAAAAAGACAAGCTTCCGTCCATACACTATAGATATTTCCTGTTGCATTTTATAGCATGTGCTTAGTGTTTACATTGTATCCATATTCTGTGATGGTTTAGCCTGCTGCAGAGCTCAGAACAGTAAATACCATGTGGGAGGCTTTCCTCATCCTTCTGTTGCTTTTATGAGTTTTATGTAGCCTGTTTAGTTTCTGGATATATGTTAGGATATGCAATGAGCTAAGAAAAGTAGGTGTTCGCCTGGTAGGCAAGTTCCCCACAAAGACTTCTCTACTCCTTGTGTTTTTTGTTTAGACTTAAGTACATTATAGAAGAGTGCGAGATCTATTAGAAATTTCCTCCTAAAACCTTGAAATGTAGGCAGTAGTTCCTACAAAACTACTTAAACCAAAAGAAGTTTAATGCCTGTACCTGGTCTGCCACAGCTTCCTCAGGTTCTTCTGAGACCTGCCCATATCCCCTTAGAAAGATGTAATATAAGGAAGATGGTAGATTAGCATGTAGTTGATAGGCAATTTGACTTCCCACTGCAGCTTGATGAAGGCCACGGAGGAACACTTTCACAGACTCAAGGCCATTTGTTTCAGACTCCAAAAATTTTTGACAAAGCCTCTTTGGTGTCATTTAAACCTAGAGAAAAAGGCATGTCCCACCAAGCTGATGACCAGGGTCTAATCCTTGGAACAGACTTTCCTTCATGAATGCTTCTGACAGAAGCCTTGCTTCATCATGATAAAAGGTCAGAGCAGGAAACTGACTATCCAGTAAGGAAAGACATAGAAGTGTATGAGGTGGAAGTATGAGAACCACTTCTGCAGGTTCAGACTTCCAAGCTGGATATCTTAGCTAAAAGATTCAGCAGGTGCGACATTGATCACCTGCCATAGATTATCTGAATATATATACTATCCAGACATTAAGGAGTCCTTTCCACCCTCCCTACCCTAGCATATCCCTAGCTCATTGGCTCAAGGCTTCCTTTAGGCCTAACAGAACCTGTAGCCAAGCTCTAGTCCATTTGTGTCTCACTTCCCCTCTGGTAAAAGGAGGAGGGAGACCTCTCCTTTAAAGGTAGTTAATGTCTCCTCTGAGAATGAGGAGGAGACATTTGCATTAATCTGTCCAAATTTCCTCCCCTTCTTTGGATATTATAATGACACAGAAGATGCTGTTTCCTTTGCTTTACCCACAAAGGAAATCTTGCATAGAGACACTCTTTTTGTAGGATGAGAGTACTTCAAATGGGAAACTAGGCAGGTCTCATGTAGCCAAAAAGGTACTTAACGTTTTTTGGGTCTGGATGTTAGTAACACTGTAGTTATTTCTCCTGTTTTGGAGTTACTTGAAAGTACTTTTATGGCATCTCAAAAGAATCAGACTTCCAGTCGCCTATCACAAACGACCCTGACAAATTGTGTAGAGTCCAGGAGTCTCACAAGTTTTTCTGTAAAAACCTGTGGCAGATGTAGCAGTGATGTCTGGATCTGGAAAAGGGGTCCAGGTTGATTGTTGCTCCCCAGTGCTTTCTCAAACAACAAGGAAAGCAGATTACTAGACCATTTTGGGAAATGATAGCTGGAAGGATTACCATGTGCAGTAAAGTGAAGGAGGCATTGTAATGAACAAACATATATTACAAATCATTTCTCAATGCTACAAACCACAGGTCATTAAAAAAAAAGATGTCAATTATTCTCTTTTTTGTCAAAAGACCAAGTGCATTTAATTCCTTCTGTCCCATGGGAATTCCTTATAGTAGGGGTAATAAAATCTGTCCTTAGGAGCAAAACAGAGGATTTTACTCAACACTGTTTATTGTTCCCAGAAATGAAGTGCCAAGGAGACCCACCATGGAGTTTTAAAAATTCAAATACATACCTTAAAATACCCAAGATGAAAATGTTTACATTACAAGCCTGCTACCACTCCTGTTTCCTCAGACTGTTATGGTCACTTTGGATCTAAATGGTGCCTGTTTTCACATTCATTTTCACAAGGACCACATGGTTTAAGGTAGGGTTCTCCAACTGACAGTTTACCACCTTCACCTATGGATTGGCTGCACCCTGGGTTTTCACAAAGTGTCTGGCTCCAGTGATGGTTTTTGCAGAACAAAATACATTCACCTTTATCTGTATCTGGATGAATTCCTTGTTCAAGCACATATACATGAGGATGCTGTGGACAGGGCCCTGCTTTTCACAATGGACTTCTAAAGTCTAGGATTTTCCTTTAGCATTAATGCATTCATTGGTTCATAGAAGGTTACCAGGCTAATGGCCCTAGTGCCGTTACAAGCCTAACCATATTTATCCCCAGTTGCCCCAATTGTTTGTGGTTAGGTGAGTGAAGTTCACAAACGTAAGGGTCTATGGTAGTTAATAATGGTTTCCTCTCTCCTGGAGGGACATGAACGTCACCCATTCATTGATCTAGGTTGCATTTGAAAGAGGGTCAGTGAGGGGCTGTGTTTCACGTGAATTGGAAGCTTGTTCCAGAGAAGTGGCAATCTCTGGTAGCTATATCGATTTATTCAGCATGACCTGTTCGTGTTGGAGATTAGGCTAAGATCTCTGAAGCCAAGTGACTCTTGTGCAGTTTGATTTACGAATGTGTAGCATTTGCATCAGGGCTGGGTCAGAGACTGCCCTATAAGCCAAGCATAGGTCACGTCTTAGCAAACTGTAGGAGACGGAATACAGTGACTGGGATTTCAGTCTTTTCGCGTAAGAATTGTTTTATGTATCCTGTAATTTATTGGAGAGAAACCTCTGTGGTCTGTCCAATTGTTGCAGGTGTCTGGTGAGGTACATGCAAAAGAGAGCATTTTACTCAGTTATTAGTCTGATGAGGGCTAAATATAATGGAATTATAGCATACGTTAGCTCTAGATGTAATGCCTTTACTTATAAAATGTGCCACATAGAAGGATCTCCTTACTACTGTGTATACGTGGTGGTCAGAGTTTAGGTTACTATCAACCTGTGTACCCAGATCACGTACCACTGGTTCTACATTTAGGGGGTGCTGTCTATAATGTAATTAACATGGATGTTAGCTTTTCCAAAGAGATTAATAATGCAATTTTTTACATTTAGCTTTAATCTGTGGCTTTGGCACCAATCATTTGTCTGCAGTATATTAACATCATTCTGGGACTCTGTGATTGCTCCCAATTTGCAGTTGTCAGTGAACCTGGTCAGCCACATGCCATCCAGGTTTGACTGGACTTCTGAGAAATAAATTCCGAACAATAAGGAGCCCAGAACAGAACCCTGTGGGTTGCCACTGATGACTGGTCTTTTGCTAGAGTTGAATTCACCCACTTTGATGGTATCTGTCCTGTCAATGAGCCAGTTGGCTACCCATTTGTTAATTTAGGGGCTAATTCCCAATTAGGAGAGTTTTTCTGTAATACATGAGTGGGGGATTGTGTCAAATACCTTGGCTAAGTCAAGATAGGAGGTATCCACTCTTTCTCTTGTCCAGGATGTTGGTGACTTTCTCGAAGAAGTCAACTATGTTTAACAGGCATGAGCTACCTTTAACGAGTCCGAACTGGGTTGGGTCCAGAGTTTGGAGGTTACCTATGGCCTTGTTAATAAGGTCCATAATGATTCTTTCCATGGCCTTGCAAATGAGGCTAGTCAAGCTTATGGGCCAATTGATGTCCCCTTTTGTGCAGAAGGATTACTGTTGCTGTCCTCCATTCCACAGGAACATAGCCAGTTCTCAGGCTGTGGTTAAACAGGGATCCAAATGGGTCTGCTAGGTCATGTTTTAAGTTATTTAAAAAGCAACATGGTATGTTATGTGGTCCCATTGATGCCATGTTTTTGGCTTTAGAGAGCACCAAGATGACCTGCTTTCTTGAGATAATAGGGTGAGTAATGGTGACAGGTATATTTTGGGTGATGACTGGAGGGGGCACGTGGTGAAGTTTGCTCCAGATCTGTCAGCTAGCAGGTTGGCTATCACTTGTGGTTGAATTTAGGTGGTGCCATCCACAAGCAGTTCAGTTCATAGCTGGGTATTCCCTTTTAGATTTCAGACATACTTAAAGAATGCTGTGTGATTATCCTTAGCTAGGGAGGCTGATGTTCTTCGTTCCCCATTGCTGCAGTCCTTACTATTGGGTATAGTCCGCGTCCAGTCGGCCCGAATACCAGAGTATAAGGCTGACGTCGGTCAGGCGCATTAGACTGACGTCAGTACGTCAGGGTACTAATCGCATGCCCGACGTCATATCCTCAGTCTTTTTTGCCGCATGGTCCGATGCAGAAGCAGTTTTGCGAGTGCAGGTTGGCGTTCTGAAATATTTCCGAATCCGGAGTTTCAGACCGAAACAGAGTTGGCTAAGTACCCCGTTGGGGAACATTTTGGTTTTTCTTGCCTCAGTATTTAACCGGATGTCAGAAAAGTGAATAACTGTATTTCTTGTGGGAAACAGATACCTCATAGGGATTACCATACCTTGTGTATACCTTGTTTAGGGCCTGAGCACGACGTTGTTGGTTGCCACTCTTGTGCTAGGTTTAACAAACGCACTATTAAGAGGAGGTTAGACTGTGCCAGGTTAGTGTTTGGGAAGCGTTGCAATTATAAAATGCCGTCGGATGCTCCGGCCGCTTCCCAAGAAGCGCAAGGACAAAACAGCGAAGCCTAGGGTTGATGAACCGGCAGTCCCGGACGTCGGTTCTTTAGAAGGCTCAGTGGAGCCAGAGGTTTTGCCAGGAGTTTCCATGGAGTCTCAGGCAGAAACTTTACTGTTACAGGATGTGCCTTCTCAGGAGGTAGGCCAGGCTGAGGGGCTTCTCAGGTAACTGTTCTTCCCTCTCTTCCCAAGGTAGTTAGAGCCTCTCCTTCTGTTGCCAAAACTTCTTTGAGAGGTAGGCCTAGTTCAGCTTCAGTGGGGGCTTCTCCTAGCATTTCGGGTTCTGTACCTAAGAAACATATGCTTAAAATGGCAGAAGATTTGATTACTATGATTAGAGGTTCTATGCCCCTCTGATAAGAGGCCTAGGGTGGAACCGGAGTTTGATAGTTTTGAACAGTGTTCAGAGGCTTCAGAGTCTTCTGGAACACTTGCAGGAGTATCCTACTTATTCTGATTCTGATGTGGATGATTCCACTCCTACAGCTTCTCCTCCTGAGGATTTCTCATTTTCAGAGACTCTGCATTCCATGAGGGAGCACTTTAAATGGGAAGGCCAGGATTACTCTGATTCCAGGAAAAGGCTTAGGGAATTCTTGTTTTACCCCAGCATAGGCCCTTAGCTATTCCTCCTGTGTTGAATGTGGTGGAAGATGTTTTGCAGAGGCTTCCCTGAACCCTGACTCTTTGCCTCCTGCTCCTGTTAAGCCTGATAGGTATTATAGGGTGCCGAAGCTCATAAGTATTTGTTTAAGAGTCCTAGGGGACCCAGAAACTATTTCTCAAGGGCCTAAAGGTGTTAAGGCTTCTGTGGTTAAAAATCCTGTTCCCACTGATAAAGAGGCAAGGGCTTTGGATAGGTGGGGAAAGAAAGTGTATACTTCTTCCACTCTAGCCATGAGGCGTTGAATTGTCAGTTTCACATGCTAAAATATCAGAATTATCTCCTTTCACAATTAAAATCTAAGGTGGATGCTTTGGCGGAAGGTATTGAGTGTAAAGAGTTGCTGGATTTGGTTCATGTGTCTGAACAAGTGGGTAAGCATTCTTTGCAATGTGGTTTTGATGCTGTACAGGCCTCCTCGAGGGTGGCTGCTACTAGTTCTGTTCTTCGCAGGCATGCCTGGTTGAAGGATCAGAATTTAGCTGAGCATGTTAAGACAAGGATTTTGGGTGCTCCTTTACAGTCTGATGTGTTGTTTGGATCGCCTGTGGAAGCAGTTTTAAAGAAAATGGAGGACAAAGCTAAGTCTATGCAAACTGTTAAAGATTTTTGCAGGTGCAGCCACCAAAGTTTAGTAGAAATTGGCCTGCTAAGGGGTGGACATATCCTGCTTATGATTCCCAGTCTAGGGGTAGGTCTAGACGTGGTAGGGGCAGGGCTCAAGGTTCTTTTAGGCCTAGAACAGGAGTTCACCTGCTCAGACTTCTGGTGAGGGCAGGGGTCAGTCCTTTCGTAAACAGACCCAATGACCTGTCTTTTCAGCTGCCAGTAGATTCTCGTCTGGCAGCTCCTTTGGGAGGAAGACTGTCTCTTTTCAAAGAAAATTGGGATTTAATTACTCAAGACAAATGGGTGTTGGATATCATTCACCACGGTTACAGATTTTATTTCCATACAATGCCCCTTTCAAAGGCATGCCAGACGTTCCTCCTCCACAAAGAAAGGAGGCTCACAAGCAAGTTTCTCAGTTACTCCAGATGGGGGCCATTCAGTCAGTCCCTGTATCAGAAAGGGGCCTAGGATTTTATTCTCGCCTGTTCCTAGTACCAAAGAAGGGGAACACGTGGAGACCAATTTTGGATTTATCTCTCCTCAACACTTTTCTGGACATTCCCAAGTTCAAGATGTTGACGTTACAACAGCTTTTACCTCTGCTGGGCAAAGATCACTGGATGGTAACTTTAGATCTCAAGGAAGCTTACCTTCATGTGCCTATAAGGCTAAGTTGCAGGAAGTATCTGCGGTTTCGAGCTGGAAATTCTCATTATCAGTTCTCTGCATTGCCCTTTGGCTTATCTACTGCCCAGAGTATTCACAAAGGTTCTGGCTCCAGTGATAGCTTACTTCAGGCTTCAAGGAATTCAAATCTATCCTTACTTGGACGACTGCCTGATTCTGGCTCAAGAAAAGGAAGACCTTCTACAGCATCTGGAATATGTTATAGCAGTGCTAAGATGCCTAGGGTATTCTGTGAACGAAATAAAGTCCAGTCTAGTACCCTCTCAAGACATGTGCTTTCTGGGTGTGAGACTGAATACAGCAGCCCAGATGGCCTTTTTAACCCCGGACAAACAAAAGAGTCTGTCACTTTACTTCCATCAACTATCTCATCAGTCCGTGCTGACTGCAAGGACAGTCCTTCAAGCATTAGGGTTCATGGCATCTTGTATTCTGGTGCTTCCCAATGCCAAACTGCATATGAGGAAGCTACAATGGTATCTCAAAAATGTCTGGGCACAGCACTGCCAGGATTTGGACACTGTCATTCAAATAATACCTTGCCTTCAAAAAGAATTCTTGTGGTGGGCTCAGGAATGTCACCTAAACAAGGGACTCTCTGTGACCCGGCCAGAGGCGAGTCAGATTTTAACGACAGATGCCTCGGACATTGCTTGGGGAGCTCATCTAAATGGAAAGTGGATACAAGACAAGTGGCCTGCCAGACTACAGCATCTACATATCAACATGAAGGAGATGTTAGCAGTCCAGTTTGCATTAATGGCTTTCAAGGAGTTACTTCTTCCAGGGCAGGTGTTGATTCTAACAGACAACACAACTGTCATGTGGTACATCAACAAGCAAGGGGGAACACATTCTTATCCTCTATGCAGGCAAGCAATGATTTTATGGGACACTGCGCTAAGCTTGCAACTAACTCTTCAGGCAAGGTTTCTGCCGGAGCACAGAACTCCTTAGCAGATGTGTTAAGCAGACAAATCATGGATCCCCACGAGTGGAAACTGGATCTTCATGTATTTCAAAATTGACAGTGTCATGGGGAACTCCAGACATAGATCTGTTCGCTTCTCCACTAAACCACCAGCTGCCACTGTTTTGCACAAAGGGGTTTCATCACACAGCTTGGAAAGTGGATGCTCTGTCTTTCAGTTGGAAAAACCTTCATGTGTATGCCTTTCCTCCTCTGCCTCTTCTTCCAAAGGTACTATTAAAGGTCAGACAAGACAGGCCAAGGATGATTTTGATAGCTCCAGATTGGCCTCGCAACACTGGTACCCACTACTACGAGTCTGGTAAAGAAGCCTCCATGGCCTTTACCTCTGATTCCTCATCTGTTATCTCAGAAGGATGGTCATCTGCTCAATGTCAAGCTTCACTCTCTTCATCTAACAGCCTGGCATATTCTGTGTTGAAACACAGCAGGTCTCAACTTCCTCAACAAGTTTTAGATGTGATTATGGAAGCTAGAAGACCTAGTACAAGGAAAGTGTACGCAGAAAAATGGAAGAGATTTTTATTTTGGAGTACAGCAAAGAATTTGCAGGTTTCTGAGCCTAATTTAAGTGTGGCTCTTCAATATCTTACTGAGTTATTGGACAAAGGTTTGTCCTTCTCTTCCATTAAGATTCATGCTGCAGCTATTTCAGCTCACTATGATTGTGACCCACCATTGTTTTCACATCCTTTATTCAAGCAGTTTCTTAGAGGGGCAAAGAATATAAGACCCCCGTAGAGCTCCTACTCCTGCTTGGGATCTCAATTTTGTGTTGGAAAAACTTACTCTACAACCTTTTGAGCCTGCGGCTACTGCTGAATTGAAATACTTGTCATGGAAGACTGCTTTTCTGTTGGCTATTACTTCTGCAAGAAGGGTGTCTGAGTTGCAGGCCCTTATGGCAGTAGAGCCATTTTGATTTTCCATAAGGATAGGGTATCATTACGTACTAATCCTTCCTTTATGCCTAAGGTGGTTTCTAGTGTGGCTTTAAACCAAACTATTCATTTGCCTACTTTTTATGCAGACCCCAAAATAAAGGGGAAAAGATTTTGCACACTTTAGATGTACACAGGCAATTGCGTTATTATTTAAGCAGGACTAAGGATTTCAGGCAGTCTCAGCAGTTGTTTGTTTCTTTTGCTTTGAGTTCACAGGGCAAGCCTGTGTCAAAACAAACTATTTCTAGGTGGATTGGCTTTTGCATTGCATTTTGTTATTCCCATCATGGCAAGGAGATTCCAGCTGGGATTAGGCCTCATTCCACTAGGGCTACTGCCACTTCAACAGCATTTCTAAGGGGTGGCAACTAAGGATATTTTGGAAGCAGCTACTTGGAGTTCAGTGCATACTTTCTCTAAGCATTATCACCTTCCTATCTACTCTAAGTCTAGGGCTGGTTTTGCCACAGCTGTTTTGCAAGGCATGTTGTCAGCTCCTGCTTCTTTATGATTTGCCAGCCTCCCTTACCTCTGCTTTGGGATTCTACCCAATAGTAAGGACTGCAGCAATGGGAACGAAGAACATAGTACAGTTTTGTACCTACCATAAATGTAGATGTTCGAGGATCCCCATTGCTGCAGTCCAATTTACCCTCCCTCCTTCCCTCTGTGTTTAGGGGTGGTTGTGTAGGAGAGGTTACATGCTTATATTTTTGTATATATTCTTGTATATATTGTACATGTTTTTGGTGCAGGTATTTTGGGCCTTGTCTTTTTAGGGTCTTCTGACATCTGGGGCAAGAAAAGACTGAGGATATGACGTCGGTCATGCGCATTAGTACCCTGACGTACTGGCGTCAGTCTAATGCGCCCTGACCGACGCCAGCCTTCTCTGGTATTCGGGCCGACTGGACGCGGACTATACCCAATAGTAAGGACTGCAGCAATGGGGATCCTCGAACATCTACATTTATGGTAGGTACAAAACTGTACTTTTTGCTTTGTAAGTAGTTTTGGATGGCTTGGCAAGATCTCTAATTTGTTTGTTTAAATTAGAGAGGGATTTATTCATCTGCTGAGCTAGTTCCCTCTTATTCTTGGACATTAGCTTCCTTTTCTTGTTGTATAGCCTGTTTATACTAGCGGTCCACCAGGGTGGCTTGTTTTTTTTGCAAGACTTAGTCTTAATTTGGTCAGGTACAGCTGATTCTGTACAGCTGCTTAAGTGGTTATACAGGGCATTGGTGCACACCTCTGCATACCATCACTTAGTAGGAGGTAGTTTGTCTTTGAAAATTTTGTGTTTCTGAGATTGAGGGGGTATCTGGTCTTATAATTACATTGAATGAGACTGATTTATGGTCTGATCTTACCAGGAAAGACATCACATGGTGGGAGGGGGTGCAGTGCTCTCCCATATTAGAGAGTGCTATGTCCAGGACATTTGCGCCTCTTGTGGGTGTGCTGAATAGCTGTTTCAGAGCATTTACACTGACAAAGTTCAAGAACCACTGAGCCAGCATGTTTTTGGTCATGTACGTTTCCCTGTTGAAGGTAGGATGATTAAAATTACCCATGAGTAAGGTGTTGGGCTGTATGGCAAGTAACTCCAGTAAGTCCAGGTATGTGGTATGCTTTTCCCATTTCATGGTAGGGAACCTATAGCTAGCTATGATGTTGTAGGGAGCTTTGGCTGTAGTTAATTGGACATGGAGTAACTCGAGAGCCATACTGTTTGACCAGTCTTGAGGTTTACTTATCTTTAATGAAGATGGATACACCTTCTCCTTTGGTTCTTTCATGCTGAGTTTTTCATCTGAATGTATGGAGGATATTGTACCTGAATGGCTGGAGTACGCATTTGTGAACCATGTCTCAGTGACTACAGAGACATCAGTGTCTTCCAAAGTGAGAAGTGTTTCCAGAAGTGCAGTAATATTCCTGGGGACAGTATTGGTCTACAGATGCCAAAAGGTCTTCCTCTGCTAGGAAAAGCTGGAACATTTGGCAGAGGATTTCCACAAGGTGGCACTGGAGAATGCCTCAGTGCAGTGGGGTACATTGTCTCCACTACTCTGATGGTACTGCTAGCAGAGATGTACATGAGAGAACTCCTGTGGGTAAGATTCATTGGAGTCAATACTCAGACCTTGGGAGAAGGTAATACCTGTTATTTCTTGCATATACCATGAAACAGAGAGCATGTCCACAAAGTCAGACTGAACCTGGCTGTAGCCTTCACCTTTAACCTCCCAAATGAGGCTCTAGCAACAGATGCATTAGATTCATCCTGGAGGTTATTCATGGCTAATAGGTGCAGCTCAAAGAAGGAAGCACATGAATGTGAGATATAACCTCCGATCTGTTGTGGAGTCGGTGCCAAATTAATTAAGCTGTTGAAAAGCAGACACACACAAATAGATGCTACACAAAAGTATATTCCTTTAGCTAGTTCATAGGTGGGTTATTCTAGACATAGACCTGTTTGAAGCTTCAAGCAGTAGTTCAACTCATGAAATTCTGAACAAGAACAACCTGTAAAGAAATGTGTTGGGGAGGAGCCTTCTCTTTCATATGGATAAATCACTTCCTTTATACATTCCCTCCAATGTAACTACTCCCCAGGGTGATCCAGAAAGTAAGGGAAAATGGACCACAGAAACTGTTGATGTTGCTGTTTTAGTCCAGGCAACATTGATTCCCGTTCACATGGAAATGTCCATAGGAAATGTGTTGCCTCTGTAGGTGAACCTCTTGTTTTAGAACATGAAGGTCTTCATACACCCCGGTTTGGAAACCTTGCAGCTTATGGCCTGGATGATTTTGACTCTTCTACTTTTCAGGCACTGATTTACTGAAAATGTGCATAACACTCATCTACATGGAAAAGATTTTCTCTCTGTTGCCACAAAACGAATCTGGGTCCCATCAAAGCCCCTGGTCCTGTAATATTTAGTCGAGCTGTTTAGTTCAGGATTGGCCTGTACTTCCTTTAAGATGCATCTTTTAGTCATTTCTATCTGCTGTCCCTTGATCCACCACTGGCATGCCCGGTACCTGCTAAACACTTTCTAAAAGGTGTTCTACATGTGAGACCTACAGTGATAATAGTTGCTGCTCAATAAAAACTACTTTATTTAATTGAAAGACTGACCGATTCACATTCAGACTCCAACTACAGTTCCCCTCAAATTTCTAACTTCGAAAAAGGCCTTTTTTGTGGCAGTCATCTCTGCAAGCATAGGAGCAGAACTTCAAGCCTTGATATGAACCATTTTTTTTGTGTTCAGAAGGACTGAACAGTTGTAGAGCAAAAACACTTGCTGTGTGCCAGCAGTAATCCAAAAATTTACCCTCAATGAGACCATTTAGCTGTTGTCTTCTCCCACAATCTTCAGAGCAGGGGAATGGATATTGCACTCCCTGAATGTACACAGGCAACTAAGGTATTATTTATGGAGAACCAAGGATACTAGAAGCTCCAGGTAATTGTCTGTATTCTTTTCAACACAAAGAAGGTTTGGGCCATGTTCTAGTAGACCATTTTGATATGTCTAACTGACTGTATTACATTCTGTTGTGCTTCTAGTGGTAAAAAAAATAGAGGGAAATGTTATAGCCTGCTATATGAGAAGTTACAGCTACCACTGTGGCCTTCCTAAAGGTAATGACTTCCCAGACTGGCTTGGAAGCAGCTTCATGTTTATTAGTCCTTACCTTTTCCAAATTTTGCAAAATTAGATAACTTTTCCAGGGCTAGGGCTGTGTTTGCTATGGCCATTCTGTAAGGCATGTTGCAGCCTAGACCTTCCTTTCAGGCCACATCCCTATTATCATAAGCTGTGGGAATTGCACCAGTAGTAAGCACTATTACAACAGTGATCTAAGCAAAGAAGTTAGTACAGTAGTGCAAGAACTTACCATAATGGATTTCCAAGTAGATCACTTTTGTACTACTAGTTTCCTTCCCACCATTTCACTTATTCTGAGTGTGAACATCTTGGGCTGTCCCCCTTCTGTTACTGCTGTTATCTGTCTAACTTTGAGGAACAGTGTTTTTCTGTCCCCTTCCCTCGTCTTAGATTTATAAGTCCTCTCTGTCTCCTTTTGAATTAAATGAATTCCTTTGTTCCTTTGCTGTTAGGGTAAATGGCAAAAAAGAGCTAAAGTGGCATGGACAGATGTCTGTCTTGTACTGGGAGCATTGTGGCATCTCTAAAGGAAGGAGGTTTGCCATGCCTTGGGGTGAAAGATGACTGGCCACTGGAAGTTGGGCCAGCCATCAAGGGCTTCTGCAGCTGAAGTGCCACTAATAACTACTGCGATACTTAATAAGCTGTAACTTGAAGATATACTGTTATAGCAAGTTCTTACACAGTGTACATTCCTTAAATCCCTTTGATATTCTCTTTTTTTAATCACTGCTTTTTCTTCTTCAGAGTCTGTTTTCCTCTGGGAAACATCCAGTTAGCTTCTTTAGCATCCCAACTACAGTGTAATAAAATTAGAAGGCCTTGCTTTATATTTAAGACTGTAAGAATGCAACATTTAGTGGTGGGAACTGCATGGTCAGTCTGATTTTGTATACTTAAGATGACAGGAAAGTTCTTAACTGTATTAGTAGCACAAAGGAAAACAGAAGCATAGCACATAATTTCACACCCTGCTGCAGATGTGTGCACGCTGTACATAATAAAAAAAATGCAGCCCATGCTTTCATGTCCTATTAGTATATGCTATACTGTTGCTGCTATACAAATTCAGTCTAACTTGCAACTGCTTTTGACTTCAGCTGGAGAGAGTATAGGCTTCTGCAGGTTGACAGGACTTGGCGGCGTAACTAATAACGTATTCATAGAAATTGCTTTGAATTTCACACCACCACTGACAAGCAATCATCTCATTAATACTGCCAAAATCTAAAATATGTGGAGATGCGGTGGTATAGTGTCTGGCTAAATTTTAAGCATCAGCGATATGAAAAATGTATGTCGTCCAGGCGGGTAAACAGACTGTTAGAGATAGTATGAGTGTTAGTGAAAAGGAACTTACAAGGGCAGATAACGTCTAGGTGTGCATTTACCATCATGGATAAACCTCTAGCAGATTATGGCATATCATCATTATTTCTTTTGATCCTGGAGGCTCTGCATTTATTATTCGTTAAAACATATATGTACTCCCAGTGACATTTTGACTGTTGTATCTTATGAGGCTGCTAAAGAAGTTGGAAAAGATAGCAGCTGAACTAATTGTGATTGTAGAAGAAAGATCTTAAGTTAGGAATGAGTCTGTCAATATGTGTAGTAAGTGAAACCTCCCCCAAACTTTATTACTAGGTGCTGCTTAATCTCTGCAGTTTAGATTGGAAACTCCCAGGTTTCTGACAGATGATCTAAAATAGTTGCTGTGTTGCCAGTTTGCACTCCTGTGACCTGTGTTTCTGATGGCAAACTGTGCTGCTAATGAAAGTCATCTTGTAGTCTTGGGTTTGAATTCCTCAGTCACTTCCTGAGAATAGTGATTCAGAGTAAATCACTTAACCAGACAGTGCCCTTGAGTTGTCCCTGAAAAAGTAACTGCAAAGTTGACGACTAGTTAAATAAAAATCCACACATACCTTTGGAGCTTCTTCACAAGCTCATCACCCATCAGTTATGTGGTGCACACATCATCAACCTCTTTAGACCTACCCATGACACTGGGGTTCCTATTATATACTTGAAGAGATGTTTCTTCAAATGCCTCTTCATCAACCGTTAAATAACAAAAACACAAAACAGCGAACGGTCATATAAGTGATTTCTTTCCCCGGGAAAGAAATAGCTTGGCCACCTCTGTTACTTTGCCGTTTTCCCCACTGTAGTGCGAACTTGGAGTTAGTATATTTAGTTAGGGGGGTTGTGCATTTGAGGGTCTGGGGGGGGAAGCCCCCCCCCCCACTTTGTATTGTTTGTAGTTATGTGTTTTTTTTGTTTAGGGTAAGCAATTTCTTTCCCAGGGAAAGAAATAGCTTATATGTTTGTTTGCTGTTTTGTGTTTTTGTGGTTTACGGGTTGATGAAGAGGTGTTTGATGAAACACCTCTTCGAGTATCTAATCTAGACCCTGACACTCAGCATATTGTGCTAAATATTTCATGCTCTTTTATGTGCGCTTTGTTAGTCTGAAGATCTCTGTTTAATTTACTATCTATAGAATAACCACTTTAAGATGGAACAGTGTTGATATCTGTTTTTCTTGTTCTTGCATAGTTTTATATTTAATTGTTCTGTATGATGACTTTATCCCCACCCTCCAGGTTTCCCCTGAAAATAAGCCATGGAGTCTGTGGAACTACCCGGTTAAATTCCAGACAGTAAAAAATAATGTGGCTGTTTTAGTGTGGTGCTGAAGAGAAAATAATATAGCATGTGGCTTGAAAAGATCCATGGAACAGTCTAAAGAAAACTGACTAGCCTCAAAAGGTCATAAATTTGAGAACAAACTTGGATATGCAGGACTTTAGCTACGGATCTGACTAGACCTACAAGAAGTAATTAATTATAGCTTTTTTTGGTCTGTATCATGCTGACCCAACAGTGTCAGAGCTTATAGCTTGTCATCCTATTCTAGCTCAATATTAATTTGAGCTAATTATTTTCTGAACAATGCTTTGTACCCCAGCCACAGTTAATTTCCCTTTGTAAGTATGGCCTGCAGAACCATATGCAGTTCCAGACATCACCTGCACTGTAATGCAGTAGGTGATCAGGTACTGTTGCCTTAACTTAGCTCTCCCTTGTCATTCACTCCAGCTCTCTAAGTGTTTGCAACTGCTTTCTTGCTTTGCATCTTTGCCTGTACTGCATGTGTAATACCTTCATTATTTTATATGAATAGCTTTTTTGTATAGATTTTTCTGTTTTCAAACTGTAACATTTACCTTCTGAAAAGGGCTATGTGACATTATTGAAATGCTTAATTTTTAACCTTATCACAGTTAGATGTTGCCCGTTCGATTCTCAGAGCGTCTTCTGTGTGGCGACATGCGTGAATGGGCGTTCCTTCGTTGAAGGTTGTGCATTAGGCCCGGCAAGCCAGTACGTAAAAATCTACTGCCAATCATTAGCGGACCGGAGTTCCGCTGTGGCGACCCCTAACTGGGAAAAGCCGAAAGACACAAACAAACTACATTGTAAAATCTTTAGGGATGTCGTCTTTCATACTGGCTTAATAGTGAACGACAAAGACAGTTCACGCATATGGTGCTAGGGGTTGGGTGAGGGACTTGAGTGACCTTTAGCTAGCAGTCCATTATAGGGAGTTGAAAACAAAGTAATTCCACACATATTTCTGTCTTTCAGGAAAATATATTTGCCCCTCATGTCTGAGGTGGAGCAACCTTGGAGTAAATATGTGAGGAGTGTATCCCTCACATAGGAGTGTGAGGGCATTATAAGGCCATCTGTATATTTTTGATTGTATTAGTCATTTGGTGTCTTAAAACCTATTTTCACATTTAGTCTTTGATAGTTTGTCTATTTTGTTAGTCTTCTGATACTCGGTCAGTCTTGATTTGAACTAATGAAGCAGAACTATTGTGGAGTCTTGGAATGCTTGAAATAGTAAAGTCTAGAAATAAAAAGCCAAGTTGTTTTTGTGCAGATTTTTCTATTCTTAATAAAATCACATAAATTTATGTTGTTCTAAAGTTTACCATGTGGTCATGGTGGCATACCATGACCAGGTTTGAGAGGACTGATCTTGTACATTAACGTTCTCTGTCTCCAAGCTGAATACACATGCAAGTCAGCAGGTGCGATGCAGACCTGTAATCTCTGCTCCTAATTCCACAATTGAATAAGGTGCATGTCCTTTTATACTCTGCTGTAACAAGCTGCCAAGACTGCATGTAAAACTTCAGTAAAACATAATGCTGTACTGACATTTAGAATTTTAAAACTAAACATGTTGTACTGACGTTTAGAATGGGGATGCTTGTATGAAAGACGTTCTGCTTCTGGTCTCCTTCAAGTCAAGCACAGGATGAGAATCTGCTGTTGCTTCCAGTTTGAAGGTTAGAACTAGCTACCATGACTGGTTTAGGAAGCATTACCCTGCAACTGGCACACTGTAGTAGAGCATACAGTGTAGAGCTGAGCCTGTATCTTGCAGATTTCCACTGTGTATGTACTGCTGCTGCTACTTCTGACTTGAACATAACATTGCTCCATATTATTTATTACAAACTCCAGCTAACATAAGTGCATGATGACAAAGTGGTGTCACTAAGATGATTCAAGCCCTGGGTTGACCTTGCTGTCCAAGTGATTTTCCTCTTGTTTTAGAATCCCTTTTGCCTCACATGGAGTCGACTGAAGGCTTTATGGCTCTGACGTCTCCCTTCAACAACCCATGCCTCTCTCGTCTTACAGTGGTTTGTGTCAGTAGTTCTGTTGCTTGATGGATATGAGAAAATGTATCAGCTTTTTTGTTTCACTAATTTTTAAGTTGTCTAACAAGTTGCTTTACTGTTTCTCAGTAATATTGGGTTAAGAGTTCAGATTTGTAAACCAGTTGTAGAAAGTGTCTGAAATGGATAATCATTGCTGAAATGAATTCTCCGCTCAGATGAACAGATATTTTTTGTGTATCTAATGATTTAGGCACACTTTTTCTTTAAATATTTCAGTTGTAGATCTGTTTGGAGGTATGCATGTGTAACATTATCAGAAGGGAATCCGCCAGTTAAAGTTCATTAACAGAAATTATCTAACAAAAGTAATTAGGTAGGAATGATGGTACTGTTCAGGTTTAGCTACCCCTAGAATGACATTGGAGAGAGTGGAACATTCATTGTTAAAGGCGGTTGTCAGAAGAGAGAAGGTGGAGCTTGAACACAATAATCTAGGCCCTGGAATGATGTTTGGTGAATGAGCTAAAGCAGTTGTGCAGATGAGAAAACCTGAAGATAGGCTAGGATCTATAAAAATAGATTGCACTTGATATTCCTGTTTTGCCTTGCAGACCAGTTTTATACAGAATAGTTAACTCTCAACTTAAATGAATAGTTAACTGTCAACTTAATTGTTGCTGAATGGTGTGCATAGGTTTGATTGTAGTATTGGTAAAATTTCAGATTTTATATCTGTATTTTGTGTTCTACATCCCCAATTAATACAGAGGATGCTAGAAAATATGTGGCCATTTCAGGAAAAGTATAGCAGGTATTGTTTCTAATTGTAACGTGTCCATAAAACAACGTTGTAAATGGGAAATTGATAAGTGATTATTTTCATACACCTTTTCAGACACTGTTGCTGTCTAAAAGTTTCATAATTTACTCATGTAACTGAGTAGTGAAATTGATTGTAGTAAAAAAAAAAAAGCATAACATCTAGAAATACATTTTATGAATAAAAGTGCTTTTTTAAGAAATGAAAATATATACATTGTTGCTGATCTGTAGGTGTAGAGAGAGTATTTAGATTGGAGTATGCCACGTAATATAAGTAAAGTCCTCTGTTTTGTTAATACAACCACTGAAGTCACTTCTTATAACAAACTATTAGGGGTGACAGTGAATGATAATCTTACACTCGACCTTCATATACAAAATTGCATTAAGAAAAACTCATCAAAAACAAGGGATACTTTACAGCTAAAAAATTTTTTCACCGATGCAATTAAAACTACACTCGCCACTGCTTCTACCCACTCTTCTTTATGGTGCTCCCATCCTTACTAACCCTCCAGGCTTCACAAAAACAGAAACTTGAACGATGCTATAACAAAGTTGCTAAATTTGCAGCACATATCCCTTTCAGAACCCACCACTGTATAGTACTAAGGACTTTCGGCTTTTCCTGGTTAGGGGTCACCACAGTGGAACTCCGGTCCGCTCATGATTAGCAGTTTAATTTTTATGGTGTCGAGTTGCCAGCCCGACGTCCAGCCTTTAACGAAGGCACGCCCATTCACGCCCGAACCTACCTGCATGTCTTTAACGTCACTCGACCGCGGGGAGGACATGCAGACTCCACACAGAATGCACTCCAGCCGAGAATCGAACAGGAAAACCTCTTGCTGTGAGGCGACAACGCTAACCGCTGCACCACCGCAGCTTCCCCACCACTGTATAATACTGAAAAGCCTAAATTGGGTAGAACTGCCACATCAGTTAACATGTACACAGCTTCTTACCACTTATAAAATTATTCAGCATCCATCTGCCTGTCCACCACTTAAAAAACATTCAACACAACTGTATTCCAAGTTGGTCATTGATATCCAGTGACCAGAAACTCCTGTCTATTAACCTAGCAAATGGGCCTTGTCTGTACTTGTACAAGGTTGCTAATGCCTGGAACTCGTTACCTGTGCCCATCACATCTAAACGAACCCTCCCATCATTCAAAACCACTCTGAAAGACTTCCTATGTAAATTCTAGCTCTGTTCTTGCTCAAAACCAGGATAACCTATATCCCTAAATGTGAGCAAGTACCTTTTCATTCCTTATACCTCCTTACTCTCCCTTCTTCACTTACGTCCTTACTGCTATCTAATTCTCTTCTCTGACTTTCTCCCTAAGTACACCATAAGCCCATTTTTCCCTCACTTCATATTGCAATTCCTATTTGTATTACACTATTTTACCTTTAAGTTCTGTACAGACTGTCTAAAATTTCTCTAAATATTAAATGGTCATATACGTTGTAGCGATTCTTAAACAATGTTTTTATATTGTCTAATTTGTTATAATTATTTAAACTGCAGATGCTTTCGTTTTATTTTTGAAGATTGTGAAATTATTGTTCCTAAAATGTTTTGTAATAATTTGGAGCTTTTCATCCAGGGCCTCCGCTGAAAATGGGCTTCTACCCAGTCGGACTTTCCTGGTAATCAAATGTCAATAAATAAGATTGATTGTTGTTGTATATCCTCTTGGAAAACCAAACCACAGTTTTCACAGCTATCCTTTGCAGAATTAAATTGTTGCAAATAAAAATCATAAACTGACATAATGACGAGGAGCAGAAATTGAATGGACTCTAACTTATCGAGTACAGACTGTACAAGGAACCAACTTGCTTGAACACAACTTGGTGAGGTTGAACTCTGATCATGGTTTTCCATATGGAATTACTGCTGGTTTGGTTTCTAAGTGTACACTGATTTTGTCCCTTCTTTTGGGGAATTATTTTCTTTCTTTGCATTTGTGAGGCCATGGAGTTGGTTTATATAATTTTTTGAGGCATTAGGAAGTTGTTTTCCTGTAAAATGCACTTCTGTTTAATTTTTTGTTGGCTTTATTTTTGACCAGTTGTAGTTTCTGTGCATTAGTGTTTTGTCAAGCTCCAACTTGAAGTGACATAAGTGGAAAGAAGCTGAACCTAGTCAAAGAGGATTAGAGGTTACAGGGATTACACAGAAAAGGTTTTAGGACTGTAAAGAACGGGAGCAGAGCCAAGAGTGTGAGAAATACTTCTTTAGGAGAGACAGTTGTGATGTTAAGGTATAGAGCTGATGGTTATAGAGATACTGTTCCAGGATTTGGATACACAGTTGGAGTATAGATAGTGTCCAATAGATCTATGAGGTCTGTAAATAGACAATAACTGTTTGTCAGAGGAACACAGGTCACAAGGTGATAGTGTTGTAAGAGAGAAATGATAGCTGTGGAGGTAAGGGGATTATTGTAAATTTTATGGGCTAGTAATAACTGAGTACATGATGTTCATCGTGTTACACTGCTGCAGTTTTCAGACCGACTCAGTTAAGCATTAAACCTTCTGCTAAGTCTAAACTTCCTTTAAAAACAAAGAAACAAATACAGCATTCTCCAGGACAGGCCTCCATGCCTAAGAAACAAATGTTCAAAATGTCCGAAGACCTAATCACTCTGATCAGGGGGTCCCATCCCCCTCCTGATAAAAGGCCTCACAGGATGCAGACTGACTCATCCGACCAGGTGTCCATCTCTTCAGATTCATCCTCAGACCTAGGATATTCTTTACCCCCTTATGAGGATTCTGATGCTGAGGAATCAATTCCATCAGCCTCTCCGCCTGAGGACTATTCCTTTGGGGAAACCTTGCATACCATGAGGGAGCATTTTCATTGGGAAGGCCAGGATTACTCAGAATCCAAGAAAAGGCTCAGAAACTTCCTTTTATTACCTCAACACAGACCCCTTGCTATTCCGCTAGTGTTAGATATTCTGGATGATGTGTATACTGAATCCATCTTAAATCCTGACTCCTTACCTCCAGCCCCAGTTAAGCCTGACAGATACTACAGAGTCCCTGACTCTCACAAATTTCTTTATAAAAGCCCTGTTGCAAACCCTGAAACTATTTCTCAGGGGCCCAAAGGGGTTAAGGCCTCATCAGCGAAGAATCCAGTCCCCGCTGACAGAGATTCCAGAGCATTAGACAGATGGGGTTGAAGAAAGTATATACGTCTGCAACTTTAGCAATGAGGGCCTTAAATTGCCAGTTTCACATGCTAAAATATCAGCAATTTTTGATGTCTCACTTGAAACAAAAAAATGCTTCCAGATTCAGATCCTCCTAATTTTAAGGAAATGCAGGATTTATTGCATGCAGCTGAACAAGTGGGAAAACATACTTTGCAATGTGGTTTTGATTCTTTAGAGGCCTCCTGTAGAGCAGCAGTTACAGGTTCTGTCATTAGAAGACATGCTTGGTTAAAAGAGCATACGTTACCAGATCATGTTAAAGCAAAACTATTGGATGCACCTTTGCAACAGGATGTGTTATTTGGAGTTAAGGCAGAAGAGGTATTAAAGAAAATGGAGGATAAGGCAAAATCTATGCAAATGGTGAAGGATTTCTTACAGGTTCCGCCTACTCGATTTAGCAGAAATTGGCCAACAAAGAATTGTTCCTTTCCAGCTACAGACAGACCTCAAAGGGGCAGATACAGACATCCAAGAGGTAGAGGTCAGCCACAAGGTCCTTACAGGCCTCGACAATGGGGTGCATTAGGCCAGAAGGAAGGGGAAGACAGGTCCCAACCATATAAAAAACAGACCCAATGACTTCCCACTACAGCTGCCAAACAGCTCTCTTTTGGCAGCCCCCATGGGAGGAAAACTGGCACTTTACTATCACAATTGGCATATGATCACCAAAGACAAATGGGTTCTCAACATTGTATCTCAAGGTTACAGGTTCCACTTTCACACTCTGCCAAGGTTAACAGGAATGCCAAATCTGCCACCAAATCAATGGGCAGAGGCTCAAAAACAAATAACAGCACTCATAGACATGAGAGCTATTCAGAAGGTACCACCACAGGAGCAAGGACAAGGATTTTACTCAAGACTCTTTCTGGTTCCCAGAAAGGATAAGGCCTGGAGGCCCATTCTGGATCTTTCTTCTCTAAACACTTACCTGGATGTCCCGAAATTCAAAATGTTGACACTACAGCAGCTTCTTCCCATGCTGGGCAAGAAAGCTTGGCTCGTAACTTTGGACCTCAATGAGGCATACCCGCATGTCCCTATCGGACAAAACTGCAGAAGATACCTCAGATTCCTAGCTGGTTCAATGCACTATCAATTCTCTGCACTGCCCTTTGGCTTGTCTACTGCGCCCAGGGTCTTCACAAAGTGCCTGGCACCAGTAATTGCATTTTGCAGACAGAAAGGAATTCAAATGTATCCGTACCTGGACGACTGCCTGATTCAAGCAGAGAGCAAGGACATTCTTCTAAAGCATGTGGCGTTTGTAAAAAAGTTAAGTTGCCTAGGGTACACAGTAAACGAAAAGAAATCCAAACTAGTGCCCTCACAAGAGATAATATTCCTAGGTGCCAGCTTGAATACAACGGTCCAGATGGCTTATTTCACGCCAGATGAGCAAGGACAACTGACTCAATATTTTCAATTGATGACAACAAGAACCCAACTCCCTGCAAGAAAAATTCTGCAGGCCTTGGGTTACATGGCATCTTGCTTTCTACTAATTCCATATGCCAGACTGCATATGAGGAAACTACAATGGTCACGACACTGTCAAAGTTTGGAAACAATTATACCACTAATTCTTTGCCTTCAACAGGAGTTTCGATGGTGGGCTCAAGCTTGTCACCTCAACAAGGGACAACCTTTTACTCAACCCACAGCCAGGCAAACACTGACAACAGATGCATCGGATTACGTCTGGGGAGCACACATGGCAGGAAAATGTATTCAGGGCAAGTGGCCCGCAGAACAAAGGCATCTTCACATCAATCAAAAAGAGATGCTAGCTGTACAAAATGCCCTTATAGCCTTCAAGGACCTGCTGCATCCAGGACAGCTACTACTAAAGACAGACAACACCACAGTTATGTGGTACATAAACAAGCAAGGGGGCACTCACTCTTATCCCCTCTGCAGACAAGCCATGACCTTGTGGAACACAGCTCTAAACTATCAAGTTCACCTGCAAGCACAATTCCTGCCAGGAGAGAAAAACACGCTGGCAGACGACTTAAGCAGAAACATCATGGAACACCACGAATGAGAATTGAATCCACAAATTTTCAGAATGATAACACAGTAATGGTGGAGCCTGGACATAGATCTGTTTGCATCCCCAATGAACTGCCAGCTACAGAAATTCTGCACAAGGACTTACCATCCACAAGCATGGAAAGTGGATGCCCTCTCATTCAGCTGGAGAAACCTACAAGTATATGCTTTCCCACCACTACCTCTCCTTCCAAAGGTACTCATAAAAGCCAGGCAAGAAGAGCCAAAGATGATCCTGATTGCACCAGACTGGCCACGCCAGCACTGATGCCCAATCTTAAAGAACATAGCACAAGGACCACCCTGGATTTTACTGCAAATCCCACATCTGTTGACTCAGCACAACAATCAGATACTTCACAGCCAACTAAAGACTTTAAATCTAGCTGCATGGAAGATTCTTTAGTCAAGCAAGCAATGCCTCTCTCCAAAGCTGTTATGGATGTCATTCTGGATGCCAGAAGGCCTAGTACCAGGAAAGCCTATTCGGATAAATGGAAGAGATTCTGTGCCTGGAACCAGGCTCACAGCCTTGACCCCCTAGTCCCAAATATTCCTCAGATACTGCAATACTTAACTGAGATGCTGGACAAGGGCCTCTCCTTTTCATCCATCAAGACCACGCCTCTGCCATCTCTGCTCATTACAACACGGATCCACCAATCTTCTCTAATCCTTTGCTAAAACAGTACCTCAGAGGGGCTAAAAACATAAGACCGCCCCGTAGAGCACCTACTCCAACTTGGGACCTCAACTTTGTGTTGGAAAAATTAACTTTACCTCCTTTTGAGCCAGCTAACACAGCATATTTAAAATATATCTCTTGGAAAACTGCTCTGCTCCTGGCAATAACATCAGCACGAAGAGTTTCAGAATTACAGGCACTAATGGCAGTGGAACCTTTCATCATTTTCCACCAAGACAGGGTGTCTTTAAGAACTAACCCTACGTTTATGCCAAAGGTGGTATCAAGTGTGGCTCTAAACCAAACTATACACTTGCCAACTTTTTATCCAAATCCACAGAATAAAGGGGAGAGACTACTGCATTCTTTGGACATACACAGGCAGTCACGCTTCTACTTGGACAAAACTAAAGCTTTCAAAAAATCTGAGCAATTATTGGTAGCATATGCTGCAGGAGCACAGGGAAAAGCCATTTCAAACCAGACAATTTCAAAATGGATAGGACACTGTATAAGTTTGTGCTATATGCACCATGGGAAACCTGTGCCTAACAGCATTAGATCTCACTCCACCAGGGCAACAGCCACTTCAACTGCCTACCTCAGAGTAGTACCTACCAAGGATATTTTGGAAGCAGCAACTTGGAGTTCTGTACATACCTTCACCAAGCATTACCATCTGCCTCTATACTCTAAATCCAGAGCTGGCTTCGCCACTGCAGTGCTGCAGGGCCTTA
Source organism: Protopterus annectens (assembly GCF_019279795.1). Lineage (NCBI taxonomy): Eukaryota > Metazoa > Chordata > Ceratodontiformes > Protopteridae > Protopterus > Protopterus annectens. Next base: position 1,235,205,091 of record NC_056741.1, read on the forward strand.
TAGCCACCCCTAATGCCCTATAGAGCCAACCACTCTACCTCAGCTTTGGGATTCTACCCAAGTGTAATGACTGCAGCAGTGTAACACGATGAACATAGTACAGTTTTGTACCTACCATAAATGTAGATGTTCGACTGTATACACTGCTGCAGTCCAGGTTACCCTCCCTCCTTCCTCTCTTACTAGCTAGTGTGTACCTATTTCTTCTACCCTTTACTACCTATGGGGAGTATTTGCTGGTAATTGAATGTTGTTGATTGCTTTTCTTATGTATGTTTTATTAGCAATTGGAATTGCCTACCTTTTTCGGGGCACCTGACATCTGGGGCAAGAAAAACTGAAGAAAACAGCATCGGCTGCATCTTGTATACCCTTGTCGCACTGACGTCAGGGAGGAGGTGACAGCAACCGACGCCAGACCAAGACTTTGGAACTCAGGCCGACTGGGGAACTGCCTGACTGCAGGATAACACAAGTGTAATGACTGCAGTAGTGTATACACTCGAACATCTACATTTATGGTAGGTACAAAACTGTACTTTAGCTGATTGGGAAGTTCAAGCCAGTTTAGGGTTTTAAGGGCAGAACAGTGATGTGGTATGTGAAGGTGACTAGATGTAAGTTTAGCTACTTTGTTGTAGCACTGTTCAAGTTGTGCTTTGAGAGATGACTGCAGACTTGTCAGAATGGGAGAACCATTGAAAAGGGAAGGTAGCAGATGCAAGGTACCAAGAGTTACTGTAGTGTTTTTGTTAGGAATATTTTGCTGTATGCAACAATCCTAGTTTTTGTTGAAGCTTTTTTATGTTATTAATATGTAAAACAAATTATGACACCAAGTAGTTTGATGATGTTCTTTGTGTTTCACTGTTAGTCATCACCTGTGGGTTCTCCCTGCTGTGGTAACCCTCAGCCGGCCTGAATACCAGAGTCAGTGTTTTTCTGCATTGGCTGCTGTAGTCTGACATCAGGTCATCAGTGCTATAAAGCAAGGCAGCCGACGCCATTACCCCAGTCTTTCTTGCCGTGGAGCCCGTAACAGAAGCAGATGTTCTTCATCTCACATTGCTGCAGTCCTTACACTTGGGTAGTCCGCTGTCCTCGGTCGGCCCGAATATCAAAGTATAAGGCTGACGTCGGTCAAGGCGCATTAGACTGACATCAGGACGTCAGGGTACAAATGCGCATGACCGACGTCATATCCTCAGTTTTTTTTGCCGCATGGTCCGATGCAGAAGCAGCGTTGCAAGTGCCATTCGGCGTTCTGAAATTTTTCGAATTCGGAGTTTCAGACCGAGTCAAAGTTGGCTAAGTACCCGTTGGGAATATTTTAGTTTTTCTTGCCTCAGTGGTTTACCGGATGTCAGAAAAAGTGAATAACTGTATTTCTTGTGGGAAACAGATACCGCATAGAGATTATCATAATTTGTGTATTCCTTGTTTGGGGCCTGAGCACGACGTTGTTGGGTGTCGCTTTTGTGCTAGGTTCAATAAGCGCACTATTAAGCGAAGGTTAGATTGTGCCAGGTTAGTCTTGAAGCGGTGCAATTATAATATGCCGTCGGATGCTCCGACGCCCGCTTCTTCGAAGAAGCGCAAAGACAAAGCAGCTAAGCCCAGGCAAGAAGGGTCGTCCGTACCGGACGCCGGTTCTTTGGAGGTGTCGGTGGAACCGGGGGTTCCACCGGAGGTTTCTCTGGAGTCCCAGGGGGAGACTTTGTTGTTGCAGGATGTGGCCTCTCAGGAGGCAGGTCAGGCTGAAGGGGCTTCTCAGGTTACTGTACTCCCCTCCCTTCCTAGGGTGGTTAGGCCCTCTCCTTCTGTTTCCAAGGCTTCTCCCAGAGGCAGGCCAGGTTTAGCTTCTGTTGGTGTCACTCCTAGTTCATCAGGATCTGTGCCCAAGAAGCACATGCTTAAAATGGCAGAAGATTTAATTACTTTAATTAGAGGTTCTTTGCCCCCTCCTGATAAGAGGCCTAGGGTGGAACCAGAGTTGGGGAATTTTGAGCAGGCTTCGGATGTTTCAGAGTCTTCGGCTGACTTGCAGGAGTATTCTCCTTATTCTGATTCTGATATGGATGATTCTACTCCTTCCGCTTCTCCTCCAGAGGATTTTTCTTTTTCAGAGACTCTTCATTCCATGAGGGAACATTTTAAGTGGGAAGGTCAGGACTTCTCTGATTCCAGGAAAAGGCTTAGGGAATTTTTGTTTTTACCCCAGCATAGGCCTTTGGCTATACCTCCTGTTCTGGATGTTGTGGAAGATGTGTTTGCAGAGGCTTCTCTTAATCCTGATTCTTTCCCTCCTGCTCCTGTTAAACCGGATAGGTATTACAGGGTGCCTGAAGCTCATAAATATCTTTTTAAGAGTCCTAGGGCGGACCCAGAAACTGTTAGTCAAGGGCCTAAGGGTGTCAAGGCTTCTGTTGTAAAAAATCCGGTTCCTCCAGATAAAGAGGCCAGGGCTTTGGATAGATGGGGAAAGAAAGTCTATACTTCTTCCACCTTAGCTATGAGGGCTTTGAATTGCCAGTTTCATATGTTGAAATACCAAAACTATCTACTTTCTCAATTGAAGTCTAAGGTAGATGCTCTGGCAGAAGGTATTGCGTGTAAGGAATTACAGGATTTGGTACATGTTTCTGAACAGGTGGGTAAGCATTCTTTGCAATGTGGTTTTGATGCTGTACAGGCCTCGTCTAGGGTGGCTGCTACTGGGTCAGTTCTTCGCAGGCACGCCTGGCTGAGGGATCAGAATTTATCTGACCATGTTAAGACAAGGATTTTAGATGCTCCTTTACAGTCTGATGTGTTGTTTGGTTCACCTGTGGAGGCAGTCTTAAAGAAAATGGAAGACAAGGCTAAGTCTATGCAGACTGTTAAAGATTTTTGCAGGTTCAGCCTCCGAGTTTAGTAGGAATTGGCCTACCAAGGGGTGGGCGTATCCTTCTTATGATTCCCAGTCTAGGGGTAGATCTAGGCGTGGTAGGGGCAGAGCCCAGGGCTCTTTCAGGCCTAGAACAGGAGTTCACCTGCACAGTCTTGGTGAGGGCAGGGGTCAGTCCTTTCGTAAACAGGCCCAATGACCTACCTTTTCAGCTGCCAGAGCCTTCTCGTCTGGCAGCTCCTTTGGGAGGAAGGTTGGCACTTTTCAAGGAAAATTGGAGTTTAATTACCCAAGACAGCTGGGTATTGGATATCATACACCAAGGTTACAAGTTTTATTTCCATACCTTGCCTCCTTTCAAAGGCATGCCAGGCGTTCCTCCTCAACAAAGAATAGAGGCTCACAAACAAATTTCTCTGCTACTTCAAATAGGGGCCATACAGCCGGTCCCTCTGCCAGAAGTGGGCCTAGGATTCTATTCTCGCCTGTTCCTAGTACCAAAGAAGGGGAACACGTGGAGACCAATTTTGGATTTATCTATCCTCAACACTTATCTGGACATTCCCAAGTTCAAAATGTTGACGTTACAACAGCTTTTACCTCTGCTGGGCAAAGATCACTGGATGGTAACTCTGGATCTCAAGGAGGCTTACCTTCATGTTCCTATCAGACTAAGTTGCAGGAAGTATCTGCGTTTTCGGGCTGGGACTTCTCATTATCAGTTCTCTGCATTGCCCTTTGGCTTATCTACTGCGCCCAGAGTGTTCACAAAAGTTCTGGCTCCAGTGATAGCTTTCTTCAGGCTAAAAGGAATACAGATTTATCCTTATTTGGACGATTGCCTAATTCTGGCTCAAGGAAGGGACGAACTTCTTCATCATTTGCAATATGTGATAGCAGTGCTAAGATGCCTGGGGTATTCTGTGAACGAAATAAAGTCCAGTCTAGTACCCTCTCAGGACATGTGCTTTCTGGGTGTAAGACTGAATACAGCATCCCAGATGGCCTTTTTGACCCCGGACAAACAAAAGAATCTTTCACTTTACTTCCATCAATTGTCTCATCAGTCCAGGCTGACTGCAAGGACAGTCCTTCAAGCCTTGGGGTTCATGGCATCTTGTATTCTGGTGCTTCCCAATGCCAAACTGCATATGAGGAAGTTACAATGGTATCTCAAAAATGTATGGACACAGCACTGCCAGGATATGGACACTGTCATTCAGATAATACCTTGCATTCAAAAGGAATTTTGTGGTGGGCTCAGGAATGTCACCTAAACAAGGGACTCTCTGTGACCCGGCCAGAGGCGAGTCAGATTCTAACGACAGATGCCTCAGACAAAGCTTGGGAGCTCATCTAAATGGAAAGTGGGTACAAGACATTGGCCTGCCAGACTACAACATCTACATATCAACCTGAAGGAGATGTTAGCAGTCCAATTTGCATTAATAGCTTTCAAGGATTTACTTCTTCCAGGGCAGGTGTTGATTCTAACAGACAACACAACTGTCATGTGGTACATCAACAAGCAAGGGGGAACACATTCTTATCCTCTATGCAGGCAAGCAATGATTTTGTGGGAGACTGCTCTCAGTTTACAGCTAAATCTTCAGGCAAGGTTTCTGCCGGGAGCACAGAACTCCTTAGCAGATGTGTTGAGCAGGCGAATAATGGATCCCCACGAGTGGAAATTGCATGCTCATGTATTTCAGATATTGACAGTGTCATGGGAAATCCAGACATAGATCTGTTCGCTTCTCCACTAAACTACCAGCTGCCAAAGTTTTGCACAAAAGGTTTCATCCCACAGCCTGGAAAGTGGATGCTCTTTCTTTCAATTGGAGCAATCTTCATGTGTATGCCTTTCCACCTCTGCCTCTCCTCCCAAAGGTACTCCTAAAGGTCAGACAGGACAAGCCAAGGATGATTTTAATAGCTCCAGATTGGCCTTGACAGCACTGGTACCCTTTACTGAGAAGTCTGGCACGGAGCCTCCATGGCCTTTGCCTTCGATTCCACACCTGCTGTCTCAGGAGAACAGTCATTTACTCAATATCAAACTTCACTCTCTTCACCTAACAGCCTGGCATATTCTGTTTTGAACCCTGGAGGGTCTCAACTTCCACAGCGAGTTTTGAATGTTATTTTGGAAGCCAGAAGGCCTAGTACAAGGAAAGTGTACGCAGATAAATGGAAGAGATTTTTATTTTGGAGTGCAGCAAAGGAATTTGATGTTTCTGAGCCTAATTTAAGTGTGGCTCTTCAATATCTTACTGAGTTACTGGACAAAGGTTTGTCCTTCTCTTCTATTAAGGTTCATGCTGCAGCAATTTCTGCTCACTATGACTGTGACCCACCATTGTTTTCTCATCCTTTGTTCAAGCAATTTGTTAGAGGGGCAAAGAATATAAGACCCCCGCGTAGAGCTCCTACTCCTGCTTGGGATCTCAATTTTGTGTTGGAGAAACTCACTCTACAACCTTTTGAGCCTGCAGCTACTGCCGAGTTGAAATATTTATCATGGAAGACTGCTTTTTTGTTGGCCATTACCTCTGCAAGAAGGGTTTCTGAATTACAGGCCCTTATGGCAGTTGAGCCTTTCTTAATTTTCCATAAGGATAGGGTATCTTTGCGTACTAATCCTTCCTTTATGCCTAAAGTGGTTTCTAGTGTGGCTTTAAACCAAACTATTCATTTGCCTACTTTTTATGCAAATCCCCAAAATAAAGGGGAAAAGATTTTGCACACTTTAGATGTACACAGGCAGTTGCGATATTATTTGAGCAGAACTAAAGGGTTCAGGCAGTCTCAGCAGTTATTTGTTTCTTTTGCTTTGAGTTCTCAGGGCAAGCCTGTGTCAAAACAAACTATTTCTAAGTGGATTGGGTTTTGCATTGCTTTCTGTTATTCCCATCATGGTAAGGAGATTCCAGCTGGGATTAGGCCTCATTCCACTAGGGCTACGGCCACTTCGACAGCTTTTTTAAGGGGGGTGGCAACTAAAGATATTTTGGAGGCAGCTACTTGGAGTTCAGTGCATACTTTCTCTAAGCATTATCACCTTCCACTTTACTCTAAATCTAGGGCTGGTTTTGCCACTGCTATTTTACAGGGCATTTTGGCAGCTCCTGCTGCTTTATAGTTTTGCCATCCTCCCTTACCTCTGCTTTGGGATTCTACCCAAGTGTAAGGACTGCAGCAATGTGAGATGAAGAACATAGTACAGTTTTGTACCTACCATAAATGTAGATGTTCGAAGATCCACATTGCTGCAGTCCAATTTACCCTCCCTCCTTTCCCTCTGTAGTTAGAGGCGGTTGTGTGGGTTGGGTTGTAAATATTGTGTTTATTGTATATATTGTACATATTATTAGTGCAAGGGTGGTGGATTGGTTGGTTGCTATCTTTTGGTTTTGACCTTTCTTTTTGGGTCTTCTGACATCTGGGGCAAGAAAAGACTGAGGATATGACGTCGGTCATGCGCATTTGTACCCTGACGTCCTGATGTCAGTCTAATGCGCCTTGACCGACGTCAGCCTTATACTTTGATATTCGGGCCGACCGAGGACAGCGGACTACCCAAGTGTAAGGACTGCAGCAATGTGGATCTTCGAACATCTACATTTATGGTAGGTACAAAACTGTACTTTTGCAAGTGTGCTAGTCGGTCACTACCAGAATTTAATTTTCAACTGAAAATGTCTAAAGCTAAGTACCCCATTGGGATCCTTTTTTCTTGCACTAACTGATGTCCAAAAAAGTTAACAATTGTCTCGCCTGTGGAAAGAAGATCCCACACCGAGACTTCCATTCATACTGTGTCACTTGTTTAGCCCCGGACCACAACGTCCCCCATTGCCAGTTCTGTGCCCTCTTTAATGCGAGAATCATTTGCTGTAGAACTCTTACTGTAGACAGATATTTTCGTCTTCCGTCTTCCATTCCGAAATGGAGTCCTTTGGCCAACAATCTGTGGACATTCCGAAAAAATGCAGAGATAAAGATAGAGACAGACCACACAAGGCCAAGCCATCTAACGACTGCCACTAAGCAGGTCATCAGCTCTCCGGAATTCAGTGAGGGGCTTTCGCAGCCCCTGATGTCCAATTTGATATCTACGCACGCCTCTACCGAGACACTTTTGGAGTCTGGTATACCGCAGAAATCTTCTTTGTCTTTCAAGTCTTTAGCTGTCTGCCTCAGTTGGGTCCTGAGCCATGATGTAGGCACCGCCTTCCGAGGAGGCCTCTCACACTACCAAATCTAGACAAAAATGGACATCTTCTCATCTGACTATCGTTTCTCTCAGACTGATGGATACTCTTAGGTCTAGAAGCCAGGCCACTTCTAGAAAATCTGCCTCTAGCCACTATCTTGCTCCTGCTCCACCACCCCAAGCATAAATGTCAGGCCACAACTTCTAAAAAGAAAAAAATACCCTTCCCCAGAAATTATGACAGAATAGTATTCTGAGGAATCTGACTATTCAGATTTTGAAGAGGAACAACAACCTCTGACTGCTTATGAGGATTCAGATGCAGTGGAATCCATTCCTTCTACCTCAGCACCAGGAGATCTTTCCTTTGGGGAAACCTTTCACACCCTCAGGGAACATTTCCAGTAGGAATCTCAGCATTTCCCCGAGTCTAAGAAAAGACTTGGAGAGTTTCTGGACCTGCCCCAGCACAGACCTGTGGCCATCCCTCCTATTCTAGAAGTGGTGGATGATGTTTTCCTTGAATCCAGTTTAGCCCCTGATGCCCTGCCTCCTGCTCCAGCTAAACCTGACATGTACTACAGAATACTGGATTCTCATAAATACCTGTGTAGGAACCCTGCTGCAGACCCTGAGGTCATTTCACAGGGACCCAAAGGAGCTAAGGCTAGTTCTGCCAAGAATCCTCTTCCTTCTGACAGACTCCAGAGCTCTGGACAGATGGGGTAAGAAAGTATATACCTCTGCAACCTTAGCTATCAGAGCACTCAGTTGTCAGTTCCATGTATTAAAATATCAAAAACATACTTTGGAACAAATAAAGCAGAAGATTGCTACCTCTCCTGACGGTGCCAACTCAAAAGAGCTGGCAGAATTACTTTACTCTGCTGGTCAAGTGGCCAAGCACTCATTACAATGTGGATATGATGCCCTAGAAGCCTCTAGCAGGGCAGCAGTGACAGGATCTGTTATTAGGAGACAAGCTTGGCTGAAGGAACAACCTGTCCTTGAGCATGTCAAGTCCAAACTTATTGATGCACCCCTAGGTAGGGAACGCCTGTTTGAGGAAAAAGCAGAAGAGGTGCTTAAAAAGATGGAAGACAAAGCAAAATCTGTGCAAACAGTAAAAGATTTCTTTCAAGTTCAACTGCCCAGATTCAGCAGAAACTTCCCTTCTAAGGACTGGGCCTTCTCTGCACCCAGCAGACAGGGCTAAAGTAAGCCCCGCAGGGACAAGACATCCAGGCCCCTATCCCAGGGCCAGCAAAGAAGCAAACAATGGACCATTTCCGGCTCTAAGCCAGGCTTCTATGGTGAACACTCACAATGACTCTCCCTCCACCCTCTGCCCTTCTCCCACTCCTCTAAAACTAGGAGGAAGGCTCACCCTCTTCAAGGACAATTGGGTCTCTATAACCAAGGACCAATGGGTATTAAAAATAATTTCTCAGAGATACAGATTCTCCTTCATCGAACTCCCAATTACAAGAGGGTACCAAGACCTCCCCCAAACCAGTGGGCAGAGGCATTAAAATGGGTAAAAACACTAATAGTCTAGGGTGCAGTAGAACCTGTCTGTCCGGATCAAACAGGAAAAGGTTTTTACTCCAAACTATTCCTGGTTCCCAGAAAAGAGGGTACTTGGTGCCCCATTCTGGATCTATCCAGACTGAACACCTCCTTGGTGGTCCCCATATTCAAAATGCTAACCTTGGAGCAGCTCCTGCCTATGCTCACACAAAATGCCTGGCTGATGACACTAGACCTAAAAGATGCCTACCTCCACATCCCCATCCGGGAATCATGCAGAAAATTCCTGCACTTCAGAGCAGGCTGTCAGCACTTTCAGTTTTCTGCACTGCCCTTTGGCTTATCTACTGCTCCCAGAGTATTCCCCAAATGCTTGGCCCCGGCTATAGCACTCTGCAGACAGAGAAATATACAGAATTACTCTTACCTGAACGACTGCCTCGTTCAGGCAAACAGCAAAGAATAGTTGCTCCAGGATCTTCTCTTTGTCAAAAAACTCCTAACTTCTCTAGGGTTCACCATCAATGAGAAAAAAAATCAAAGCAAAACCCCACCAGGAAAATAGTTTTCCTCGGAGCTGTGCTAGACACAGCAAACCTAATGGCCATCCTATCCACAGGAAAGCAGAGCTTCCTGCCTCACTACTTCACCCAGCTGGCCTGCAGAAGTTATCTCACTGCGACGAAGTTCCTGCAAGCCCTGAGATGCATGGCATCTTGCATCCTTCTCATCCCTCTCGCCAGGCTTCACATGAGAAAGTTTCAGTGATACTTAAAGAACCTTTGATGTCAGCACTCAGTCTCTAGAGACCACTTTCCCACTGATTCGTTGTATAAGGGACAAATTTCTCTGGTGGACACAGGCCTGTGCCATGAACAAGGGTCTTCCCTTCATCCTCCACCCTTCCGACCAGACCATCACCACCAACACCTCATACATAGCTTGGGGCACTCACCTAGCAGGCAAGTGTACCCAAGACCTTTGGAATGCCCAGCAACTTCATTTGCACATCAGCCAGAAAGAAATTATGGCAGTGCAAAATGCTCTGACTTCCTTCCAACCCCATCTCAGGCCAGGGGTCCTCTTTATAAAACAGACAATACCACAGTAATGTGATACGTAAACAAGCAGGGGGGCACCCAATCTTCCCCCCTGTGTGGGTTAGCCATGAGTCTGTGGCTTACAGCCACCTCCATGGGGCTACATCTGATTGCCCAAAACTTAACAGGGATCAACAACACACTGGCAGACCACCTAAGCAGAAACTTACTGGACCCCCATGAATGGCAGCTCCACAGAGAAATCTTTCTGCAAATCACCTCACCTCACAATGGACCTCTTTGCCTCACACTTCAACCACCAGCTGCACAAGTTTTGTACCAGGGAGTATCACCTCCGAGCATAGAAGGTGGATGCCTTGACCTTCCCCTGGAGCTCCCTCTTTGTATACGCATACCCTCGTCTGCCCCTTATTCCCGAGGTTCTGATCAAAATAAGAGAGGAGAGACCAAAGGCCATCCTAATCGCTCCAGATTGGCCCAGACAGCATTGGTACCCTTTACTACACAGTCTGACTTTACAGCCCCCAAAGCTGCTTCCCCTAAGGTCAGACCTCTTGATCCAGGATAGGGGGAAGGTACTGCACCCAGACCTACAGACTCTCAAACTTTCAGCATGGCTCATACACTAAAAACCAACAAGAAGTCACTGTTAAGCAAACAGGTCCTGAACATCATCACAGAAGCCAGAAGGCCCAGCACAAGAAAATCTAATGCAGGAAAATGGAAAAGATTCTGCTCCTGGAAACCATCAAAAGGGGCCAGTAACTCCCAACCTTCCATCCCTCTCATCCTGGATTACTTAGCAGAGTTGCTCAACAGTGGCCTCTCCTTCTCCTCTATTAAAATCCATGTCTCTGCCATCTGTGCCCATTGTGATTCAGACCCACCCCTCTTCTCTCACCCTTTGATTAAGCAATTCCTCAGAGGGGCTTCTAATATCAGATCTCCCAGAAGACCTCTTACTCCTCCCTGGGACCTGAATTATGTGTTAGAGAAAGTAACCTTACCTCCTTTCGAACCTGCCGCTTCAACAGAAATGAAATACCTCTCCTGGACGACTGCCTTCCTACTAGCTATCACCTCAGCCAGAAGGGTCTCAGAACTTCAAGCTCTCATGGCTGTCGAGCCCTTCATATTTTCCATGCAGACAGAGTCTCCCTGAGGTCTAATCCCTCCTTTATGCCCAAGGTGGTATCTGATGTGACCCTTAACCAGGCCATACACCTTCCCACCTTCTTTCCCAACCCTCAGAACAAGGGAGAAAGAATTCTACACTCACTAGACGTGCACAGACAACTCAGATACTATCTGGACCGCACTAAACCATTCAGAAAAATTGACAAGCTTCTTGTAAGTTTTGCCCCAGGGACAGAGGAGAAGCCCATTTCCAAACAAACCATTTCCAAATGAATTTCACACTATATACATTTTTGCTACAGACTACATGGGAAACCCATCCCTAGGTCGATCCGTACTCACTCCACTAGGGCAGTCTTCTGCTGCCTTCCTCAGGGATATATTGGAAGCGGCCACCTGGACCTCTGTCCATACCTTTACAAAGCATTACCACCTACCTCTCTTTTCTAGGGCAGGGTTTGCCTGTCCAATTCTGCAGGGCCTTCTGACCCATACCTAGGACTGTACCCATCCTTCCACCCTTTACCTCAGCTTTGGGAATCCTCCCACAGGTGATGACTGCAACAGTGATCCAAAGGACAAAACCACCACCGTAACAGGTACAAGCATGCAAATTCTGAAGGTAATGCTACTGAATGCTGGAAGTCTAAACCTCAAAATGCACTCTCTCGAGGCACTCCTAAAAATGGAGAACATCGATATCTGTGCAGTAACTGAGACCTGGTTCAAGGCTCCAGAGAGCACCCCTGCAATACCAGGCTACAACTCTTACCACACTTCGGCCACCAAACCAGGACCGAAACACTAAAGGTGGAGGAGTGTCCATATTCACCAAGGAAATTCACACCACCAGACTAGTTGCCCAACACAATGCGTCTGAAATTCTCCAGGTGCAACTAACACTAGGTAAGACTGCAATCCAAATTGTAGCTTGCTACAGATCCCCCACTATGACCCAAGATTCTCACTACAACTTTCTAAACATACTGGAAAATATTAAGATAGAACCAAACACCCTAATACTGGGTGATTTTAACTATCCTGCCATTAACTGGGAAAACTACTCATGTACCAACACCTTTGCCCAACAGTTCTTGGAATTCATAAATTCCAATGCTCTCGATCAAGTAATCCATAGTCCCAAGAGGGGCTCCAATATCTTAGACTTGGTCATTACCAACATGGGAAATCAATGCTCCACACCTATGGTCACCCCCTCGTTAGGTCAGACCATAAGCTAATCACCCTTAACATCCACATCTCACCCCCACCCCCCAGTAAGGAAACCTCCATAAAAAACTTCTCCAAAGCCAACTTCATGCTACTCAAGTCAGAAGTGACAAACTTCATGACACCCATGCAGATGGGAACTGAAAGTTCGACTGCTGAATCCTATACTAAGGCACTGTACGAGCACATCCACTCATGCATGAATCGTGCCATCCCAAATAGAACCAAGATGCTCTCCTCCAAGAAAAGGAAGCCAATCTGGTGGTCCCCTGCCATAAACAAACTTTACAACAAAAGGAAGAAACTGCTGCAGAAGAGAGGAAAATCCCAGGATGCAAAAAAACTCCCTTACCAGCCTCAGTAAGAAACTGAGGTCTCTCATAAAATCCTCCAAAGCTAGTTGCGAAAATAAAATTGCCAAAGATTCCAAAGACAACCACAAGGCATTCTATAACTGTGTCAGGAATCTAAATGTCAATGCTCAGATCTGCTCTGAGCTAAAACAGAATGGCATTAAATATACTGATCCCAAGGATATTGCCAATATCCTGGCAGATCGATTCAGTGCCAACTTCACCCCCTTCTCACCCACTAAATGGCCCATCTCAATACCGGAAGATTGCCAAATTCCGGTAATAACAGCCACACAGGTAAAAAACACACTCTCCAAAGCTAAGAATGCAGCATCTATGGGACCAGATGACATACTGTGTACTACATGAACTACAATATGAACTGGCATCTCATCTAAGTGTCATGTTTAATCATAGCCTCACCTCCGGTTTCGTGCCCACTGAGTGGCGCAGAGCTACAGTTATCTCACTCCACAAGGGGGGATCCACCTTGGATCCCGGAAACTACCATCCCATCAGTCTGACGAGCCTTATCTGCAAGGCCATGGAGCGTATTATCATGGAACTTATAAACAAAGACATTGGCAAACTTCAAACACTGGACCCCACCCAGTTTGGGTTCGTGAAGGGCCGATCTTGTCTCCTGAACCTGATTGACTTCTTCGAATCAGTCTCCAGAGCCATGGACAAGGGTAAGGTGGTCCACACAGCTTATCTAGACCTCGCCAAGGCCTTTGACACCATCCCCCACTCTGGAATCATAGATAAACTTACTAAGCTGGGCATTAATCCCTATGTCACCCAATGGGTTGGCAACTGGCTTACTGACAGAACCCACACTGTAAAAGTAACCGACTCCAAATCCAGTTCCAGACCAGTGACAAGTGGAGTACCTCAGAGTTCAGTCCTGGGACCGCTCTTGTTTGGCATCTACTTCTCTGAAGTACAGGCCAACACTAAGGGACTCTGGCTAACAAAGTTCACAGATGACTGCAAACTGGGAGCCTTTATTGAATCCCCAAATGATGTGGATACTGCACAAAAGGGCCTTACAGAAACAGATGCTTGGTGCCAGTGCCATGGGCTCAAGCTCAATGCCAAGAAATGTAGTTATCCCCTTTGGGAAAAAAACATGTACCTGTAAATTACCACATAGGTGGCAGTACACTAAACACCGAAAGTGTGATAAGAGATTTAGGGACATAGGTGGACAGTAGTCTCACCTTCGATAACCACATCGCCAGTCAGGAAATCCTTCTATGTGGCACACCTCATCACTAAGGGCCTTTCATCCAGAAAAAAGGAGGTCATTGTCCCACTGTCCTCATCCCTCATTAGACCCATTATAGAATACAATGCCCCATTTGGTATGTACCTCTCAAGACATCTGCAACGACTGGAAAGGCCGCAGAAATACCTCACTAAAAGAATCACAGGCCTAAAGCAGATGCCCTATGCTGACAGCCTTAAAAAACTCCAGCTAAACTCTGTCGCATATCGTCTACTCAGAGGCGATCTCTGCTTAACATACAAGGCCATGTCAAACCCAGAGCTGTTGGACATGCTACACTTAAAGAAATCCCAATCCCTCAGAGCCACATGCTCCAGGGATCCAAACGTCATCATCACAATAAATAAAACATGCTGGAAGGATAGGTTCCTGACCCAGAGACTCCGCATACTCTGGAATAGACTTACCCATACATGTCAAGCTGAGTGCCTCTTTGGCCCTCTTCAAAAGAAACCTTGACAATTGGATGGGAGAAAGGAAATTCACCCTGGGGATCATGTCAGTCGCCCTGCTAGACAGGGGTCCAGGGAAGTAAATAGTGTGGGAAGAAATAGCCAGGGAATTGTTATGGCTAGGCTTGTATAGGCCCTAGGGCTGATAGCTTAGTACCAACCTATGAACCTATGTGTACACTTGCCATAAATGTAGATGTTCGATTGTATTCACTGTTGCAGTTTTGGTTTCCCTCCCTCCATCCCCCTTTTCACATTTTCCCCTAAGGGGACATAAGCTTCCCAAGGTGGCTCTTAGCCACCAGGACCACTTCTCTCTTCTCCCTTGTGCTTCTGACAGGTTAGGGCAAGAAAAACTGCTGTAATGACATCGACTGCCTTGCTTTATAGTACTGACGACCTGATGTCAGACTACAGGCGACAGCAGCCGGCGTGCAAAAACATTGACTCTGGTGTTCGGGCCTGCCGAGGACTACCATAGCAGGGATAACCCCCACAGGTGATGATTACAACAGTAAATACACTCTAACATCTACATTTATGATAAGTGTACACAACTGTACTTTTTCTTCACTAATGGCCACTCTCTTATCCATCTTTAATATGTCCATGAGGCTAATTTCCTGTGCTTTCCGAAAGGCTGTCTGATTGCTCACCTCTGGAGGCAATCGGGGGGGGGGGGGGACTTGTCTCTACACCCAGATGCCTGGACAACAATAACCAGAGATTCTTGGGTGCTAAAAATCCTATCCAGAGGTTATATTATACTATTTTCTCAGATTCTCCCAGCCAAAAGAAAAAGGCTTCCTGACGTCCCACCTAGTTAGAGGGAGGCAGCAGCTCAAGAGATTCAGTAGCTGCTAGACAAAAAGAGTCATCCAGGAGGTCCCACCAGACCAGAAGGGATTTGGAACTTACTCCATATTATTTTTATTGCCAAATAAAACTGGGGATCGGAGACCAATTCTAGATCTAAGCAAACTGAATCTGTTTGTGAAGAAGTCAAAGTTCCATATAGTCACAATTCAGGTCATTGTGCCTTTTCTACAAAAGGATTATTTTGATGTACTTCATCAACTTTCAGGATCACATCAAGATGAACAGAGAATCCTGAATATTTTTGCGCTTTCGGCTGGAGGACAGTCTCTACCAGTTCAGACCCCTGTCCTTCGGTCCTCACCACAGACCCAAGGATGTTTACCAAATATATGGCAGTGGTAGCAGCTCATTTGAGACTGCTGGGACTACAAGTATTTCTATACCTAGATGACCGACTCCTCACCACCCCAACCAAGCATCTCCTAGAGAAATCCAGGGGCTACTTGCTCCAGTTATATCAATCTCTAGGCATGTCATTCAACATCAGCAAGTTTCATCTTCAACCTGTTCAAAGCCTGGAGTTCATAGGTGCTCAGTTGAACACAAGTCAGATAGCCTCTCTTCCACCACATCGAGTATGGACCATCAGTTGTGAAGTAGGACAAATTATCACACTCCCTTCACCTCAAGTCAGACTTATTTCTTAGGCACTAGGGTCAGTGGCAGCAGCCAAAACCTTAGATCTGATGTCAGTTTTCATTCTGTCCTCAACTGTTGGGTTTGAATCCGATCTTCAGATGCAGTTTGGCCGTTATTGCAGCTTGTGGCTACCAAAAAACTCGAACTCCTTCCTTACCCAAAATGCACCAACCCCTAACATATCTCATATCTCGTTTGCTGCTTTTTGCTGCTTTTTGCGAAAAGATGTGGTCAGCCTTAGCTCTCAAGTTTTTATCAGATAAGCATTTTCTCTTAGTTTTCCCTTTTTCTGTTGTACATCATATTATATTACTTCTTTACACTTCTTGCACTTAATGGAATATTTGTCTACCATTGTCAGTAATTCTTTACTTGTTTCTGCTATTGTTAAATGTGTCTTGTACCATTGCTGGTATTTCCTTTTTCACTTTATTCTCTTTAAAAAACAAAGATTCCTTTTCTTTCTTTTAATTTTTCGTGTTGCCGGTGTGTCTAAAAAGGACCTTCTGGTTTTAAAAAGGGCCAAGAGTGTGGGCACAAATTGTCCCTTTCATATGCCCATGTGTTATTTGTTTACTGCTTGAGCCCACAACATCTCCAAGATTTAGTTTGTAAGCACTTCAATCCTAGAGCAGTAGCTGACAGGAAGACTAAATTTAATATTAAAAGGATTGTTTCCTTCAACCTTCGGTGAAGGTATTTCTGGGGGTCAGTCCCCCAAAACAAAAACTAAGGAGCCTTTGACTAAGTCTCTGAGACCCTCTGCTTTCTCAACTTCATGTTTAGAGCTGCCAGAGAAAAAGCCAAAACCAGATCCGAAACAAGTTCAGCTCCACCATCCTTTGGATCTGAAGAAGAAATCAACAGATCCAAGTTCTTTGGATCAGATGAAAAATCAGCAGATCCAAGTTCTTTGGATCTGAAGATCCTACCTAGAACAAAATACTCGCCAACACTGGACACAGTACCTTCCAGGGTTCCCTCTCCATTTTTGGAAAGAAGTTCCAGGTCACTGTCCCTTGCTTCATCTCTTTCTTCCAGGAGTTTGACTAAGGAAGAGGTAGACAGAATGATGAGGAGGATCCTCACAGTGCAGATAAAGATGGGTGTTCCTCCAGCTCCTACCCCTTTGGGTCAGGAAGCCCGTCCAACTACCACACCACCACTACTTGCTCCTTCTCTGTTTCATCCAGTTGCTTCCGAGTCCCTGGATCTGAACCTTCTGGGTCCATTTGGCTTGGATCTGAAGATACCTTTATTTTTGGATCCGAAGCTTTTGCTGAGTGTACTTGCTGTGACATCTTTGGATCCAGATGACTCTTGGGGCTGAGCCCTTGTTTGGTCCAATGGGTTGGAGTTGACTCCAATGTTTTTGGAGCTGTCTCTGCTCCTTGGAGCTTCGGCATTGGATGGATCAGCTCTGGCTTCCT